>NC_086444.1:314377691-314698524 GCF_028390025.1 Pseudophryne corroboree | reverse complement strand
AGATAAAGGTAAGAAGAGAGAAAATAATGTTTCTATGCCTATGTATGGTATTGCAGAACCCTTATGTTGTTTTATTTATAAAAGTATTAAAGATGACAGAAGATAGAATTAAGTGACAGAAGAAGACAACGACAGAAGAAGACAACGATGACAGACAGAACAAGAAATAAGAAGCAAGAAAAAGAGACAAAAAAAGACAGAAAGAAAAGAAGCAGAAAAAAAGCATGAAGTAAAAGAAAAAAAAATTAAAGAAGAAAGAAAGAAAAATGAAAGAAGAAAGAAAAAAGAAAGAAGCAGAAAGCTAAAAGGTAAGAAGAAAGAAAATAATGTTTCTATGGCTATGTATGGTATTGCAGAACCCTTATGTTGTCTTACAGATAAAAGTATTAAAGACGACAGAAGAAGATAGAAGAAAGCGACAGAAGAAGACAACGACAGAAGACAATGATGACAGACAGAACAAGAAATAAGAAGCAAGAAAAAGAGAGACAGAAAAAAAGAAAGAATGAAAGAAAGAAAGAAAGAAAGAAAGAAAGAAAGAAAGAAAGAAAGAAAGAAAGAAAGAAAGAAGCAGAAAAAAAGCATGAAGCAAAAGAAAGAGAAATTAATGAAAGAAAATGAAAGAAGAAAGAAAAAAGAAAGAAGCAGAAAGATAAAGTTAAGAAGAAAGAAAATAATGTTTCTATGCCTATGTATGGTATTGC
This sequence comes from Pseudophryne corroboree, assembly GCF_028390025.1. Lineage (NCBI taxonomy): Eukaryota > Metazoa > Chordata > Amphibia > Anura > Myobatrachidae > Pseudophryne > Pseudophryne corroboree. Next base: position 314,697,820 of record NC_086444.1, on the reverse strand, counting down.
AGAACCCTTATATTGTCTTACAGAAAATTGTTTTACAGAAGACTCTTGTGTGGGTGCACTCTTGTATTGATTTGTTTATATGAAAACATTAAAACATAACTTTTATTATCCAGTTAATTTAAAATAAATCCACACTTACTTAGTCCACCACAATTAGACATAAGCTATAATGATACATATATATGCCTCAGCCCGCCAGCATCTCTGAGAGATACCATATATAATTGATGTGGCTGATTAGTGTAAAAGGCTGGAGCGAGTATGAGCAAAAGCCAGTCGATTCGTAAATTGGAAAAATTGGAAATGTTCTGGTTAGTCTATGCTAATAGACTTAAGGAGGGATGTAGATACTATAGCTCTACACCCTGATCCTATCCCACCAGCACAAGCTCAGCTTGTGTTAATAAGACCTCAAAGGGTCAATGAACTGGACTGTTATAGGGAGTATAGATCCTGGATTGTATTGAAACTAATCAGATCTATGAAGTATCAGGGAAGGCAGTACCTAAATCCTGGATTGTATTGAAAACAAATCAGATCTGTGAGGTATCAGGGAAGGCGGTACTTAAGAAGAGTATTCAGTATCAGGTAAAGAGATGAACGAGAGAGATGATTTGAGAAAAAATGTGGTGATCCTGTTGTTGGTATATAGTCGAGAAAGGTCATGAATTACAACACTGGGTATTCTCTGGGGTCCCCCTCACAGATACTGGCCCAGCCCACCACCGTTTTGCTTCCAAGATCGGACGAGATCGGGCTCTGTCGGTGGGGTATGGTAGTAATTTCTCGGGCCCTCTATAACCGACTTACCAATGAGAGTGCACCTAAGGAAGATTGGGAGAGAAGATAGAAAATGTAGCGGATCTGCTGTCTACGTTAGGCACAGGATGACCCTGTGGATCATAGATGAGAGTCCGCGGATAAAATAGAGAGGAAAAATAGAAAGAGAAGGTGGAAAAGCGGAGAGAGGAATAAATTAGGCCTGGCACTGGTATCAGTATTGATATCGAACCAGAGCTATGTCAAATTGAGTTTGTTGTGCATAGGACAAAAAGATTGGCAATAATAAATATTAAATGTTGGGCCGACACATACAGGGATAAGCCAGAAAAATTCACGATATTGGGTATGTTGAGCAATAACCCTCTTTCCCAGCGGAATCAAATTGAGGGGGGGCACACTGGCCCTACTAGGTGCTAATTACACCACTTGCTATTACACATGCATATATTGAATCCCTATGCAAAAATATTCAGAGAAAGGTTATCAAAGCCAAAAAACAATCAGTGTCCATGTGCGCTGGTGGCTAAAAAATGTAGTAGCCAGACAAAAACAGTCTCTGCCCAGATCTCTGGGTCCACCCTACATAGGGTAAAAGTTGGTGGAAAAGGAATTACATATACGCAGGACTGGTAGTCAGTATTGCACAATCTATTAGTGAAAGCTTATTAATCGGAAAGAGGATTGACCTATTGAAGAAACAGTATAACATATATTATATAGACTGGAAGCAATGTGATGAAACAGTATCTGTCCAAAACCTAACCAAAATCCTACATTCCTCAGATGTATGTAAATTAAAGATCGGCATAAATCAATCCTGTAAGAGGTTTAAAGGTCTGTCCATGCCGTTGTTATAGAGTCAGATAAATGAATAAGAGTGTACCGGTCCCTGCCCAGGTCCCTGGGTCAGTCTCAGGTTACCAGAAAGTGCTCCTTAGGTCCTTAGTTCATAATGGAATTAATGAATAAGAGTGTACCGGTCCCTGCCCAGGTCCCTGGGTCAGTCTCAGGTTACCAGGATCCAGAAAGCACTCCTTAGGTCCTTAGTTCATGCTGGAAAATGCGTTTCACCCGTCCTGCGGGCTTGTTCACTTCCAATGCTGCTGGTTCACATACTAGCTGGGGTTTAAATACCTGTTTAATTAGAGATAGGCCAATAGCTGTAGTGTGCTTAATTAACTGAAATCATCCTCAGGCCTCCGCTGTGCTTAGCGGAAGTGAGGTATTTGGTCCGGTTGCTAAGCAACCTTTCCATGGTGCCTTGCTCAGAAATAGGAGAGGAGAGAAAAGAATAAAATATTAATGCTACCCCCTACCCACTCGTTATTGCTGTTCGTTGACGCCATCTCACACATGGGGCAGTAGAAATGTACTGTCGCCTACCTGGATTTGGCTTGTCATAGCTCCATCGGCTCTCTGGCAGCGTAACGTCATATCCGGTAGTCTTGTGGCGCAACGTCATATCCGTTGTCTAGATCGAGGCATCACGTAGCTAAGCAACATTGCTAAGTGTCACGTTGCTGAGGTCGCTGGGTTTAGATTATCCCGGCTGCTCTATGGTGGCGCCACGTCATATCCGGTAGTCGGATAGGACGTATTGGTTGGGGCGTCATGTCGCTAGGCAACTAAAAGGCCTCGGGGCATCATGTCCGGCCAGCAGATCAAACTGTGTTATTTCTTAAATATTGTTAGAGGATAATGCGCGATAAGATGGTAATTGTGTACCTGGCTATGGCGCCTGGTATATGAATAGTGCCCCATGTTAGTTGAGTGGCTGCTAAAACAAGATATATCTACATTCAGTAGATATTGATTGCTGTCATTCTCCGGCGTGTTGAGTATGCCCTGGATATTTTACTGCGGGGTGGCAGTGAGCGTGTTCTTGTTAAATCTAGGTAGTGCCCAGGTTAGGGTAGGTGTGTGTGTGTGAAGATAAAGTGTTGGGGGTGTTGAACAGTATAACCAGAGATGATTCCAGATTGATAGACCGGTGTGCGGACTAGACAGGTTAAAACAAGTAGGGTAGTCAATCCTACCGTGAGAGGTGGGGTAAATCCTTGATCCACAAGGTGGTGTGAAAAACTATTGTGACAAGGTGACCGTGAAGGCAGGTGATTCTTGGGTTATGGATGGGTGTGAGGTTGCGTATAACACCCATTTATTATTGGGTATAAAATTGGTGAATCACCTAGTAAGAAAGACAGGGAAAAGGGGGTGGGGGGAAATGAAGGAGAAAACAGGGGGGGGGGGGAATTGGTGGACACGCAACAAGTGTAAATGTCGAGGTAAGGTGACGAGTGCGTAGTAAGCAAATTCATATGCTAGGTGGGTGTGAAAAAGTGGGTGGGTAAAGGGTGTGAGGTGTTGTAGCGTGTATAAATATGGGGGGAGAGATGGGAGGGAGAGGCACTACTGGTGAAGAAATACATGAAGGGTAATGTCTTAAGAGGTAATTAATGCCTATTGTTGGGGACGGGAGGACACATCAGGCAGAAAATAAAATGGATAGGTTGTTTCGGACATCAGACCATCATCCCTGGGTGAATAGAGTCAGGTGGATAAGTTAAAGGAAGGCGCCATAATTCATGCTTTCATTAAGGCCCATTGGTTTATATGTGTTAAGTTTGAATATCCACTCTGTCTCTTTCTTTAGTAGTTCTTTGGTCAGATCCCCTCCTCTGATGCCTAGCTGAATTTTTTCCAGGCCAAAGACTCTGAGTTCTTTTTGAAAGTCTGTGTGGCAGGAGTAAAAGTGCCTGTCAACCGAGGTCAATTTCCTCATCCGTGTGAGATCATTGGCGGCATTCCGACAAGTTCCCACATGTTCCAGTATCCGTTCCTTAAATTTCCGGGTCGTCATCCCTATATACTTCAAGTTACAACTGCATTCAATGCAGTAGATCAGGCCTTGTGTGCTGCAGTTGAAAAACTGTTTGATAGATATGAGTTGGCCGTAGCGATCCGATATTGAGTTTATTTTGGCTATCTGGGGACAGGCTTTACAATGTCCGCATGGAAATGAGCCTCTCAAAGTATTAGACCTGTTTGTCCTGGGTTGAAAATGACTCCGTACTAGGAGATCCTTGATATTCCTGGATCTCCTCCAGCTCATTTGGATGTTGGTGTCTATCAATGGTGCCAGGGTCTTGTCAAGTTGAAGTATAGGGAGATGTTTCTCAATGGCTTTCTTAATCTGTCTCCATTCAGGGCAGAAGGTTCCAATAAATCTGATCTTATCATCTGGTTTGCTGGGGGTCTTGGTTGAGAAGATAAGAGTATTAAAGACAGAAGAAGATAGAGGAAAGCGACAGAAGAAGACAACGACAGAAGAAGACAACAATGACAGAACAAGAAAGAAGAAGCAAGAAAAAGAGAGACAAAAAAAGAAAGAAAGAAAAATAAAAGAAAGTATTAAAGACGACAGAAGATAGAAGAAAGTGTCAGAAGACAACAACAGAAGAAAACAACCGATGACAGACAGAACAAGAAAGAAGAAGCAAGAAAAAGAGAGACAAAAAAAGAAAGAATCAGAAAAAAGCATGAAGAAAAAGAAAGAAAAATGAAAGAAGCAGAAAGATAAAGGTAAGAAGAAAGAAAATAATGTTTCTATGCCTATGTATGGTATTGCAGAACCCTTATGTTGTCTTATAGATAAAAGTATTAAAGACGACAGAAGAAGATAGAGGAAAGCGACAGAAGAAGACAACGACAGAAGACAACGATGACAGACAGAACAAGAAAGAAGAAGCAAGAAAAAGAGAGACAAATAAGAAAGAAAGAAAGAAAGAAAGAAAAGAAAAAAGCAGAAAAAAAGCATGAAGAAAAAGAAAGAAAAATTAAAGAAGAAAAATGAAAGAAAAATGAAAGAAGAAAGAAAGAAAAAAGAAAGAAGCAGAAAGATAAAGGTAAGAAGAAAGAAAATAATGTTTCTATGCCTATGTATGGTCTTGCAAAACCCTTATGTTGTCTTATTGATAAAAGTATTAAAGACGAAAGAAGAAGATAGAAGAAAGCAACAGAAGAAGACAACGACAGAAGACAACGATGACAGACAGAACAAGAAAGAAGAAGCAAGAAAAAGAGAGACAAAAAAGAAAGAAAGAAGCAGAAAAAAAAGCATGAAGAAAAAGAAAGAAAAATTAAAGAAAGAAAATGAAAGAGGAAAAAAGAAAGAAGCAGAAAGATAAAGGTAAGAAGAAAGAAAATAATGTTTCTATGGCTATGTATGGTATTGCAGAACCCTTATGTTTTCTTATAGATAAAAGTATTAAAGACGACAGAAGATAGAAGAAAGCGACAGAAGAAGACAACGACAGAAGACAATGATGACAAACAGAACAAGAAAGAAGCAAGAAAAAGAGAGACAAAAAAAGAAAAATTGAAAGAAAGAAAGAAAAGAAAGCAGAAAAAAAGCATGAAGCAAAAGAAAGAAAAATGAAAGAAAGAAAATGAAAGAAGAAAAAAGAAAGAAGCAGAAAGATAAAGGTTAGAAGAAAGAAAATAATGTTTCTATGCCTATGTATGGTATTGCAGAACCCTTATCTCGCCACCTCAAACTCAACATTTCCAAAACCGAATTAATTATTTTCCCACCAGCTAAGAGTAGTTACCAACCTGATATCTCTATAACTGTTGACAATGCAACTATCCACCCCACCCCACAAGCTCGTTGCCTAGGTGTCACCCTTGACTCTGAACTGTCCTTTGTTCCACACATTCAATCTGTCTCTAAATCATGTTACATGCACCTTAAAAACATATCCAAAATACGCCCTTATCTTACACAAGACACTGCAAAAACTCTAATCCATGCACTCATCATCTCCCGCATTGATTATTGTAATAGTCTCCTTACTGGTCTTCCCAAACATAGGCTATCACCACTTCAATCCATTTTAAATGCAGCTGCGAGGCTAATCTTCCTCGCCAGACGTTCTTCATCTGCTGATCCGCTCTGTCAGTCCCTCCATTGGTTACCGGTATTCTACCGTGTCAAATATAAAATACTTTTACTTACATACAAGGCTATTAACCAAACTGCACCATCATACATCTCCTCACTCATCTCAAAATATCTCCCTACCAGACCTCTCCGCTCTGCACAAGATCTGCGTCTCTCATCCACATGTATTACCTGTTCCCACTCAAAATTACAGGACTTTACCCGGGCTTCACCCACTCTGTGGAATGCACTCCCACGCACAATAAGACTCTCCTCTAGTCTCCAAACCTTTAAACGTTCTCTGAAAACTCATCTCTTCAGACAAGCCTACCAAATTTCAGACCCACACACATAACCTTCACAGCTTCCCTATCAAGTTACATCCCCTCTGTACAGTCCACATAAACTCACATTTTGTCTTCCAACATTGCTGGGTGATCATATCATATAAGAACCTAGCAACCTGGGGAACCATTATGTGACAGGTAGCATCTATCCTTGTGTATCAATGCCTATTTCCCTATAGATTGTAAGCTTGCGAGCAGGGCCTTCCTACCTCTGTCTGTCTGTCTGTCTTTGCCCAGTTTTGTTCTATAATTGTTCTAATTGTAAAGCGCAACGGAATATGCTGCGCTATATAAGAAACTGCTAATAAATAATAAATAATAAATAAATAAATAAAATTATGTTGTCTTATTTATAAAAGTATTAAAGCAGGGGTCTTCAACCCGTGGCCCGCGGGCCACAGGTGGCCCGCTGCTATGGTTTCCATGGCCCGCCGACGCGCCCGCCCGCAGCGCACATATGAACACAAAAAAATAAAAAAAAATTTCCCTTTCCCGGAGTCATGTGACTCCCCCGCACTGTCACTGGTTGCCTGTGAAGAAGGGGAGTAGCTCCTCTTAGGCTGGTCAGTGGTCTGGTCACCCTTACTGTGTCTCCCTCCCTGTGTCTCCCTCCGCCTGCAGTGTTGAATAGGTGGGTGAGAGCGGCGGGGACCCGGCTGGGGGGGGTGCGGCAAGTTACCATTGAGAGCAGGGGGCAGTGCGGGAACCCGGCGGGCGGGAGCGGAGGGGGTGCGGCAGCATGTATGCAGCCTGAGCATGGCTGTATGCGGCGGGGACCCGGCGCGGGGGGGGGGGGGGGGGCTGCGGCAGGAGAATAAAAGTGTATAAGTGTTGAGGGCAGGGGGCAGTGCAGGAACCCGGCGTGCGGGAGCGGCGGGGACGGGGGTGCGGCAGCCTGAGCATGGCAGTGAATAAATTAGTATTGAGGGCAGGGGGCGTGGCGGGGGACCCAGCAGGGGGTGTATTAAGTATTAAGAGCAGAGATGGCAGGGAGCATGCTTTGACAATGCTGCTGTCTGTCTGTGATGGGGAGGAGGGAGGGTATGATAGCACCTATGTCTTGACATAGGCGCTATCATACCCTCCCTCCCCCCATCACAGACAGACAGCAGCAATATTGTGAAAGCATGCCCACATTATACCCACCAGTCCAGTGATACTGCCGTATGAGTCCAGTTCAGTGATACAGCCGTATAAGTCCAGTGGTAGTGCCATATAAGTCCAGTGGTACTGCCGTATAAGTCCAGTCCATTGATACAGCCGTATAAGTTCAGTGGTACAGCCGTATAAGTCCAGTGGTACTGCCGTATAAGTCCAGTCCAGTGATATAGCCGAATAAGTCCAGTGGTACAGCCATATAAGTCCAGTCCTATTCTGGACTATATATGGATTATAGGCCCTATGTGGTGGTGGAGCTGGGGAGAGAATGATAATGGCAGATTTAATGTCTGTATGGGGGTGGGGTTGGGAATAATGGGGGCTGTGATTCCTGTATATGTGGTGGGTGCTGGGGTGGGAATGACAATGGCAGATGTAATGTCTGTGTATGGGGGTGGGGATGGGAATAATGGGGGCTGTGATTTCTGAGATGTGTTTCTACCACCTATGATACATTGTGTGTGTGTATATATATATTTAAAAAAAGGCCAGCAAACATCCATTTATCATGCAAAAGTATTTTAGTAGCACAAAAGTACATTTATATGTGCATAAAAACAGGCATAGACCGGTAGATAGAATATTCAAAATGTAGAAGGGGTACTTAGCCACAAGTGTCATCATAAGAAAGGTCCGATCATAATGCCAAACAGATTCACAGCACACCCGACAGCTGTTTCGGTGTTACTCCTACACCTTACTTACTCACTCACCCATGACTAAGGTGTAGGAGTAACACCATCGATGGGTCTGGTGAATATTGACAATGTTATCAGTCTGGCAAAAAGTGTTCAGTTAATCTCGGTTGGTATTTCTCTGTATTAACTACTGCTATCTATGCTCTTTTTATTATTTCTGTAACTATTTTCATTGGTGTTTTGTTTATATTATAGCCCCCACCTATATTGTCCCCAGCGATTGTCAGCCGTCAGAGCGGAACTCCGTGGCTGGTCTCTCGAACGCGGAAGTTGGATCCCTGGTGGAACGCATGCTATGCGTTTTCCCTGGTTACCAGCTCTGTAATGACAGAGACACGTGATGTTTCCAGCTGTACAGGCAGGTGACGCAAGCAGGAATCAAGGTGGCGGGTAAGTCAGTGTGCGGGGGGTATTTAAATTGGATTTGTGTGTGTGTCTGTTGTGGTCTGTATTGAGGTCCTGAGGAAGGGGGAGACCCTGAAAACGTTAGGTTAGACCTACATCTTGAAATACAGCGTTTTTATCTGCTGCATGTCTCCTTGAGTGCCTCATTTTGGATATATATATATATATATATATATATATATTGTCCCATCTATAGAATGTATTCTGTGGCTGTACCCATGCTATATGCCCCAGTAACCTATCAGGATTATTTTATATATGCTTACATTTCTTTATTGATTGTTTTTAGCTTGACATAAAGCTACACGCCAGAAGCCTCCATACCAAAGAACTAGTGTTGAGTTGGATTTTGTTTCATGCTTCAAAATGGCAGCTTCCATTGTGAGCTGGTGACAGGGGAATTTTAAAGGCAAGCTCACAGGGATCTGAGGAGTACTTCTCATACAAATCTGTCCTACAAGCACACACGGGCTGGAGTGTATACTTCATTGAGTCTTTATTACTTATTTTTTCTATAGTCAGCTATAAATAGAAGCAGATTTTATTCTACAGTCACTCAGTCGTGAACAGTGGGATCATTGTTTAGGTTCATCTGCTTTGCCATGGCGTCTACAAGTAAAAAGCATAAAACAAGTGAATGTTCCCGGCTTTTTAATCAAAGGTGGACCAATTTGTACTTTTTTGTGGAGATTGACGATAAGCCAGTGTGTTTAGTTTGTCGTGAGTCATTGTCAGTATTAAAAGAATACAATATAAAGCGACACTATGAGACAAAACATGCGTCCAAGTTCAATCACCTTCAAGGGCAACCTCGTGTGGATAAAGTGAACGATCTCCAAAAAGATCTAAAACGCCAGCAGGGTACTTTTAAAAGGCATATGGAAGAGAGTGAAGCGTGCGTCAAAGCAAGTTATGTAATAGCTGAAAAAATTGCTAAAAAAACAAAAGCCTTCTTGGACGGTGAGTTCGTAAAAGAGTGTCTCATCGCTGCTGGGGAAATTCTCTATCCAAAGAATAACGAACTGTTTAAAAAATTGAGTTTGTCTGGTGTAACTGTAGCACGACGTGTCGAAGAACTTGCCAATGACATTGAAGGAACTTTAAAAAAACGGCTGTACGCATTTAAGTCATATTCACTTGCTTTAGATGAGAGCACAGATGTGAAGGATACAGCACAACTGGCTATCTTTGTCCGTGGCATTGATCAACACTTCAATGTGACAGAAGAGCTGCTAGCGCTTGTACCTATGAAGGGAACGACGAAAGGCACTGATATTCTGGAAGCCACCAAGAAAACACTCCAGCGTTTCGACTTCAGCTTATCCAACCTTGTGGGAGTGGTAACTGATGGTGCCCCTGCTATGGTGGGAAGGAATGAAGGGTTTGTTGCACTTTTAAAAAAAGAACCGGAACTAGAAGGAAAAGATCTCATCCAGTACCACTGTTTAATCCACCAGGAGAATTTGTGTGCGAAAACGATTGGATTTGAGAATGTAATGAAAGTTATTGTGTCTGTAGTCAACTTTATTAGGGCACGAGGATTGAATCATCGTCAATTCCAAGAATTTTTGACACAAGAGTGCCAAGCGGATCACGGCGACGTGGTTTATTATAGTGAGGTGCGTTGGTTGAGCAGAGGGAAGGTACTTAAGAGAGTCTTTGACTTAAGAAGTGAAATAGAAGAGTTCATGCAAACCAAGGGGAAGCCGATTGCAGAATTTAATGATCCAAAGTGGATTTCAGATTTTGCCTTTGTGACCGACATCTCCTTGCATATGAATGACCTAAATACGCGGCTACAATCCAAGGATCAGCTGGTGCACACTCTGTTTGATCACATTAAAACTTTTGTAGAAAAGCTCAAACTTTGGGAGGCACAACTCACGAAAAAAGACTTTACACATTTTAAGCTTCTCGGTGAGTCCAACTGTTTGTCTCCTGGTGATTACGCTACAAAATTAAGCATGATGCGAAGTGAGTTTGAAGACAGATTTAGTGATTTCCGTAATCAACAGTCTTTTTTCGATTTATTTTCTATGCCTTTTACTGTCAATGCTGCCAATATGCCAGGCTCAGTACAAATGGAGCTGCTTGATCTCCAAAACAACTCATCTTTGCGAGAAAAATTCTTCAATGTGCCCTTGTTTACGTTTTACAAAGACTACATTTCTCAGGACACATTCCCTTATCTCTGGCAGCACGCTTTGAAGATGTGTGCTTTGTTAGGAAGCACATACTTATGTGAGCAATTCTTCTCAAGGATGAAGAACGCAAAGTCCAAGACAAGAACTCAGCTTACAGACCAACATCTTGAGAATACTCTGCGCATAGCGACTTCTAACATTGATGCCAACATCGACAAGCTGGCCAAGCAAAAACAATGCCAAGTTTCCCACTGATATGAACTTATTATAATAACAAAGGTAAAGTAGACCATGTTTCATTCATTAAATTACAATAATTATCTTTTGAAGTCTTTTTTATGGTCTTATGAGTCTAGAAAAGGTCTCATTACAATCATAAATTAAAATTTAGATTCTAAATACCGCAGTATAGCTTAGTGGCCCTCGGCTTCGTTTCATTTTTTTATGTGACCCACACTGTCTTAAAGGTTGAAGACCCCTGTATTAAAGATAACAGAAGATAGAAGAAAGCGACAGAAGAAGACGACAGAAGAAGACAACGATGACAGACAGAACAAGAAAGAAGAAGCAAGAAAAAGAGAGAAAGAAAAGAAAGAAAGAAAAGAAGCAGAAAAAAGCATGAAGAAAAAGAAAGAAAAATGAAAGAAGAGAAAAAAGAAAGACGCAGAAAGATAAAGGTAAGAAGAAAGAAAATAATGTTTCTATGCCTATGTATGGTATTGCAGAACCCTTATGTTGTCTTATAGATAAAAGTATTAAAGACAACAGAAGAAGATAGAAGAAAGCGTCAGAAGAAGACAACGACAGAAGAAGACAACGATGACAGACAGAACAGGAAAGAAAAAGCAAGAAAAAGAGAGACAAAAAGAAAGAAAGAAAGAAAGAAAAGAAAGAAGCAGATAAAAACATGAAGAAAAAGAAAGAAAAATGAAAGAAGAAAGAAAGAAAAATGAAAGTAGAAAGAAAAAAGAAAGAAGCAGAAAGATAAAGGTAAGAAGAAAGAAAATAATGTTTCTATGCCTATGTATGGTATTGCAGAACCCTTATGTTGTCTTATAGATAAAAGTATCAAAGACGACAGAAGTCAGAAGAAAGCGACAGAAGAAGGCGACAACAGACAGAAAAAGAAAAAAGAAAAACATATACAAAAAGGAAAGAAAAAAGGAAAGAAAAAAAACAAGAAAGAACGATAAAAGAAAAAAGAAAGAAAGATTAAAGAAAAAAGTATGAAAATGAATAGAGGAAAGGAGAAAGAAAGAAATGTTTCTATGCCTATGTATAATATTGCAGAACCCTTATGTTGTCTTATAGATAAAAGTATGAAAGACGACAGAAGTCAGAAGAAAGCGACAGAAGACAACAAAAGAAGACTACAACAGACAGACAGATGGAGAACAAAGAAAGAAAGAAGAATGAAAAAGAAAAAAGAAATAAAGAAAAAGAAAGATAAAAGAAAAAAGAAAGACATAAGAAAGAAAAAAGATGAAAGAAAGACAACAGATAACAGAGAGAAGGAAGAAAAAAGGAAGAAAGAAAAAAAAAGAAAGAAAGAAAGAAAGAAAGAAAGAAAGAAAGAAAGAAAGAAAGAAAGAAAGAAAGAAAGAAAGAAAGAAAGAAAGAAAAGAAAGCTCTGGCGTGTTGGTGCCAGGCAAAGATGCCGGAAGCCCTGGAGGTCTGATGGCCGTGCAAAAGAAATAAATAGCCGCTGACCGCCAGGCGAAGACGTCGGAAGCCCTGGTGGGCTGGAGCCCACCAGGTGAAGACGCTGGAAGCCCTGGTTAGAAAGAAGGAAAGAAACAAAGAAAGGAAAGAAAAGAAAGAAAGAAAACATCCAATATCCAACGAAATGAATTAACAGAAGTTTAAAACACATATTGATATTAGAATGCCTTTTTTTCACAGCCTGAGTGTGAAACTTTCAGGTAGTGGAGCGGGAAAGATATTACTAAAGATTCAAATAAAATAGAAAGATGTTCATGCTTAATCACCCATTCATTATCATAAGTGTAACTCTAAAACTAGTTGCTGCTCTGAAAAGAAGATAGAATGAGAAGTCAAATAGTTTTATGTAACCACTTAAATAGGAATATGTTTAATGTTCTTCTAACATGCATTTTTCATACTGCACCAGTTAGTTAGGAATAATAGTTGGTGGGGAAAGTGGTTACTGTCAGGTAACAGCATTATCAGACTCCAATAATAAATAAAGCAGTTATTGGCAACTGATATTTCTGTGCAGATATACGCAGAACCTTAACATGACATCTGGGTGCCCTAGGCAAGAGCTCTCTTTTTTATACAGAAAGATGTCACATTCATGACATCACTAAGTGAACTATGAAGGTCATTCTGAGTTGTTCGCTCGTTGCCGATTTTCGCTATACTGCGATTAGTCGCTTACTGCGCATGCGCAAGGTTCGCATAGCGCATGCGCTTAGTTATTTTACACAAAAGTTAGGTATTTTACTCACGGCGTAACAGTTTTTTCATCGTTCTGCTGATCGGTGAGTGATTGACAGGAAGTGGGTGTTTCTGGGCGGAAACTGACAGTTTTCTGGGAGTGTGCGGAAGAACGCAGGCGTTTCATGGAAAAACGCGGGAGTGGCTGGAGAAATGGGGGTGTGTCTGGCCGAACGCAGGGCGTGTTTGTGACGTCAAACCAGGAACGAAACTGACTGAACTGATCGCAATGTAGGAGTAAGTCTCGAGCTACTCAGAAACTGCAAAGAATTTTCTAATCGCAATTCTGCTAATCTTTCATTCGCAATTCTGCTATGCTAAGATACACTCCCAGAGGGCGGCGGCTTAGTGTGTGCAATGCTGCTAAAAGCAGCTAGCGAGCGAATAACTCGGAATGAGGGCCTATATGTTCTTTAGAGGTTTCGCATTTATGTGATCACTAAATTATATTTTTATTTTGTTATGTTAATATGGGGTCTTTCCTCTTGTTCATATGAAGACTTGTATTACACTGTTGATATAGGCAGAGTGAGGAGGGCGACTGAGGTGATTGCAGCAGTGCTAGCCACAGCCCATGACTTGTGCCACACACCATGTGCAGACCCACAACACTTGTAATGCCCCCCACATTCCTAATCTCACTCTCTGCGGTGTGGCCACTCAGACATTTCAGTTCCAGGCCCATGTGGACCTTTATCTGGCACTGGGTGGGCTATCATGTTAAGATCGGTGATTATTGTGGCCATGCGGAGCCACAGCGGCAGTGGGCTATCAGAGTTTGTGGAAGGAGCCACAGGTGCAGAGGACATGGTGAGGCACTGTGAGGTTAACTTTTCTTACTCAATGGGCGTTACTGACACAGATACATGAGGGAAATCCAGTTTGGAATGGCCGTAGTCAAGAACGGTCAATGATGCTCTTTTCCTTTAGGATTAGGTAAAGCCAACTGAGGACTTCACATTGGGGGTCATTCCGACCCGATCGCTCGCTGCAGTTTGTTGCTGTGCAGCGATCGGGTCGGAACTGCGCATGCGCCGGCGCCGCAGTGCGCCTGCGCATGGCAGTCGTCGGGACAGAGACAGAGGCGGTCACTGGGCGGGAGGGGGCTGAACGGCGGCGTTAAGCCGCCGTTTAGGGGGAGCGGTCCGGCCAATGCAGGCGTGGCCGGACCGTTGGGGGGGGGGTCAGGCCGCTGCAGCTGCGTGATGTGTCACGCAGCCGCTGCGACCAGCGGGAACGACGAGTAACTCCCGGCCAGCCGCAGGAGCTGCGCTGGCCAGGAGTTACTCCTCAAATACAAAGGCATCGCCGCTGTGTGATGCTTTTGTATTTGTGCGGGGGGGGCCAGCACTGACATGCGGGGCGGACTAGCCCTGTGTTGGGCGTCCCCCTGCATGTCTGAGTTTATGATCGTAGCTGTGCTAAACTTAGCACAGCTATGATCAACTCAGAATGACCCCCATAGCCTGTCCTAGAGGAAGATGCCATAATGGGACTGCTGCCATATTGAGAAGCTCCGTGTATACACAGAACAAGATATACATAGTTGGAGATCACAAGCCCGGATGGATTGATCTATCTATTGGCAGATCATTCTTTTGGTGAAATGGGCATTTCTGGGCAGTAACTGGGCAGCAACCATGCAGACGCACAGAACTGTTCTAAAGAGTGGGAGTGTTATGGCCGTGTAAGTAGACTTCCATAGCACGTGGACAGAAATAGGACGCCTGTTTCAGATGGATCTGTAGCACCCAGAATAGAGTGGGTGAGAGTCCAGATGATAATGATGACAGTTGTGGCAGGATGGCATTCCACATGCAGATGCATGGATATCGGCACACATGGGTGGAATCCTGAATTAGCACAAGGTACTGTAGTAAGAAGGCTGCCGCAGTCATATGGAAAAGTGGTTACAGGTAGTTCCGACTTAGAATCAGCCCCATTGAGCTTACCAAAAACACCTATAGACCCAGAGCCGGTCATAGGCATAGGCAAACTAGGCAATTGCCTAGGGCATTTGATATGCCTAGGGGCATCATCAGCTTCTGCTGATTAAAATGATATGCGGCATGCCTATATTCTGTATGTAGCATTTCATATGCAGATACAGCCACAGTCTCACACAGTATATAGGCATGCTGCATATCAGTTTAATCAGCAGAAGCTGCTTGTGCATCCTAGCCACATAGCAATGCAAATAAGATGCATTTTCATTAAAAAAAGGTGCCCGACGTTAGCATTGATGCAAGATTTGTGAGGACACATCTGTATCCAAGCAGATGCAGAGGTCACAGTGTTAGTGGAAGTGTGAGTGCTGTGTGCATGTGAGTGGGTTGGTTGTGCAGTAATGTTCAGAATATGTGTAAGGAGCATTATGTGTGTCATGTAAAAATGCATTAATAATGTGCAACATATGTGTAATAGGCCACTATGTGTGTCATTATGTGTATAAGGGCATTAATAATGTGCGGCATATGTGTAACAGGGTACTACTGTATGTGTGTCATTATGTGTATAGGGGCACTAATAATGTGCAGCAAATGTGTAGGGGGCACTATGTGTGTTATTATGTGTTTAAGGGCATTAATAATGTGCGGCATATATGTAAGGGACATTATGTGTAAAAGGGCATTAATAAAGGTTGTCATAATGTGTAAGGTGCATTATGTTTATAAGGACATTAATGTGTCTCATATGTGTAAGGGGCATTACTGTGTGGACTTGTGTACAAATGCATTACTAATGTGTGGCATTATGTGTATAAGGTGCTCTACTATGTGGCGTTGCATATAGAAAGGGCACTACTGTGTCGTCTAATGTGAATAAAGAGCAATAAGGTGTGGTGTAATGTGAATAAGGAGCAATTCAGTGTGATGTAATGTGAATAAGGGGCTCTACTGTGAGGAGTAACGTTTATAAGGTAAAGTGATACTACTGTGGGATGTAATATGAATTAAGGACACTATCGCAAGATAAAATGTGAATCAAGTTGCAGTACTGTGTGGCGTAATTGGAATTGGGGTTACTATTGTGTGGCCATGCCCCTTCCCAGCAAGAAGATGCCCCTTTTTTGGGCTGTGCGTCAAATGTGCGAACTGTTCCTATTTAAAATATAGGGGGTACAAGGACTGCTATGGATGAGGGGTGATGGTGCTGGGAAAGAGGTGCAAGGTCAGAGGCAGAAGCAGCGGTGGTGCTAGGGGGCACCAGCCAAAATCTTGCCTAGGGCATCATATTGGTTAGGGCCGGCTCTGCCAGTTTCCCTAACTAGATGCAGAAATCTGTGAGGCAAGAGAAAATAATCTAACCTGGAGTAGGTGTCGTGTGGCCTGGAATAGAACGTGTAGTCCCTGTCCCGGGGGTGCTGGAGCTTCCAGGTGTCGACCAGCTGGTGGTTGTGGAGAGAGCGACGCACTCTACGGTGCGATGCTAGGGAGGGTCTAGCCGGCATCCCAGAAATGTCCACCTCTGGCTGGAGAGTCCAATTAAGATCACCTCCGATAACTGGGATACCCTCGACCAAAGGGGCAATACGGTTGAGAGCCTTCACTAAGAAACTAGGTTGTGATAGGTTGGGGACGTATGAATTAATAAACGTATACAGCTGATCAAACAGTTTACATTTTACCAGGAGTGTTCTGCCCTCCTCTAGAGATATAGACGTCAGTACTTGGAAAGGTAAGTGTTTGGACAGCAAAATAGCAACACCCAAAGATTTACCTTTGCTGTTATTGTTATAAAAGGAGTATGGGTAGTTACGATCCCTGAGAACCGGGGCTACTCCCACTTTGAAGTGCGTTTCCTGTAAGAAAGCAACATCAGCCCTGAATGCAAAAAGGTCCTTTATCACCCTCGAACGTTTCTCCGAGACGATAAGGCCCTTCACGTTGAGGGAAACCAATTTTATAGTTGTCGCTTTAAGGTGAACCGCCATCATCTAGAGAACTGAAGACAATGCAGAGTCTGACAAGGAGGGCAGAACAACTCTCAAAACAGAGGCCCACACATGAGGGGGGGGGGGGAGTAAAGAGAGAGAGAAAGAAACAGAAGCAAAGAATACATTAGGGAATTAGTTCAAAGAACCTATATCAATCAAAAATTGGCAATTTTAACTAGGAACTAAGAAGGAGAACACACTACTGCCTCTCGGGAGCTCGGACGCGTTAGTCGCATCGGAGACCAAGAATACTTGGGCGGTGCAGGGGCGAACTGGGGGTCGGTGCCGGCCCCAGCCCCAACAGTAACATTGATATACCAGTCAGAAATGTAGTTAACAGTTCGATCACACAACTATATGGCAACTTAGAAAAAAACAGTATATAGCATGAAACAACAACCTCCAACTCAGGCAGGTTGTGTAAATGCTCGTCTAGTCAAGTACGATCTCGATGCCTCGAGCACATCTCTAAAGGGAGTATGCGCCTTTCAGCAAGGAAATCCCTTGATTCGGCAGTAAACCTTTTAAACTGAATAAGAGTTATTTGAAATTGCTAAAGTAATTGACCCAAACCATGGAGAGACACTAATTTCTTCGCTGACTGCGTGAGGTAGCGCTGCTCCCTAGGGGGTTTCGGGTTACGTTGGACGACGTGCCAGTCACTGTCAGGGTGAGAGAGTTCCGGTGGAACATCGCTGGTCAGGGGTTCCTGCCAGTCTGGGAGAGTGACCAGAGGCACTCCAAGCTCTCGACAGAAGAGGGGTAAATCAGAGGGATCTTTAAGAGAGCACAGCTTCCCTTTGTGCGAGACCTGTAGACCAAAAGGAAAGCTCCATCTATATTTAATTCCCAACTTCCGGAGCTCCACAGTGAGTGGTTGTAGAGCTCTGCGCTTTTGAAGGGTCGCCCACGATAAATCCTGGAAGTTCTGAATTCTATGAGATGCAGTCTCTATCACATCCATGCGACGGGTCTTGCGAAGGATCTCCTCCTTTTCTGTGCAGTAATGTAAGCGGCAGATGATGTCGCGAGGGCGGTCAGATGGTGCGCCTCTGGGTCTTGAAGCAGGATCCCGGCCCAAGATTTCATTGAAAACCGTCGTTAGAAAGTCAATAAGGGAGTTAGGTGAAATGTCCTTAGACTCCCCGAACCCTCAAATTATTTCTCCTTCCACGGTTATCTAAATCATCTACCCGGTCCTGAAGCTGTTGAAGGCTAGACGCCTGCCTAATAACTGTGGCCCTGAGGGCGTTGTGTGCTGCTGCCATGTCCGAACAGAAGCCTTCCATGAGGTTAGGCGGGATCCGATGTGGGATATCTCGGATTGAACAGCGGAAATTTCCGAACGGACAGTTTCTCTGACCCTACTCTCCA
Organism: Pseudophryne corroboree; assembly: GCF_028390025.1. Taxonomy (NCBI): domain Eukaryota; kingdom Metazoa; phylum Chordata; class Amphibia; order Anura; family Myobatrachidae; genus Pseudophryne; species Pseudophryne corroboree. Next base: position 314,679,572 of record NC_086444.1, on the reverse strand, counting down.
AGAGCTCAAAGTCCTGTTTCGTTGGCAGGGCCTGAAGAAGGTTCAAAATCTGCGAGAGGCTTCCTGTATCCATCAGAGTGTGCAGGTCTGCCGCTTGGGTCCCCGCTTGAGAGGCAGAATCCGAGGCAGGCGAGAGACGTGGGGTCGAAGGTAAAGAAATATCTTCTGTGGCAGCAGAGCCTTGTGGAAGGAGAAATTGCCTCATATCAGCAGAAGTCGGAGTATCCATTGCACGTGTCTGAGCGACCTCTATTACCTCTCACCATGAGGCACCTAGGTTACTTCAATAGAGCATTGAGACTAGTGTTGTGTGATTAGAACAGCATCCCGTCAGGGCCAGCACCGGCACGCACCCCCCAGAATCAAGGTGGCTAGCCGGACATCAGTGTGGAAGTACACTTGCAAAAAAGAAACAGTACTTATGCATGGCCACGGGGGGGGCCGGGCGGCACAGCCCCATACAGTGCAGACAGCAGGTAAATTGGAGGTAAGCAGCTGCACAGGTGCGGCAGTGGAGAGAGGCAGTGAAAGCTGGGCGTGAAATGAATAATGAATGAGGCAGGGGTGAAAGCAGTATTCAGCTCCCAATTAGCATCCAGCCAGCCAGACCTGCAATGCTGTGTATACTTATGCAGGTTAAGTGTGATTGGGTGCTGCACTGAATGTCTCAGTGGAGTAACAGTGGCAGGTAAACAGTGGCAGGGGGGGCAAATAGTAAGGGGCACCAGGCACAGACTCACCAGGTACAACTGTGCTTCAGTCAGTTCTCAGCCGTGAAGCAGGGTGAGTGCTGTGCCATCCACAAGATGGCCGCCACCTTCCAGTGAGACCTGCTCTCTCCGGAGGTCTCCCGACCATTAGCCACAGCCAGCAAGGGGGAGTCTGCCAAACGAGGGTATATGAGATGGGGGCAGAGGGACCAAGGTCCTCTGCAGGGATTAGGGTCCCATGGGCGAGGGATCCAGTGGTGAGGAGCGGTGCCTAGGTGGAGGAGGGGGTCCACGAAGCAGCCGCACCGGGCCCAACAGATCGACGTCCTCGGCGGCCACAATCCAAAATCGAGGCCCCGGCTTCTGTAATGGAGGTAGGCCGCAATCCGCAGGGGGCAGCGCAGGTCCCCCCCGATTCCGCAGCTCCAACCTCCAGGTGCAGGGTGACTTAGCAGGGCCCAGGGGACTGTACCACGGCAAATGGGCACCCAAAACCCAGGTTAGGGTTTATATAAAAAGTATAGCAGGCCGGAGCTCTGCAGTAACTCGACCTCCCCTGATGCCGGCCAGGCCACGCCGCAGAGCCGCAGATTACTAAATTATTTGATTACTGAATTATTTTAAAATTTAAAATAAATATTTGCTACCTTTTGGCTCTTTCTTTGGGTAATTTTTTGGTGAGAGGGTATTTCTTACAGGATTGCCTTCCAGACCATTGCTGGACTATAATTGTCATAATTATTGGACTATCATTGCCAGAATAAGAAGAACTTTACACTGCTGGTTGGGGGAGGGGACATGGAGACATACACATGACCGGGGTTGGCAGACAGGCATATAATGTGAAGGAAAGAGAGCAGGACAGGGGCAGAGGTGCTGAGACAAGAAGCACGGAGGGGAGGAGGAGCACAGGTTACTTACAGTAGTGTGAGGCCAGCTGAGGGTCTTGAATGGAGGAGCCCTGCAATCTTCCACTGTCCCTCTGTGTTGTGGGTGGGGCTAAAGGTTATGCGCACAGTGCATCACTGCATCTGCCCCCAACTCACCATCAGTATGTGTGGCTCCAACCACACCATACCCCTGCCTGAAAGCATCAGTGCTAGTTTGCTTCAGCAGGTGATTCCCTCCCACCCCACGCTACCGGCTGACCAACCACATGCTATACAGCGGCTCCACTTCCTGGCGGTGAGAAACAGGCCCTAGGTGGGGGCCTATACCGCCTTGTGGTAAATCCGGCCCTGCTTTGACTGTAAGCTCTAAAGCGGCAAAGACTGATTAAATAAATAAACAAGTATAGGTAATGAAGACACTGATTGCAGTCTTACAAGTGTTTTATCAAACTATACATCAAAAGCTCAAATTCTGCTTTGCTAGATATGTGCAGACTGTGCTTGTGGTATCCGTCAGAATGTCGACTACAAAATGATACGTCCACATTCTGGCTGTTAGCATACACAATGCCGGCATTATGACCATGTTGGCATATTTGTATGTCAACCTGTTACATGTCGCCCATGTCGACATAGCACACTCACACTTGTAGTAATACCTTTGTCTGTACGGGATACATATGCTGCATAAATGTCCTAGGTATATGTCCTAGGTGTATAATTATTTATTTTTCTGCTGCGGAGTACACTGGGCTCCACAAGGAAAGACATAGGGGGGGTAGAGTAGGATTTTGATCCGAAGCACCAACAGGCTGAAAAGCTATGACTGTTCTCAGAATGCATAGCGCCGCCTCCTCTATAACCCCGCCTCCCTGCACAGGAGCTCAGTTTTGTAGTTGGTGCCGCAGATAGCAAGCACATAACAGAGGGTCTGCGCTGGGCAGCCCTGAGAAGAGCTTTTTAGAAGAAAAGTGAAGACTTCAAGGGCAGCAGCAGTGTGTATATGACTTTTGACATTCACTGCTGCAGCTCCATCTCTCCCCAGCGGCGCTGTACACTCCCGAGCCCTGGTTGCTGGGTAACTACAGCAGGAGGCTCCGGATTTCTTCCATGGTCAGGCACACACGACGGCGGCTCTCCGGGATCGCGTGGCCGCGCTTCGGGAGGTGGTGAGTGGGTCCCGCTTGCGGGACCCGTACTTTATCGCAATCCGGCGCGGTCAGTGGGTATTTTTCTCTGTGATTTTAGTCACCGTATCTCTCCTGTGTCCCTGCTTGTGCTGACTACACTGCGCAGGGGTTTGGGTAAGAGGTATTGTGCTGCTGCCAATTGTACTATGTTACCTGATACTGCAAGTTATATCATGTCTGCTTCTGAAGGTAACGGTTCTGGGGCGGAACACACTGCTGGTGTTGCTGAAGCCACAGATCCATAGGAGGAGAATATAGCAGCTGTGGGTTCTGGGGGCTCCTTGCCCCCCAGTGGAACTGTGGCAACGGAGGTCCATAATGACCCACCGTGGGCTGCTTTTTCCACGCTTCTGCATACGCTAGTTAATAAATTAACACCCCCTATGGGACCCCTTATGCCGGTACAACCGTATGTGGTCCCTGTAGCTAATCCGCCGTGGGCGGACAATTTATCTGCTCAGTTGAAGAAATTGAACCAGTCCCTGACTACTAAAAAGTCTGACCCTCGCTCGCCTAAGCCCAAGGGGTCCCCTAAGCGAGCTCTTATCTCCTCACAATCCACTGCTGTCACTGACACCTCGTCTGATGAAGATGGCAGTTACACTGACCCCACAGATTCTGACTCAGATACTGCTGATGGGGAGGGTGGTTCACATGTGGATGTTCCTGATCTTTTGGAGGCTATTAAGTTGATTTTACAGATTACGGATGATCCCAAGCCATCCGTCCCTCCTAAGAAACCAGATAGGTTTTACCTCACTCTGACCACCTAGTGGATATACGTCAGGAACCCTAGGAAAACCCGGGTAAGAAGTTTGTGCCTCAAAAGAAGATGCTGGCTTGCTATCCCCTCGCGCCAGAGCTGTCAAAAAATTGGGAAACGCCTCCTCCAGTAGACTCACATGTGGCTAGGATGGTGGTTTCCTCAGCTCTACCTGTCACTACCGTCACGTCTCTAAAAGAGCCTACGGATAAACGTGTGGAGGGTTGTCTAAAAGCGATTTACACCCTGTATTAAAGAGGCGGCTTCTGATGCCGGTATCCTAGCAGCCAAGGCCTCTACTACATCAGTCCTGGCTCGCCGGATTTTGTGGCTGAGATCCTGGTCTGTGGATCTGGACTCTAGAAAAACCCTGGAGGTACTCCCTTTCAAGGGAGATATTCTGTTTGGGGAGGACTTAAATAAGATTGTGGCTGACTTGGCTACGGGCAAAATCGCCTGTCTGCCAAGTACCGCTCCTTCTGTCTCGAAGGCTAAAGGTACTTCTTTTCGCCCCTTTCGTCCTTCAGGTAAAGCAAAAGGTCAGGCGTACAACAAGCAGGCCCACACTTCCAAACCTGGTAAGCCAAAACCCAAAAGAGCCTGGGCGGCCCGTCAGCCAGCTTCCAAGACCGATAAGCCTGCTGCATGACAGGGCGGGCCTCCCCCTGGGGGATCCCAGGGTGGGGGGCCGGCTTCTAGGGTATACCCAGGAATGGTTGAAGACCACTTCAGATGCCTGGATACGGGAAGTCGTCACTCAAGGTTACGCCATAGCCTTCAAAAACCGACCCCCTCATCGATTTTGCCGTACAGACAAAGGCAAACACTCTACATTCGGTGGTACAAACCCTCCTGGATACAGGAGTCGTAGTACAGGTGCCTCTTGCGCAGAGGGGCCGGGGGTACTATTCTCCGCTGTTTCAAGCCCCGAAACCGAATGGGTTCTCTCGCCCCATTCTCAACCTCAAGGCATTGAACAGGTTTGTGAAGGTTTCCTAGTTCCGTATGGAAACCCTTCGCTCTATAGTTCTGGCCTTGGAACCTGGGGACTACATGGTCTCCCTGGAAATACAGGATGCTTACCTGCATATTCCTATAGCAGCGTCACATCAGCAATACCTGAGGCTTGCGATTGGCAACCTCCATTACCAGTTTCGGGCGTTACCTTTTGGGTTAACTACGGCTCCGCGAGTCTTCACCAAAGTTATGGCGGTAATGACGGTGGTACTCTGCCGTCAAGGGGTCAGGATACTGCCGTATCTGGACGACTTGTTAATCCTGGCAAATTCCCCAGAACTTCTCCTACATCATCTGGATATGACTGTCCAGTTTCTACAAGCCCACGGGTGGCTCATCACTTGGAAGAAATCCTCCCTGGTCCCTGCTCAGAGCATGGTGCACCTGGGAGCGCTATTGGACACTTACAACCAGAGGTTGTTCTTGTCTCAGGAGAAAGTCCTGAAGCTTCAGGACAGGATTCGATGCTTCCTTCTCGTCCGCAAGTGTCGATACATTCGGCGGTGCAGATGCTGGGCCTCATGGTATCAGCATTCGACATGGTGGAGTATGCTCAATTCCATTCTCGCCCCCTCCAGAAGCTGATTCTAGCCAAATGGGACGGCCTGCCTCACCGGATCAGGTCTCACATGATCTCATTGACTCCGGAGGTCCGTCTGTCGCTGCTATGGTGGCTCCAGGACCGACAATTGTGCAGGGGCCGTCCGTTCTGGATATCCAACTGGGTCCCGTTGACGACAGATGCCAGTCTAAGAGGTTGGGGCGCAGTGCTGGAGCAACACTCCCTTCAGGGTCGGTGGACCAAGGAGGAATCTCTCCTCTCGATCAACATTCTGGAATTGCGGGCGGTCTTCAATGCGTTGAACCTGGCCCAGCATTTAATTCAGAACCGTCCTGTTCAGGTACAGTCGGACAACGCCACCCCAGTGGCTTACATAAATCATCAAGGCGGCACTAGAAGCCGATTGGCAATGAAGGAAGTCTCACGGATTCTACATTGGGCAGAATGCCATCTACCGGCCATATCGGCAATATTCATTCCGGGAGTCCTGAATTGGGAAGTGGACTTTCTCAGCCATCAGGACGTACATGCCGGCGAGTGGGGCCTCCATCCAGAAGTGTTTCAACTGCTAGTGGAAAAGTGGGGCCTTTCAGACGTGGATCTGATTGCGTCTCGACACAATCACAAGGTTCCGATCTTCGGAGCAAGGACAAGGGATCCTCAAGCAGCATTCGTGGATGCGCTGGCGGTGCCGTGGAGGTTTCGGCTGCCATACGTGTTCCCTCCGGTGTCACTCCTGCAAAAGGAAATCTGCTTCTCATAGCTCCAGCGTGGCCCAGATGGCACTGGTTCTCAGACCTGCAGGGCTATCGTCGGACCGTCCAATTCTACTTCCACAATGCCCAGACCTCCTCGTTCAGGGCCCCTGTGTCTACCAGGACCTAGCCCGGCTGTCTTTGACGGCATGGCTCTTGAAGCTTCCGTCTTAAGGGCTAAAGGGTTTTCTGAGGTGGTCATTCAAACTATGTTGCGGGCCCGGAAACCGGCTTCAGCTCGGATTTACTATAGGGTCTGGCATTCTTACTTTGTTTGGTGCGCATCTAACGATTATGACGCTTCCAAGTTTAGTATAGCCAAGTTGTTGGCTTTTCTTCAGCAGGGCCTGGACTTAGGCCTGCGTCTGGCCTCCCTCAAGGTTCAAATATCTGTCTTGTCGGTGTGGTTTCAGAGAAAAATTGCGACCTTACCCGATGTGCATACCTTTACTCAGGGTGTGTTGCGTATCCAACCTCCCTATGTCCCGCTTGTGGCTCCTTGGGACATGTTGGTGGTTTTGGAGGCGCTACAAGAGTCTCCATTTGAACCTCTTTGTTCAGCTGATCTTAAGTGGCTTTCCCTTAAGGTGGTGTTTCTGCTGGCTATTGCCTCAGCTAGAAGAGTGTCGGATTTGGGTGCCTTGTCCTGTAGTTCCCCATATCTGATATTTCACTGTGACCGGGCGGTTCTTAGGACTCATCCCGGATATTTACCTAAGGTGGTTTCTTCATTCCACCTTAACCAGGAGATTGTGGTTCCGGCACTTGTTTCTCCTGTTCTGTCTCCCAAAGAGCGGTCTTTGGATGTGGTACGGGCTCTCCGTATCTACGTAAAGATAACTGCTTCTATTAGGAAATCTGATTCTCTCTTTGTGCTGTTTGGATTTCACAAACGGGGCTGGCCTGCTCACAAGCAGACTTTGGCCAGATAGATTAGAATGGTGATTGCACATGCTTATGTGAGGGCTGGTCTGTCAGCTCCTGCTCACATTACGGCCCATTCTACTCGGTCTGTTGGACCTTCTTGGGAGGCCCGCCATGGTGCGACCCTTGAACAATTGTGCAAGGCAGCTATGTGGTCATCAGTGAACACGTTCATAAGGTTCTATGCCTTCGATAGTGCCACTTCCCAGGATGCTTCCTTTGGATGCCAGGTTATTGTGCCCGCTACAGTGCGTCCCCTCCTATAAGGAACTGCTTTAGGACATCCCCTATGTCTTTCCTTGTGGAGCCCAGTGTACCCCGCAGCAGAGAACGAGTTTTATGGTAAGAACTTACCTTTGTTAAAACTCTTTCTGCGAGGTACACTGGGCTCCACAAGACGCCCACCCTGACGCACTTAGCTTCTTTGGGTTGGTATGGCATTAGCCGCTGACACTTCTCCTGTCGTGAGAGTGTGGTGTATGTGGCTACTAACCGTTGTCGTCTCTTTTCCTGCTACTGCATTGGGCTGGTTAACTAAAAACTGAGCTCCTGTGCAGGGAGGCGGGGTTATAGAGGAGGCGGCGCTATGCATTCTGGGAACAGTCAAAGATTTTCAGCCTGTTGGTGCCTCGGATCAAGATCCTTCTCTACACCCCCTATATCTTTCCTTGTGGAGCCCGGTGTACCTCGCAGAAAGAGTTTTAACAAAGGTAAGTTCTTACTATAAAACTCGTTATTAACAGTTTCTTATATAGCGCAGCATATTCCGTTGCGCTTTACAATTAGAACAACAGTAATAGAATAAAACTGGGCAAAGACAGACAGACATAGAGGTAGGAGGGCCCTGCTCGCAAGCTTACAATCTATAGGGAAATAGGCATTGATACACAAGGATAGATGCTACCTATTGCATAATGATCCACCAGATTGCTAGATTCTTAATGGGTTGTATGATATGATCACCCCGCAATGTTGGCCAAGGGTCAGGAGGGTGTGAGAGCACAGAAATACAAAATATGTGAGGTTATGTGTTCTGTACAGAGAGGATATAATTAGATTGGGAAGCACTGAAGGTTATGTGGGTGGGTCTGGAATTTTATAAGCTTGTCTGAAGAGGTGAGTTTTCAGGGAACGTTTAAAGGTTTGGAGACTAGAGGTGAGTCTTATTGTGCGTGGGAGGGCATTCCACAGAGTGGGTGAAGCCCAGATAAAGTCCTGTCAATTTGAGTGGGAACAAGTAATGCGTGTGGATGAGAGACGCAGATCTTGTGCAGAGCGGAGAGGTCAGGTAGGGAGATATTTTAAGATGAGTGAAGAGATGTATGTTGGTGCAGTTTGGTTAATAGCCTTGTATGTAAGTAAAAATAGGATTTTAATACCTACCGGTAAATCCTTTTCTCTTAGTCCGTAGAGGATGCTGGGGACTCCAAAAGGACCATGGGGTATAGACGGGATCCACAGGAGACATGGGCACACTATAAGACTTTAAATGGGTGTGAACTGGCTCCTCCCTCTATGCCCCTCCTCCAGACTCCAGTTGGAGAACTGTGCCCAGGGAGATGGACATTTCGAGGAAAGAATTTATTGTTTAAACACGGTGAGTGTCATACCAGCTCACACCTCGAACATGCCGCAGAACGTGGCATTCAATAGAACACCAGCCGACGGCATGAAATATATACAGCAATATGCTGACCGAAAATGTAACACAACCTGTGTGTAGACACGACCAATAATAGCATACCGCATGCCATGGCATGAATAACGTCAGCAACAGACTTGACAAAAGAAACACCACATGAGTGTAATCACAACCAATAGCTGCAGATACAGTACGCACTGGGACGGGTGCCCAGCATCCTCTACGGACTAAGAGAAAAGGATTTACTGGTAGGTATTAAAATTCTATTTTCTCCTACGTCCTAGAGGATGCTGGGGACTCGAAAAGGACCATGGGGTTTATACCAAAGCTCCAGACCGGGTGGGAGAGTGCGAACGACTCTGCAGCACCGATTGAGCAAACATGAGGTCTTCATCAGCCAGGGTATCAAACTTATAGAACTTAGCAAAAGTGTTTGAACCCGACCAAGTAGCTGCTCGGCAAAATTGAACCGCCGAGACTCCTCGGACATCTGCCCAAGAAGAGCCCACCTTCCTGGTAGAATGGGCCTTTACAGACTTCGGTAACGGCAATCCAGCCGTAGAATGAGCATGCCGAATCGTATCACAGATCCAGCGTGCAACAGTCTGCTTAGAAGCAGGAACCCCAATATTGTTGGGAGCATACAGGATAAACAGAGCCTCTGTTTCCCCAATCTGAGCCGTTCTGGCGACATAAACGTTCAAAGCTCTGACTACATCGAGAGACTTCGAATCAGCCAAGGCTTCAGTAGCTACAGGTACCACAATAGGTTGGTTCATGTGAAAAGCAGAAACCACTTTTGGCAGAAATTGTTGCCGAGTTCTCAATTCCGCTCTATCTACATGGAAGATCAAATAGGGGCTCTTGTGAGACTAAGCCGCTAATTCCGACACCCGCCTTGCGGACGCCAAGGCCAACAGCATGACCAATTTCCAAGTGAGAAACTTTAACTCAACCTTTCATAAAGGTTCCAAGCAGTGTGACATAAGAAACTGCAACACCACGTTAAGGTCCCATGGCGCCACTGGGGGCACAAATGGAGGTTGGATGTGCAGCACTCCTTTCACAAAAGTCTGAACTTCTGGAAGGGTGGCCAATTCTTTTTGAAAGAAAATTGATAAGGCCGAAATCTGCACTTTAATGGAGCCTAAATTTAGGCCTGCATCCACACCTGCTAGCAAAAAAATGGAGAAACGACCCAGCTGAAGGAGCCTTCTTGGATCCACACCAAGACACATACTTCCTCCAAATACGGTGGTAAAGCTTCGCCGTTACTTCTTTCCTAGCCTGAAGCAATGTGGGAATGACTTCACCGGAAATACCCTTTCGGGCTAGGATATGGCGTTCAACCGCCATGCCGTCAAATGCAGCCGCGGTAAGTCTTGATACACGCCCGGTCCTTGCTGTAACAGGTACTCTCGTAGAGGAAGAGGCCAGGGATCTACTATGAGTAAGTCCTGAAGATCTGGATACCAAGCCCTCCTTGGCTAGACCGGAACCATGAGGATCGCCTGAACCTTTGTTCTTCTTATGTTTACCACCTTCGGAAAGAGTGAAAGTGGAGGGAACACACAGACCAACTGAAACACCCACGGTGTCACGAGGGCGTGCACTGCTATTGCTTGAGTGTCCCTTGAGTGTCCCTTGACCTGGAACAATATCCCTGAAGTTTCTTGTTGAGGCGAGACGCCATCATGTCTAATTGAGGAATTCCCCAAAGACTTGTCACTTCTGTGAAAACTTCTTGATGAAGACCCCACTCTCTCTCTCGTGTCTGCTGAGGAAGTCTATTTCTCTGTTGTCTACACCCGGAACGAAGACCGCTAATAGAAAATGCCTTTCCGCCCAGCGAAAAACTTTTGCAGCTTCTGCCATTGCTGCTTTGCTCTTCGTTCTTCCCTAGCGGCTTACTTACGCCACTGCTGTTAAGTCGTCCGACAAAATTAAGATGGGCAGATCGCAAAGAAGATGTTCCGTTGTAAATAGCTCTTAATTCAAGAATGCTTATTGCAGACAAGCTTTCCGGCTTGATCTTTTCCCCTGGAAATTCTTCCCCTGGAAAGACTGCTCCCAGCCTCGGAGACTTGTATCCATGGACGCCAGGATCTAATCCTGGATCCCGAACCTTCATCCCTCTAGGAGGTGAGAACTGTGAAGCCACCACAGGAGAGATATCCTGGTCCTGGAAAATAGGATTATTTTTCGGTGCATGTGCAGGTGAGACCCGGACCACATGTCCAACTGGTCCTGCAAAAACCTCTCTGGCATTTGACCTGCTCACCGAATGGCCTCGAAGGCCGCAACCATCTTCTGCATCAACGGAACGTATTGATAGGTTTACACTGTTGCAAATCTGATCCGACTCTGGATCCTCAGATCTCTTACCACAGGAAAAAACAAACTCTCAACAGTTCAGTATCTAATCTTATTCCCAACTCCGACAGCTGCATTGTTGGGATCAACAGCGATTCTCTGTGTTGAAGAACTGTCAGAGAGAAACAACGATTTGTACCACTTGTTTCTTGACCTCGCCGTAGTCAGGAGAGCGTCCCAGTACAGAATAATGGCTTTTACTATTGAAGGAAAACCATCATACTGCCATCACTCCGGTGAAATGGCAATGACAATCCTGAATAGCAAAACCAGGTAAGGTTAATGCGGATGAAACTGCATTTAAACCCTCTTTCTTCTTTTACAGGTTGGAGATCCCTGCCCTGAGAGATTCCATCTTGTAGTTCAACCTCTTAAGTAGAAATCTTTTTGGGATTGTTCTGACCGAGGTGTCCGGGCTCAGAAGCACGAAAAAGCTTGAATAACAGCTTTTTTTTTGTGACAGGGACAGCAGGACAATGTCCTGATCCTGACCCAACTCTTGTATGGCGTCGCATACTACCTCCCCGTCCAGAGGAGAATCGGTAAGATCTATTTTAAAAATCAGCGAGGGGAATCATCTGGAAACTCGAGTATGTCCACCTATCGACTGTATTCTTAACTCACTGTGTCAAGTCCAATCCAGGACTGACTGAGGAGTAATAGACGAGTTCCCACCGGTGTGGGCTCCAGCAAGATAGACCCAGCAACATGCGGTGGATGTGGTAGAAACAGAGGACGATATCTGCTTCTGTGAACTTGAAAAGGCTGCAGACCTCTTGCCTTTTCACCTTCCAGTACCTGCAAAGAAGGGGAAAAAACGGTATCCAACCGGTCAAAATGACTGCATCCTACAAAAAATGCGTCACCAACCGCTGTGATGGAACATAGCTCAAGACGTAGACTTACCAGTGGTATCTGCCGAGATCAACTTAACATAGCCATCCCCAAACCAGTTTACACCTTCATAGGGAAGATCCTCTAGTATTTCTCGGAGTCAGCCTCAGCATTCCCTTGGCGACTCCACAACGCCCTCCTAGTCGAGATGGCCATGGAATTGGCCCGCGAACCCAAGAGTCCCATACCTCTTGTAGTTGCACGGCAGCATGCTGCAATGTTCTAGATAAGACCCAACTGAAGGAATATCCCACCTCTCCCAGGGTAATTATATCGGATAACAAGGTAACCGACCATTCCTGAATACAAGCACTCCCCCATGCGTATGTAATGCAAATATCATCAAAGCATATAATTAAAATATCACTTAGCTTCCTGTATACAATCCATTGTGACAGAGCCCCGTGCAGACCAGGGGTTGACTTTCACTTTATTCTATCCACGGCGGGAAAAGAATAAACACTCTGACTCCTCGTGAGGATTCGAGACCATCTTGTCACGGCTGACCTGGAGCTTCATCAACAGAGCGACCAGCACATGAAAAGGAATAACTTTACTTCAGCATTCATAATAAATTGTAATATGAATATACACATTTAAATACACATATACACACATATATCAATATATACATCTCATATATATATATATAGATACAAAAAAATGTCTTCCACCCCGCGCTCAACCCACCAGCAGCAATATGGAGAAAGTCCCTGTTAGTGAACTTTCAAAGAATAACATAAACAAAACAATAACCAATTGCGCTTGGTATAACTTTAAAACACTCAGATTTTAGTATTTCCAGTAGCTGTTCTTCCACGGTGTGGATTCTTATAACTGGTATCACCTGCAAGTATACCTCACACCAGAGAACACACCCGAACAAAAAGACGGCCAGAATGGCCTAAATTAGGTATGATACCAATTTGTTTTTATTAAAAAAAACCATATAGAATTCCATAAATTCATATGAACATTTTTTTTTACAAATAAAAGGTTCCATACATTCATATAAACATTCTTAAAAGAAATACATCCAGATACAGTCAATAGGTTTTCTATTCAAGCCTTTAAAGAACACCCTCACCCTTATAGGTGTATATTCTGTAGGGTGTACTGATGAACTAGATAAGAGACCGTAACTGATTCGACCCAACGCGTTTCGTCAGAACGACTTCATCAGGGGTTTCTGTATGGTATCACAAAAAAAGGAACAAAGGCCTTCATGGATATAAAACATCGATAGTCCATATATATAGGAACAACTTTTAATAGAGATGGATAATTCACCCAGAATGGTTGTAGGATGGTAAAACCAAGCATAAACGCATACGCCTTTAAGGGTATTCAGCTAGTTAATGAACCTGATTGCAGACTCTTTTCAGTTTGTATGCCGGGTCTGTTAAATTTGAACCTGCAGCCACCAGGAAAGAGACACAAGTTACAGCCAAATCCAATATATATATTTTGTCAGGAACATCAGGGTCCCTAGTGACATTAATGTGTTCTAAATGTATATGAACATGTACTGAATGCCAATGCTGTGGATCTAATCAGGAAACATTATTGCCGACATAAGACACAGTATTCGTGTCGACAACAGGGAGTAGTAACTGGGCAAAATAACATTTTTGCGACCCCAAGGGGTCTGAGGGATATATATACATAATTTTAATATTACGCCCCCACAAATACTACCACGTCTGTGCTCCAGCTACAGCTCAATGCAACCGTACCATACATATATATATATATATATATATATATATATACACACACAGGTATAGGTTTTTTACATTATTTTACACCCAGTCATAATAGTTGGTGCCGACAGGGTCACCCACATATGTCTGTGTCTCCCATACAGTGTTTTCTTTGGAAAAGCTAACAACTACTGACATGCTGACACTTAATCTCATGAATCAAGTAACATCAGGAGTCGGCAATGCCGACAGAGGGATTCCCATAGCTGTTTGTGGCAGAGCACTCACACATGTCGACACACGTGTACTAAACACCCACCGACATTGCTATAATGGGTAGATTCCAGTATCTGACAGGGAAAATACAGAAACTTTTATCAACTCATTTACCACACGCTCATTTTATATATATATATATATATGGATGTGGTGTAGACCCAATTATGCGCTATATATGAGCTGCAAACCTTATGACGTACTCCCTGTTAGCTAGGGTACAGATAATGGAATACAAGAATACAGAATGTCAAATGGAGCTGTATAAGTTAATTTTGTGAACTATTCTTCCAGATTATGACCACAAAGTAATAAAATAACAATAGGTTTATTCATATATTGTCTGTGTACATTAAAATTTGGTGAACATAGATTATCACATAAAATCAAATAGTGTACATATTTAAAATACAAGTTCCAATTTTGTTGAAGACATGATATATCAGTATATTCCATCCAATAGTATTGTATACAGGATGTCTGATGTTCTCACAACAAGATCGTATCCGACGCGTTTCGTCCCAAAGGACTTCATCAGGGGTTCATGTCTAGATAATACATATGAATTAAATAAGACTTCTGTATAATCTATCAGGTGATCATAATCTTAGATGGTGTTTTTATACATACCCATCAATATTGGAAGAGTTATGAGGAAAAGAAACCGATTTATAAGGTAATGTTGTTTCCTCAAGTAAATTCTGAAAGAACCATATCATAGTATAAATTAGATCATTGTATATTCAAGATCCGTGAATGATCCACTACTATAGGAGGAGGGAAAAGTGGATAGGGAGGAATGTGGGACCCAAAATAAGAACGTTACATTTATCCATGAAAATCATGAATATTTATATATGGATCTAATGGACTTCATAACATATTATTAACAATGTATAAAGTATTGTGATGTAAAAAACTTATAAAAACTGGACTCCTTTTATATAAGTTTTTTACATCACAATACTTTATACATTGTTAATAATATGTTATGAAGTCCATTAGATCCATATATAAATATTCATGATTTTCATGGATAAATGTAACGTTCTTATTTTGGGTCCCACATTCCTCCCTATCCACTTTTCCCTCCTCCTATAGTAGTGGATCATTCACGGATCTTGATTATACAATGATCTAATTTATACTATGATATGGTTCTTTCAGAATTTACTTGAGGAAACAACATTACCTTATAAATCGGTTTCTTTTCCTCATAACTCTTCCAATATTGATGGGTATGTATAAAAACACCATCTAAGATTATGATCACCTGATAGATTATACAGAAGTCTTATTTAATTCATATGTATTATCTAGACATGAACCCCTGATGAAGTCCTTTGGGACGAAACGCGTCGGATACGATCTTGTTGTGAGAACATCAGACATCCTGTATACAATACTATTGGATGGAATATACTGATATATCATGTCTTCAACAAAATTGGAACTTGTATTTTAAATATGTACACTATTTGATTTTTATGTGATAATCTATGTTCACCAAATTTTAATGTACACAGACAATATATGAATAAACCTATTGTTATTTTATTACTTTGTGGTCATAATCTGGAAGAATAGTTCACAAAATTAACTTATACAGCTCCCTTTGACATTCTGTATTCATATATATATATATATATATATATATATGTATAGTGCTTCATTGTTGAACCTATATTGCACTAAACAACTGTGCCCCCCCTCATTTTACACGGTTAGCTGTTCAACAGTGTTTTGGCAGGGCCAGCGTCTCTGTGAGGAGAAAATGGTGCTGTATAGAGTTGTGAGGGCTAAGCCACGCCCCCTTCTCGGCACGCTTCAGTCCCGCTAGTTTTTTCACATTTTTATACTGGCGGGGGTCAGTATACAGTGCCTATGCACTGTATACCTCTTTGCCAGGCTATATATAGGAGGTATATTGCTGCCCAGGGCGCCCCCCCTGTGCCCTTGTAGTGCCACTTGTGTGTGGGAGCAATGGCACGCAGCGCGGTACCTCAGAGACTCTGAAGTCTTCTGCCGTCACTGAAGTCTTCTGTTCTTCCTTTTCTCACCCGGCTTCTTCTGGCTCTGTGAGGGGAGTGACGGCGCGGCTCCGAGAACGAGCAGCTAGGCGAGCCAAGTGATCAGACCCTCTGGAGCTAGTGGTGTCCAGTAGCCAAAGAAGCAGGGCCTTGAAACTCACAGATGTAGGTCTGCTTCTCTCCCCTCAGTCCCACGATGCAGGGAGCCTGTTGCCAGCAGGTCTCCCTGAAAATAACAAACCTAACATAAAGTCTTTTAAGAGAAACTCAGGAGAGCTCCCCTAGTGTGTGTCCAGTCTCTCTGGGCACAGAGTCAAACTGGAGTCTGGAGGAGGGGCATAGAGGGAGGAGCCAGTTCACACCCATTCAAAGTCTTATAGTGTGCCCATGTCTCCTGCGGATCCCGTCTATACCCCATGGTCCTTTTGGAGTCCCCAGCATCCTCTAGGACGTAGGAGAAAGTATTTTATATTTAATACGGTAGAATAGCGGTAACCAATGGAGGGACTGACAGAGCGGATCTGCAGACGAACGTCTAGCGAGGAAGAGCTGCATTCAGAATGGATTGTAGTGGTGAGAGCCTACGTTTGGGAAGACCAGTCAATAATCAATGTGGGAGATAACGAGAGCATGCATTAGGGTTTTTGCTGTGTCTTGTGTAAGATATGGTCATATTTTGGATATGTTACTTAGATGCATGTAACATGATTTTGAGACAGATTGAATGTGGGGAACAAAGGACAGTTCAGAGACAAGAATAATGCTTATGCAGCGAGCTTGTGGGGTAGGGATGATTCAGTGGCGTAACTACTGCCCCCGCAGTCCTCGCAGTGGCTTGGGGGCGAGGGGCTGCGGGGGCGCCACTGACTTAGAACAGATTGACATGCGGACGAGCGTCCGCATGTCAATCTGCGGTCTCCTTCCCTCCGCTGCTGTGTTGGAGGGACACGGAGGGCACCGCACTCGCCTCTCCAGTGTCCCTCCTAGCTCTCCGGCCGGTGTAATAAAGGAAGTGCCGTTCGTGAGCTCTGATTGGCTCACGAACCGGCACTTCCTTTATTAGACCCGCAGGAGAGCCAGGAGGGACACGGAAGAGGCGCACGCTGTGCCCTCCGTATCCCTCCAACACAAAGGAGCGGCGGGGGGGAATAGGGGAGCTGGCACTGTGGGGGAATATCTGGCACTGGGGGCATGTACCTGGCAGCACTGTGGGGGAATATCTGGCACTGGGGGCATATACTTGGCACTGTGGGGGAATATCTGGCACTGGGGGGAGCAGGCACTGAGGGGGCATATGTGGCACTGTGGGGGAATATCTGGCACTGGGGGGAGCAGGCACTGAGGGGGCATATGTGGCACTGTGGGGGAATATCTGGCACTGGGGGGAGCAGGCACTGAGGGGGCATATGTGGCACTGTGGGGGAATATCTGGCACTGGGGGCAAATACCTGGCACTGTGGGGGAATATCTGGCACTGGGGGCATATACCTGGCACTGTGGGGGAATATCTGGCACTGGGGGGAGCAGGCACTGAGGGGGCATATGTGGCACTGTGGGGGAATATATGGCACTGGGGGCAAATACCTGGCACTGTGGGGGAATATCCGGCACTGGGGGGAGCAGGCACTGAGGGGGCATATGTGGCACTGTGGGGGAATATCTGGCACTGGGGGCATATACCTGGCACTGTGGGGGAATATCTGGCACTGGGGGCATATGTGGCACTGGGGGGGTATATTTGGCACTGGGGGCATGTACCTGGCACTGTGGGGGAATATCTGGCACTGGGAGCACGGCCCTACCAACAAGCACTACCCCCTAGCAACGAGCATGACACCCAGTGCATGAAACCCCTGGCAACGAGCATGACACCCTGAGCATGAAAATCCCTGGCACCGTGCATGGAACCAAGAGCATGAAACCCCTGGCAACGAGCAGGTAATTTAAAAGTAATTAGAAGCCTTACTGTAGAACTTAATGTGTAATGGGCATTACGGTGTGTGGCATAATGTATCACGGACATTGCGGTGTGTGTCATAATGTGTCAGGCATTACGGTGTGTTGTATACTATATCACGATCATTGTGGTATGTGGTATAATGTCTCAGGGTCATTGCGGTGTGTGTCATAATGTGTCACAGACATTGTATGTGCTATAAGGTAACAGGGGCATTGCAGTGTGTAGCATAATGTATAACGGGCATTGCGATTCCTGTCATAATGTGTCACAGGCATTACGGTGTGTGGCATAATGTGTCGGGGGCATTACAGTGTGTGCATATTGTGTCATGTGCATTATTGTGTGTGGCATAATGTCTAAGGGCCATTGCAGTATGTGGCATAATGTATACTAGGCATTACTATAAGGAGGAAAAATGACAAATAATGTAAAGGGCATGAATCAGGATTATTTTTCTTTCCTGTGGTGGCTAACGCCTGGGCGTGCAGGTTGCAAAACTGGGGTATAAGGTAGTCTTTCCCTGCAATGCCACGCCCCTTTATGCGAAGCCACGCCCATTTCAACTAAGTCACACACCCTTTTTGGCGGCGCGCGCATATTTGCCCCTTTACTACTGCCAATTATGGGGGGGGGGGGGGGGCGCCGAAGAATTTTTTGACTTGGGGGAGAAAAATTTCTAGTTACGCCACTGGGATGATTGCTGAATTATCAACAGTGATAGAGATATCAGGTTGGCAACTATTATTGGTCGGTGGAAATATAATTAATTCTGTTCTGGAAATATTAAGTTTGTGGTGGCGAGATGTCATCCAAGATGAAATGGCAGAAAGGCATTCAGTGACACGGCCCAATACAGATGGTGACAAATCAGGGGAGGATAGGTAGACTTGAGAATCATCCGCATAAATACGATACTGAAAAGAGTTGATTAGTTTGCCAAGAGATGTGGTATAGATTGAGAAAAGCAGAGGACGTAAGACTGAGCCTTGCGGTACTCCAACTGAGAGAGGTAGCAAAGAGGAGGTGGAATCAGAGAAACGAACACTAAAGGAGTGATTAGATGAGTAGGTTGAGAACCAAGAAAGGGCTGTGTCCCGAAGACCTAGGGATTGTAGTGTTTGTATGAGAAGAGAGCAGTCAACAGTATATGCTGTTCATCCATATGGAAATTGCGTTACATGTGTGATTTTGTTTTTGCTTCTGTTTGCATTTGTTGGACATTGAACAGAATGCAGTTGACAATATTATAACAGAGCAAATGTTTTTTTTTCTGCCCCTCCCAAGAACATACGTTGTCCCTCCACAGCAAGCTAGCTGGATAGCACTGGTGCAACTACAATTTAAAACGAGTTTCAGAAGGCATAACATAGGGTAGGGAGAGGGGGTTACAGTTGCCTGGAAACCCCCCTTCCGCACAGCCTGGCCAGCGGCTACTACATGCAGTATACATGCACATGCCCAGTGACAGCAGATTTCCTACCAAGTCTGGTATGTGTCTCTGTGTTTGTGTCTCTGTGTGTGTGTCTGTGGATCGGAGTGCTCAGTCATCGCCCTAGAGAGAGAATCTGGTAAGTGGCTTTCAATGATCACTGAACCTGCATATGTCTAAAGTGTCACGATCCGGGTATCTGGACGCCATTTCTTACCCATCAGATGCCTCCTAAGGCTGGCTCAGCGCTCCAGGACCGGATCCCATCTGTTATCCTAATGTTCACATTCCTGCATCCTCTCCTGTCTCTCTGAGACGCTGTCACAGTAACGCCATATTACATCTGGCATGGCGTCTCCCGCGGCCTCCGCCGCCGTCCCTGAGCTTCTGCATGCAGAGTGTCAGAGTGGCGATTACGTCAGCCGCGGCCTCCGCTGTGTCCGCGTGGTTGGATGTGCACTTGTCAGCCTGGCGTCTCCTGTCTCCGGTGGCCGGCGCCGCCATTACTGTTTTCATTACCACATGGATTACAAACCAAACTTCCCTCCAAGTGTCTGCATGGGCGCAGCCATCTTGGATTCTGTCAGCTGATCATTTCCACCAATCTGTTGTCAGTATTGTTAATCTGCATAATTGCCTAGCCAATCCCTTCCTTGCTGCAGGTATAAATATGTTGTGCCTGAGCAAGGAAGGCGTCAGTGCTTTGGTTATCAAACCTAGTTCCAGTTTGTCTCTCTCCTGTGATTGTCTTTCAGGTTCCAGCTCCTGTGTCAATACTTCCACTATAGAGACCTGCACCAGCATTCCACCTGCGGTGTAGCCTGACTCTCCGATCCATTTGGATTCATCTGTTTCCAGCTACAGATCTACCTGCTTTCAGCATCCAGCTTCCAGCAGTGGTCAGCTCTTCTTAAAGTGCCGGTACCCTTTTCTGCAGATTATCATTTATCACCGGCATTATAATTTCACCGCTCTCAAACTTAAACTTCATCTCATATTTCATCGCTCTCAAGTTCATTTATTATTTAACTGGTTCCAGCCAGTATCCTCTCCGTGCCAACTACAGTCTGGTTCCAGCCAGTATCCACAGCAGCCGTTTTATCTACAGCAGCCCAGCTTTTCCTGGAACACCAGCTGGTACGATCCTGGGCTTTCTCCATTGCTACAGTCGGGCCTGGTAAGGACTTTCCAACTAGAAGATTATAAGAACTATCTCACACTACCAGAGCCTGTGGCTCTTGCCACCCTGTAGTACCCAGGAACTGTATTTATCCTCTGCTGACTTTTTATGTTTTCTTTTACTGCTGCTGTGTTGCGGAGTTGTCATAAATAAACATCATTGACTTTTATCCAAGTTGTCGTGGTCACGCCTTCGGGCAGTTATTCTTCATGTTACTTACATGTCCAGGGGTCTGATACAACCTCCCAGGTTCCGGTACATCTCAGCCCCTACAACTGAGGCTGCCTCCCGTCAGCTCAGGCCCTCAGTTGTGACAGTAAGCACTGACCTAATGAATCCAGCCGGAGACCAGGATCAAGCGGCCAGGCCGATGCAAGAACTGGCAGTCCGACTTGAACATCAGGAGGCTGCACAGGGCCACATCATCCGCTGTCTCCAGGATCTCTCTACTCGGCTGGATGGGATTCAGACAACCCTCCGTGGATCAGGCGCGTCTGGTGCGTCAACCACAGTGACTCCAGCTATAACCCCACCCACCTTACCCATTTCTGCTCCACGTCTTCATCTTCCAACGCCAGCAAAATTTGACGGATCTCCAAGATTCTGCAGGGGATTTCTCAACCAGTGTGAGATTCAGTTTGAGCTACAACCTGGCAATTTTCCCAGTGACCGTACAAAAATTGCCTATGTTATCTCTCTTCTCAGTGGCTCAGCCCTTGATTGGGCATCACCGTTATGGGAGAGGTCCGACATCCTGCTATCCTCCTACACTGCATTCGTGTCAACATTCAGGCGTATCTTCGACGAGCCAGGCCGGGTAACTTCAGCTTCATCTGAGATTCTCCGTTTACGCCAGGGATCACGTACTGTAGGACAATATCTTATACAGTTCCAGATCCTGGCATCCGAACTGGCATGGAACGACGAGGCCCTGTATGCTGCATTCTGGCATGGCTTATCTGAGCGTATTAAAGATGAGTTAGCTACCAGAGACTTACCTTCTAAGTTAGATGAGCTAATCTCACTCTGCACGAAAGTTGATTTACGTTTCAGAGAGAGAGCAACTGAGCGTGGAAGATCATCTGCTCCAAAATCTTCTGCTCCTCCTCCTCGTCAACTGTCACCATCTAAAGATGAGCCCATGCAAATTGGCCGTTCCCGTTTAACTCCTGCTGAGCGCCGAAGACGTCTCTCCGAGTTTCTCTGTCTTTATTGTGCAGCTCCGTCTCACACCATTAATGCCTGTCCCAAACGTCCGGGAAACTCCAAATCCTAGCTCGCCAAGGAGAGGGCCGGCTAGGAGTAATGAGCTCCTCTCCATCTCCTCAAGATTGTAATCTCCCAGTCTTGCTTCAAGTTGCTCAACGTTATCGGAACGTCATTGCCCTCCTTGATTCCGGAGCAGCTGGGAACTTTATTACCGAAGCCTATGTTAAACGGTGGTCCCTACCCACCGAGAGACTTCCTTCGTCCATCTCCTTAACTGCCGTGGATGGCAGCAAGATCTTTGAGGCAGTTATTTCTTTAAGGACTCTACCAGTTCGTCTGAGAGTGGGAGTTCTTCATTCCGAACTTATTTCTTTTTTAGTGATTCCAAGAGCCACACATCCTGTGGTCCTGGGCCTTCCATGGCTCCGTCTTCACAATCCTACAATTGATTGGACGACTACGCAAATCCTGGCATGGGGTTCCTCCTGTGCTGAGACATGTTTGTTCAAAGTATTGCCTGTCTGTTCTTCCTCCCCTAGGTCGTCTGATGTTCCACCTCCTCCATATCAAGATTTCACGGATGTGTTCAGTAAAGCTTCTGCTGATATCCTTCCTCCTCATAGAGAATGGGACTGCCCGATTGATCTCGTTCCAGGGAAGGTTCCACCTCGAGGCCGAACTTATCCGTTGTCTCTGCCTGAGACGCATTCTATGGAGGAATACATTAAAGAGAACCTAGCAAAGGGGTTCATTCGACCTTCTTCTTCTCCAGCCGGCGCAGGCTTCTTTTTTGTAAAGAAGAAAGATGGTGGTCTGCGGCCGTGCATCGACTACAGAGGTTTGAACGACATTACCATCAAGAACCGCTATCCTTTACCCTTGATTACTGAGCTCTTTGACAGAGTTAGCGGAGCTACCATCTTTACAAAGTTGGACTTGAGAGGTGCATACAATCTCATCCGGATCCGTGAGGGTGACGAGTGGAAGACCGCCTTTAACACCCGTGACGGACATTATGAGTACCTCGTCATGCCCTTCGGATTGAGCAATGCTCCAGCTGTCTTCCAGCATTTTGTCAATGAGGTCTTCAGAGACATTTTATACCGTCATGTCGTGGTCTATCTAGATGATATCCTCATTTTTGCCAACGATTTAGAGGAACATCGTTTTTGGGTAAAGGAGGTTCTGTCCCGTCTCCGTGTCAATCATCTCTATTGCAAATTAGAGAAATGCGTCTTTGAAGTCAAGTCCATTCCGTTTCTAGGTTACATTGTGTCCGGTTCCGGACTAGAGATGGATCCTGAGAAACTACAAGCAATCCAGAATTGGCCGGTACCCTTAACCCTCAAAGGGGTCCAGAGGTTCTTAGGGTTCGCCAATTATTACAGAAAGTTTATACGAGACTTTTCCACCATTGTGGCGCCTATTACTGCTTTAACTAAGAAGGGTGCTAACCCGTCCAAGTGGTCTGAAGAAGCTATGCAAGCCTTTCATCTTTTGAAACAAAGGTTCATCTCTGCACCTGTTCTGAAACAGCCCGACATCGACTCTCCTTTCATCTTAGAGGTGGATGCCTCCTCCGTTGGAGTAGGAGCGGTGTTATCTCAGAGGGCTAAAGATGGCCATTTACATCCTTGCAGTTTCTTCTCCCGGAAGTTCTCCCCAGCGGAGCGCAACTATGCCATTGGCGACCAGGAGTTGCTAGCCATCAAGCTCGCTCTAGAGGAGTGGAGATATCTGTTGGAGGGAGCTTCTCATTCAATCACCATACTTACAGACCACAAGAACCTTTTATATCTGAAGGGCGCACAATGTCTCAACCCTCGTCAGGCCAGATGGGCACTTTTCTTTTCCAGGTTCGACTTTAAACTCCAGTTCTGTCCGGGCTCTCAGAATCGCAAGGCCGATGCCCTTTCCCGCTCATGGGAGCAAGAAAATGAGTCAGAGTCTTCAGACAAGCATCCTATTATAAATCCGTTGGCATTCTCCACGGTAGGGATGGACTCTACGCCCCCATCAGGGAAAAGTTTTGTGAAGCCGATGCTAAGGAAGAAGCTCATGCATTGGGCCCATGCTTCCCGTTTTGCCGGACATACAGGTATCCAAAAAACCCTGGAGTTTATCTCTAGGTCCTATTGGTGGCCAACTCTGAAAAAGGACGTCTTGGAGTTTATTGCATCTTGCCCAAAGTGTGCTCAACATAAGGTATCCCGCCAGTCGCCTGCGGGGCAACTGGTTCCACTATCCGTTCCCCATCGACCATGGACCCATTTGTCGATGGATTTCATTACAGACTTACCCATGTGCAACAAGTTCAATACCATCTGGGTGGTAGTTGACCGGTTCACCAAGATGGCACACTTCATTCCTCTCACCGGTCTTCCGTCAGCTTCCAAGTTGGCTCAAGTATTCATACAAGAGATCTTCCGACTCCACGGTCTTCCTGAAGAAATTATCTCAGATCGAGGAGTTCAATTCACAGCCAAATTCTGGCGAAGTTTATGTCAAGTCCTCCAAGTCAAGCTAAAGTTTTCCACGGCTTACCATCCTCAGACCAATGGTCAAACTGAGAGGGTGTATCAGGACTTGGAGGCCTTCCTCCGCATCTATGTGTCCTCCTCTCAAGATGACTGGGTTCAATTACTTCCCTGGGCCGAGTTCTGTCATAACAACCAGTATCATTCCTCATCTTCTTCAACACCATTCTTCACTAACTTTGGATTCCATCCTAAAGTCCCTGAGTTCCAACCGCTTCCAGCAACTTCTGTTCCAGCAGTGGATATCACCTTGCATCAGTTTGCCAATATCTGGAGGAGCGTACGATCAGCTCTGCTCAAGGCATCGTTCAGGTACAAGAAGTTTGCGGATAAGAAGCGTCGAGCAGTTCCTGCTCTCAAGGTGGGTGATCGGGTATGGTTATCCACGAAGAATTTGAGGTTAAGAGTTCCCAGTATGAAGTTTGCACCTCGCTACATCGGTCCTTTTAAAATTGAACAAGTCATCAATCCTGTTGCTTACAGACTCCAGTTGCCTCCCTTCTTAAAAATACCCAGGACATTCCATGTTTCCCTGTTGAAACCGCTGATCTTGAATCGGTTTCATTCCTCACTTCCTCCAACTCCGAAAGTCCAAACTCAACGAGGCGTTGAGTATGAAGTGGCCAAGATCCTGGACTCACGTCACTGTTACGGTCAACTACAGTATCTTATTGACTGGAAGGGTTACGGCCCTGAGGAACGTTCATGGACCAATGCTTCTGATGTCCATGCTCCTGCTTTGGTCCGGAGATTCCATTCCAAGTTTCCTCAAAAGCCAAAGAAGTGTCCTGGGGCCACTCCTAAAGGGGGGGGTGCTGTCACGATCCGGGTATCTGGACGCCATTTCTTACCCATCAGATGCCTCCTAAGGCTGGCTCAGCGCTCCAGGACCGGATCCCATCTGTTATCCTAATGTTCACATTCCTGCATCCTCTCCTGTCTCTCTGAGACGCTGTCACAGTAACGCCATATTACATCTGGCATGGCGTCTCCCGCGGCCTCCGCCGCCGTCCCTGAGCTTCTGCATGCAGAGTGTCAGAGTGGCGATTACGTCAGCCGCGGCCTCCGCTGTGTCCGCGTGGTTGGATGTGCACTTGTCAGCCTGGCGTCTCCTGTCTCCGGTGGCCGGCGCCGCCATTACTGTTTTCATTACCACATGGATTACAAACCAAACTTCCCTCCAAGTGTCTGCATGGGCGCAGCCATCTTGGATTCTGTCAGCTGATCATTTCCACCAATCTGTTGTCAGTATTGTTAATCTGCATAATTGCCTAGCCAATCCCTTCCTTGCTGCAGGTATAAATATGTTGTGCCTGAGCAAGGAAGGCGTCAGTGCTTTGGTTGTCAAACCTAGTTCCAGTTTGTCTCTCTCCTGTGATTGTCTTTCAGGTTCCAGCTCCTGTGTCAATACTTCCACTATAGAGACCCGCACCAGCATTCCACCTGCGGTGTAGCCTGACTCTCCGATCCATTTGGATTCATCTGTTTCCAGCTACAGATCTACCTGCTTTCAGCATCCAGCTTCCAGCAGTGGTCAGCTCTTCTTAAAGTGCCGGTACCCTTTTCTGCAGATTATCATTTATCACCGGCATTATAATTTCACCGCTCTCAAACTTAAACTTCATCTCATATTTCATCGCTCTCAAGTTCATTTATTATTTAACTGGTTCCAGCCAGTATCCTCTCCGTGCCAACTACAGTCTGGTTCCAGCCAGTATCCACAGCAGCCGTTTTATCTACAGCAGCCCAGCTTTTCCTGGAACACCAGCTGGTACGATCCTGGGCTTTCTCCATTGCTACAGTCGGGCCTGGTAAGGACTTTCCAACTAGAAGATTATAAGAACTATCTCACACTACCAGAGCCTGTGGCTCTTGCCACCCTGTAGTACCCAGGAACTGTATTTATCCTCTGCTGACTTTTTATGTTTTCTTTTACTGCTGCTGTGTTGCGGAGTTGTCATAAATAAACATCATTGACTTTTATCCAAGTTGTCGTGGTCACGCCTTCGGGCAGTTATTATTCATGTTACTTACATGTCCAGGGGTCTGATACAACCTCCCAGGTTCCGGTACATTTCAGCCCCTACAACTGAGGCTGCCTCCCGTCAGCTCAGGCCCTCAGTTGTGACATAAAGTACTGTATGACATAACCTTGTTTGGGGCAGACTATAGTTTGTTCCATGTTAATTATGCATCGTTCCTATGCTGGCGACAATCACTTTAAAATCAAACATTTGGAAACCCATCTCCAGAAATCCTGCATTTGCCCCTGCATAACTTATATCGTGACCCACCTACTGTATAAACTGCACTTATCTGAAACTACAAGGAACCAAGTCAGAAGTGTCTTTACATTTTTTAAATAAATTTAACATGTTAAATATATAAAGTTTATTTTTTAAGGCATTTTACTTATCACACCTAGTATTGTGACACGCACATGTATTCCAACACACTGCTTTGGGATTACTATATTAATGTGTACTTCCTTCCCTACTTCATTTTTCATTACAGTCAATAGAAGCTTTTTATTTACATGTGGCTTTTCCAAAAGACAAATAAACTGCTTATAAATTGATATGTATATCATACAGAGACAGTCATTAAGGTGGATACTATGTAAAAGACCACAGAGGCGTGCAACATACAGCCTAGCACTGCTAGAGGTAACGTGCTTCATTACCTCATATCCCCGCTCCCTGGAACTGCTGTAGTTGGTGCTATCTATCAACACCATTTCCTATCTGCATAGAGGCATGCTGACACAAGGGCATTCACAGTACACAGCCTATGAATGGCTGCTAAGTATTTGGGTTCATGTGAAACACTATCTGTCAATGACATTTTATCGGCTGCTCCTGCTCATTATATATATATATATATATATATATATATATATATATATATAAAACTATTTCAGAAATTCATTCATCCATTTTCCTGGATGTACCAATAACGTATGAAAGTGGACAGACAGCCTTGATAACACAATGTTAGATTCTACATCTAATATAGAGTAACTAGACACGCTGGGCCTAATTCAGAGATGGATGCTGTCGCGTCTATATACTAATGCCACATCAGATTTTTAAACAACTGAGACCCCACTTGCAGCGTGCTAAGCCAGTGCTTTGCCGTCACTGTGCATATTTAGAGGCACCACCGTCGCACCAACCAAACATGTGCCAGCCCTATGACAGGTGCAGTTCCTCCGTCTGACATTGGCCTCCTGTATGATCGACTCTGAAAACAGTCACGTTCAGCAACACGCCTGTGTCTGCCTCGTCACCCCAGTTGCCTTCCGGAGATGGCAACTAAAATTCTCAGGCTGTGTGTCCGATTCTGTTCTGCATCTCTGTGCGCAGGCAATCAGGACACATGCGCTGTGCAACTCGCGGGCATGCGCACACTTAAAACATTGTCAGTTTACATACAACATCGATATTGAGGCCACCTCTGAATCAGGCCCATTATGTACCGCACACATCTATGAAACTGAACACATCTGTGTTCTATGAAATAATGTATGAAATTGACACCATACTGTCAGATCTGTGCTGTGACAGTCCTGTAATGCAGTCATACTGATCACAATGCACTTATTTTTGCCTTTGACAGTGTGTCAGATATTTGTATCTCCACTGGTTTTCATATAAGTTACTCAAAAATGTGTGGATCTAAGCGGCTGTTAGGGTCTCCTGCCCTGTGCTGCCACGTCGTCATGGCAACCGGAAGACAAGTGCTAGCGGAGTAACCTGAGCGCAGCTGATACACCGGTTCGGGTCTTTTGCTGTGCAGTGGTTACAGGCTCTGTGCACGGCAGGGGATCCGGTGCTGGTTTTTGTGCTCACAGTCTGTGAGGTCTGAGTGGGGCGTGGACAGCACCTGCTTTATAAGGCCTCTTCTCAGGTTAAGCAGATGCTGCTGAATCTTTGTTGGTTAGTCAGTTCCTGAAAGTTAGCCAGTACTGTGTAGCTTTGTATTTGTTGTTGCTTACTGCAAATAGGCCTGGGGATTTGGTACTACACTCTGCCAATCCAGACCTAGCAGTAAGACTGGAGTCAGTCGTTTAGCTTGCTGGGGTTCTTTTACTACTCTGTGAACTTAGCAAGTTTGCGGCTGAATTCTAAGACTTGCCTGCCTAAATCCTGTCTCACTGTGCAAGGTGTCAGGTGTCAGTTTAGTGGCAGTAAGCTGAACCTGTGCACTGCAAGTGAGAATTAGGATTGTGGAGACTCTCCTTGTGTCTATCATTCCATCTCTGACCAAGGAGTTTACTGCCACACCCGTTGGTAACCCTTTAGGGTTTTGCTGTTGCCCTTAGCAACAGCATTTCGGGTTCTCTACGTATTAAAACACAACATCTTGCTTTTCCCATCTGAGCATTACTAATACTAGGGAGACACCCAGTTCCTTAGCCTCTGGGCTTCTCTGTTCACTTTGTGTGTATTTTGTTACCCTATCACCTTCTGTGTACGTAATGTCATATTCCACAGTCTGTCTGTGAGTTCATTTGTTTTGCATACCTATCCGTTCAGACACCAGTACATTCCTGCAGGCACTGGTGTGCATAACAGTTCAAACACCAGTACATTCCTGCAGGCACTGGAGTGCATAACAGTTCTGACACCAGTACATTCCTGCAGGCACTGGTGTGCATAACATATTCAGCAGCCAAATACTCCTGTTGAAATTTTGTGGGAATATGGAGCATACCCCTCAAAATAAGTTGCAACAGGTGGTCGATCAGGTGCAGGTCCTGACTCGACAATTTAATGATTTGTCCATTAAAATGCACACCTCCCAGGCCGCTGGCGGAGCTCCCGCAGCAGCAGCACCTTCAGGGGTTAAGGAGCCGAAAGTAAATCTCCCGGATCATTTTTCTGGAGATCGCTCGCAGTTCTTTTGTTTCAAGGAGAGCTGCAAGCTATACTTCCGGCTTAGGCCTCAGTCTTCTGGGTCGGAGATTCAGCGGGTGGGCATAGTGATTTCCTTGCTACAAGGAGACCCACAGGTCTGGGCATATGGGTTGCAGCCTGACTGTCCATCGCTTAAAAGTGTTGTTGCTTTTTTTACGGCACTGGGCATGTTGTATGATGACCCTGACAAGACGGCCTCAGCCGAGGCTCAGATTTCGATCCTTAAGCAAGGGCGAAGGCCAGTTGAGGTTTACTGTACGGAGTTTCGGAGGTTGGCCCATGATACCCAGTGGAATGACCCAGCCCTGAGACACCAGTACCGAAGAGGTCTTTCTAACCAGATAAAGGACCAACTGGTACAATATCCCTTGCCTGATAGCTTGGATCAGCTCATGCAGTTATCCATCCGGGTGGATAGACGGCTGAGAGAGCGTATGCTTGAAAGGGAGACTGAGGTTTCCTTCTTTCCCAAGGGAACCTCAGACTCTGAGGAATTTTCCGAGGAGCCTATGCAGATTGGGGCTACCCGCCTCTCCTCGCGTGAGAAGACGCGGAGGAGACAGCAGGGGTTGTGTTTGTACTGTGGGAATAAAGGTCATGTGGTAGTATCATGCCCAGAAAAGCCGGAAAACTTCAGGGCCTGAGGGTGATGGGAAATATCCTGTCAGGCCAGAAGTCAGAATTTCCCAAGAAGACTTTTATCATTCCGGTGACCTTGAAGATCCTCGGTCAAACTGTCAAGACTGAGGCCTTTGTGGACAGTGGGGCCGACGGGGTTTTTATGGACCACCAATTCGCCCTAAAACACTCTGTTCCCTTAGTACCCTTGGCATCGGAAATTGAGATTTGTGGGTTAAACGGGGAACCATTATCCCAAGGTTAAATTACCTCTTGCACTAGCCAGATTTCTTTGTTTATTGGAGCCACACACTCTGAAAAATTGTCCTTTTATGTGACTGTCTGTACTTTTGCCCCATTGGTGTTGGGGTTACCCTGGTTAAGGGCCCACAATCCTCAATTTGACTGGGTCTCTGGGGAGATTCTTAGTTGGGGTACTGATTGTTTCAGGAGTTGCTTGAGCCTTCCAGTCAGGCTCTCGCAGCTAAGTTTGCCAGGATTGCCAGGGTGTTATGCAGATTTTGCGGACGTGTTCTCCAAAAAAGTTGCAGAGGTACTACCTCCCCATCGCCCCTATGACTGTGCCATTGATTTGTTGCCAAATGCTAAGCTTCCCAAGAGCAGGTTGTACTCCCTGTCACGTCCTGAGACTCAGGCTATGGCAGAGTACATTCAGGAGATGAATTTGTATTAATTGCTTAATACAGGTTCTGGCGCTATGACTTGTGCTGGTTCTCTAAGCTGCTATCATGGTGAGAGACAGTCAATCTCTCATATGACTAATAATAACACAAAGAAAAAGAAAAGATAGCGCTAACAAGTTTTCTAAACACAGGTGTTTTCATAAAATAAATCACATTTATTTAGTGATACTCAGCATGTATCCATAAAATAATTTTGCACATATAAAACCATAAGTTTAAGAGCCTCTAATAGCCAGTCTCTGACCATCGACAATTGATGTAAAATAAGCACACCTATTTATAATGGTAAAGTCCCTGTGACCGGTCACAATATCAACAGGATCCTTAATACTGATTTGCAGACGTATCCAATCTTGTGGTATAGTTACCAAAAATTCAGTGGATTAGCCGGGTATCCCACCTAGCGAAGGTCCAGAGGCTATCTCCGATCCGACACAGATGTTTGGTGGTTCTCCCTGTATTAATTTTCCACGTCCATGGATAGGAAATGTCCAGAAAGACAACGACTGTCAAGGTATCCTGAAGGTGGCTTTAAGGTGTCAAGGTCAAGACTGGTCCCCTAACGCGTTTCGCTGGCGTTTTGGCAGCTTTATCAAAGGTGCTTATACTGGGCTCATATGGCTCTTATATAAGGATATCAATTATCCATGTCAAAAACACCTGTTAACATTTTATTACATTCATGATCACAAAATAACTATATACATACATCTATAGTAGCAGCAAGGCAAACATCTTTCAATGGTATCAATCTACCTAAAAAACGAGGTGAATAAAAGTGTTTAAAAAGCAATTTTTATTAACTATCAGGAGAAATCCGATCACATGACCTCTGTCACATGGTATGGATTTTCTACCCATCGGGAATCCCATTGGTCAGTGATATAAACTGATCGGTTGCTATAGTGATCGCCCCCTTTCCCCTCCCATCACATGACTTTGCTGTCCGGTGGCTCAGCTGTTTCCACTATTGTCCCTATCAGTATGGCTAACGTTGTTACCTAATAAGGACTTCCGTTTCTGCCACGTCATGATAGCACGTGACCCGGCGCGGACTTCCGGTTTCGCCGCGTCATAATATCATGGAGGTATAATGAATCTTTACTCCTCCCGTTAAGGTGACGTATCCCATGGCCCGATCACATGACTGCGCGGGCCCAATGACTCAGTGCTCAAACAATTCACTCCTCTCCGGCCACGCGAACACGTCACCACTTTGGGATCACATGGTTTTGTTTACTTTCTCTTAAACACACAAAGACACCACTTTGGAATTATATAATAAAGCCTTTTTTCCCCTTCTCCCTCTCCAACTGATCTTTTTCGTTCTTACTCCTCCTAAAAAATTGATAAATATTTTTATAAATGGAATTCTGTTTTGCAACATAGATGATAAATTATAATATATAATTAGGAAATAGGAGAACCGAATAGAGTAGGGAATATATATGGGGGGCAAATAAAGAGAAAGTGCAATACCCGGATCTGAGGTGAACAAATGGGGGAGGGGGGGAGGGAAGATGAAGGGGGATACATATGTATATGTATAATTATATCTTCACATATATGCACTTAATTGTGCATGCTAATGAACTAGAGAGATGATGCATATAAAATCAAAGTTTATTGGGTATTCCTAAAACAAAACTCCGACAAGGGAAGACTGAAAGGGGTATGATGAATCGGTGGGTTTTCATAGATCATAATATTGAATTTAGCTCCAAAGCCTCATTAAGACCCTGAGGATGGAGTGAATTTAATTTAAAGGTCCAAAACACCTCTTGTTTACATAATTTACTATACCTATCCCCACCTCTCTCTGTTTGAGTAATATGTTCAAGACCAATTAATTTTAGCGTACTGGGATCTCCTTGATGATGATCAAGGAAATGTCTAGGTATGCTGTGGTCCATCCTTTTGTTTATAATATTCCGACGGTGTTCTATAAATCTAGTCTTTAAGCTTCGTGTTGTTCTCCCTATATATCTTAGGTTACATCCACATTGTAAAAGGTAGATAACCCAACTTGTATCACAATTGATGAAACTTTTTATGTTACAGATATTCCCATCTTTATCTATATCTATAGTTTTTGTTCGGTTCATCACGTGTTTACATGTTGTGCATCGAGTTTTCCCACATTTATAAAAACCATTAGGTTTTATAGACATCCAACCCCCTTCTGATCTTCTCTCATCTGTTTTCAGTTGATTTTTTAACATGCTAGGCGCTAGAATTGTTTTAAGAGATCTGTTCTTCTTAAAGATGACCTTCGGATAAGGAGGGAGTTCATTTTTTAACAGTGGGTCTTGTTTTAAAATGGTATAATTGCGATTGAATACCTGTTTAATTTCTCTTGATTTATTATTAAATTTAGAAATAAATGCCAAATCACTAGAGAACATATTTGGTTTCTTTTTTTCATCATTAATTAAGGATTCTCTGTCTACTTTTGTAACTTCGTCATAAGCTCTTAGGAGTAATTTTTTAGGGTATCCTCGTGAGTGAAATGATTCAATCATAGACTGTGCTTGATCTGAGAATAGCTCTTTTTTGGAGCAGTTGCGTTTGATACGCAACAGCTGTCCCTTAGGGATATTCTCCTTCCAAGGAGCATGATGTGCACTACTAAAATGTAGATATGCATTACTACTGGTTTCTTTTATATAGTTGGTGGTTTGTATCTTATTATCAACAATTTCCAACGTAAGGTCCAAATAGTTGATTTTATCTCTGTCAAAAGTATGGGTGAAAAATAAATTAAAAGTGTTCGTGTTCAGTGAAGTAACAAATTGTGAAGCTGTGAGGGAATCCCCATCCCAAATAAAAAATAAATCATCAATATACCGGCCATAGAGGACCAGGTGTGCGCCGAGGTCCCCCCCCCAAATGAGCTGGTCTTCGACCCAGCCCATGTAGAGGTTGGCATAACTCGGCGCAAACCTGGTCCCCATGGCCGTTCCCATCACCTGTAAATAATGACAATCCAAAAACAAAAAATAATTGTGCTTAAGGATGAAAGTGATGCAATCTAATATGAAGTTCCTGTGTGCCTCTGTCAGGTCCCCATCTCTAATTAATTGTTGTTGGATTGCCTCTATTCCTAACGTATGTGGAATGTTGGTATATAGGCTCTGGACGTCCAGGAGAACTTGGCTAAGGGATTTATCAGACCTTCACAGTCTCCAGTTGGGTCGGGGTTCTTCTTCGTGGGTAAAAAGGACGGTTCGTTGCGACCCTGCATCGACTTCAGGGAATTGATCCGTATCACGATTAAAAACTCATACCCACTGCCTCTCATTTTGGTCTTGTTTGACCAGCTTCGTACTGCCACCATTTTTTCTAAGATTGACCTACGCGGTGCGTACAATCTAATCCGAATAAGAGAGGGGGATGAATGGAAGACTGCCTTTAATACCCACTCAGGGCATTATGAATATTTGGTGATGCCTTTTGGGCTCTGTAATGCCCCGGCAGTCTTCCAGGATTTCATGAATGATGTGCTCAGGGAATATTTGGATAGATTCTTAGTTGTATACTTAGATGACATCCTAATCTTCTCCCATTCCCTGGAGGAACATCGGAAGCATGTACGCTTAGTCCTCCAGAAACTCAGAGACCACCGGCTTGGGGCGAAGCTGGAGAAGTGCGAATTTGAAGTTCAGCAAATCGCATTTCTAGGATATATTATCTCCCCAGAAGGTTTCCAAATGGAGGGTTCCAAGGTACAGGCAGTCCTGGATTGGGTGCAGCCCACTAGTTTGAAGGCGCTTCAGCGTTTCCTGGGCTTTGCAAATTTTTATAGACGATTTATCGCTGGATTTTCGTCTATAGTGGCGCCCTTGGTGGCACTCACTAAGAAAGGGGCGGATGTTGCTCACTGGTCTTGTGAGGCTAAAGCGACTTTTGCCCGTCTCAAAAGGGCATTTGTATCGGCCAAGGTGCTGCGACACCCAGATCCAGAGCGTCCTTTTGTGGTGGAGGTGGATGCCTCTGATGGGTATTGTTTTCTCAGATGGGAGTGTCTGATAATCGCCTTCATCCCTGTGCTTACTTTTCCCGTAAATTTTCGCCTGCCGAGATAAATTATGACGTGGGTAACCGGGAATTGTTGGCTATTAAGGATGCACTCGAGGAGTGGAGACACTGGCTTGAGGGGGCTAAGTTTGTGGTCTCAATTCTCACCGACCATAAGAATCTGGCATATTTAGAGTCAGCGAAGCGTCTCAATGCCAGGCAGGCACGATGGGCTTTGTTTTTTGCTCGCTTTAATTTTTTGATAACATATCGCCCTGGGTCAAAAAACATCAAGGCCGATGCGCTCTCGCGGAGTTTTGCTCCAATCCAGGAGACCACCGAGGAGCCGTTGCCCATTGTGTCCCCATCATGTATTAAAGTGGGCATTACCCAGGACCTCTTATCATTAGTCCTTAGAGCACAGGAGCAGGCTCCTCCAGACCTTCCGGTAGGTCTTTTGTTTGTGCCTCCTAGGTTAAGACAGTGAGTGTTCCTGGAATTCCATGCCAAGAAGTCGGCAGGTCACCCGGGTATTGCCAGAACTCGGGAGTTGCTATCTAGGGCGGTGTGGTGGCCCTCGGTGGCTAAGGATGTGGATCAGTGGGTTCGGGCATGTGACATCTGTGCCCGAAATAAGACTCCTAGAGGGGTTCCTGTTGGCCCATTACATCCACTCTCTATCCCATCTAAGCCATGGACCCACATTTCAATAGATTTTGTGGTGGACTTGCCCAAATCCTCGGGGATGACAGCCATCTGGGTTGTCGTTGACAGGTTTTCGAAGATGGCGCACTTCGTTCCACTGGTTGGGCTGCCATCGGCCAGACGCCTGTCTGAATTATTTATGCTGCATGTTGTGCGTCTCCACGGGTTGCCACTTGATGTGGTCTCTGACCGCGGATCCCAGTTTGTGGCCAAATTCTGGAGGGCATTTTGTTCCGATCTCCAGATTTCTGTCAGCTTGTCGTCAGGCTACCATCCGCAGTCTAATGGGCAGACTGAAAGGGTGAACCAGTCCTTGGAGCAGTTCCTCAGGTGTTATGTCTCCAAGTGTCAGACTGACTGGGTTGCTCATCTGTCCATGGCGGAGTTTGCCTATAACAACGCGGCTCACTCTGCTACAGGGATCTCTCCCTTCCTTTGTGTGTATGGGCATCATCCTAAGGCCAATTCTTTTGACCCCCTGGACTCCACGCCTGGTGGTTCCTCTGTGGTTTCGGTCCTTAGAGGTATTTGGCGGAAAGTGAAGAAAGCCCTTGTGTCTGTGTCATTAGTGACCAAAAGGGTTTTTGATAAGCGGAAAAGACCCTGCAGCTTCAAATTAGGAGACTTCGTCTGGTTGTCTACAAAGAATTTGAAGTTGAGACAGCCATCTCATAAGTTAGGCCCCCGGTTCATCGGCCCTTATAAGATCACCAGGGTTATCAATCCGGTGGCATTTCAGTTAGATCTGCCCCGTTCTTTGGGTATCAATAAAACATTTCATTGTTCCCTTTTAAAATGGGCGATTAGTAATCCTTCTTCCAGTGGAAGACCTTCCCCTCTTCTGATACGTGGCCAGAGGGAGTTTGTTGTTGAAAGGATTCTTGACTCCAAGATGGTTCGGGGTCGGCTGTCATATTTGGTGCACTGGAAGGGGTATGGCCCGGAGGAGCGGTCGTGGGTGCGCAGTTGTGATCTTCATGCCCCCAGACTGATACGCTCTTTCTTCTCACAGTTCCCCGATAAACCCGGTGGTAGGGGTTCTTTGACCCCTCGTCAGAGGGGGGGTACTGTTAGGGTCTCCTGCCCTGTGCTGCCACGTCGTCATGGCAACCGGAAGACAAGTGCTAGCGGAGTAACCTGAGCGCAGCTGATACTCCGGTTCGGGTCTTTTGCTGTGCAGTGGTTACAGGCTCTGTGCACGGCAGGGGATCCGGTGCTGGTTTTTGTGCTCACAGTCTGTGAGGTCTGAGTGGGGCGTGGACAGCACCTGCTTTATAAGGCCTCTTCTCAGGTTAAGCAGATGCTGCTGAATCTTTGTTGGTTAGTCAGTTCCTGAAAGTTAGCCAGTACTGTGTAGCTTTGTATTTGTTGTTGCTTACTGCAAATAGGCCTGGGGATTTGGTACTACACTCTGCCAATCCAGACCTAGCAGTAAGACTGGAGTCAGTCGTTTAGCTTGCTGGGGTTCTTTTACTACTCTGTGAACTTAGCAAGTTTGCGGCTGAATTCTAAGACTTGCCTGCCTAAATCCTGTCTCACTGTGCAAGGTGTCAGGTGTCAGTTTAGTGGCAGTAAGCTGAACCTGTGCACTGCAAGTGAGAATTAGGATTGTGGAGACTCTCCTTGTGTCTATCATTCCATCTCTGACCAAGGAGTTTACTGCCACACCCGTTGGTAACCCTTTAGGGTTTTGCTGTTGCCCTTAGCAACAGCATTTCGGGTTCTCTACGTATTAAAACACAACATCTTGCTTTTCCCATCTGAGCATTACTAATACTAGGGAGACACCCAGTTCCTTAGCCTCTGGGCTTCTCTGTTCACTTTGTGTGTATTTTGTTACCCTATCACCTTCTGTGTACGTAATGTCATATTCCCCAGTCTGTCTGTGAGTTCATTTGTTTTGCATACCTATCCGTTCAGACACCAGTACATTCCTGCAGGCACTGGTGTGCATAACAGTTCAAACACCAGTACATTCCTGCAGGCACTGGAGTGCATAACAGTTCTGACACCAGTACATTCCTGCAGGCACTGGTGTGCATAACAGCGGCCTAGGCCAGCTCATCTGTGTCAGGAACATGTGGTGACCTGGTCTGATCCTTTTCTTCTGCTGCAAGCTCGAAGACTTGACGCTGTACAAGCTGCGAATAAAGTCCGCCTTCCTCCATCAGCTCTCTGTGACTCCCCTGCTGCACCACGCTGCCTTTGTCTAAGACAATGATGTTGTGTGCTTTCTCCACAGTGCTCAGCCTGTGTGCTATAATGAGCGTTGTTCGTCCCTGCAGATCGCTAGTCATCGCCTGCTGGATCTGTAAAGGAAGAATCATTAACAGTTACTTATGCGCTGTTCACATGTGATAAAACTCTGTAAAACACCACTTCTTCATGTTTATTCATGATTATCAGTACTGGGAATGTAACACCTACTGTATGAGTGCATGGGAAAGGCATGCATAAATACACCACATTTGAAAAGGAGCTTATTGTAATTTATACAAGATATCCATGTACATTATCACCCAAAAACATTATATTAATACAGTAATAGGTCTGTGGGGAAAAAGTGCTGTCTACAATACATTTTATGCATTTACACACTATTGGGTATGGGACTCAGGATCAACACCAATTAGGTCGACAGCCATTAGTCGACAGTGGCTAGGTCGACACGGCCATTAGGTCGACATGAACAAGGTCTTCATGAAAAAAGGTCGACATTAGTTTTTAATGTTTTTTTGGTGTCGTTTTCTCCGTGAAGTGACCGGGAACCCCAGTTAGTGCATGGCGTCCCCTTGCATGGCCCGCTGCACTCGGCACATGTTACCGTTCCCAATCGTAGTCCACGTGGATCGTAAAGTATTAAAAAGTAAAAAAAAATGTGAAAAACTCATGCCGACCTTTTTTCATGTCGACCTAATGGGCGTGTCGACCTAGCCACTGTGGACCAAAGATTGTCGACCTAGAGTCCGGATACCAAGCTGTAAATAGCTAACTTGTTCGTATGTAAATCCTGTATTTTCTAATAGTATTTAGGCACGCGGTGAAACAGCACCTAAACTGGAGCAATGAAGCATTACCAAGCATGGAAATGTGTGCACTGGTGATAGGCTCATGAGGACAGATGATGCATGCAAGAAACTCACAATAAAGTCACAATTAAATTCTATGAACCCACAGGACAGGCTGTATTCAGATGTAGAAAAAAAACAACATTTTATTTATTTATGACTAATTTTTTAATAAAGAATAAATAAAATTTTCTGTGTAAAACTGCGAGCACAATTGCAAAATTACTAAATTATTTGCTTTTAAACAATAATAAACACAAAGGAATTCACTTCCCAGCGTGGCAATGTACAGTAGCTCCAGCGTGAAGTTCGGCTGGGTCTGGAGAGCTGACCAAACAGGTGCAATGCGGCTAAGGTGTTAAAGGCTTAGATAAATGTCACCACATTTAAAACAAGGAATACAATACAAGAATTTTAAGCCCTTTCTACACACTCAGCGCAACATAAAAATGTATATACGTCCCTTTGTTTCCTTCCTTGGACATTGATGACTCCTTCTTGCAAATCTTCTGACGGCTTAATCTCTATTCCGTGAACTCCGGAATGTGAAAATAAAAAACAGAAATAACAACCACCAATGTGTAGTATTTTCTTATTTGTAAATAGTCTCTATATCAATTGTCTCTATATCGAGGTTTAACTCCAACGTACCAAGACTCACACAAAATAAAGTTAATATGTGCTCATAAAGGTATCTTTATCCTTTCCTTTCAATCATCCAGTGTTCAATTCACCAAAGAATGTGGAGGTGGTGTGAAATATTTAAGTGAAGAATAGTCTGGTTGGGAGCGTACCCTCAGACTCACACAAAAGATGCAAGCTGCAAACACATCTAGGTTTCTTTGGGGTATAGCGCACTGCGTACCCAAACTCACAATACACGACGTAAGATGACTCTCATAAAGGTATCTTTCAGGAATTGTGATCCGTCAGTCCTTTCTCCACCCAGATGTCTTGTGTGTTCAGTGTTAGCGTGAAAAACAAAATATACAATAGTGTGTGGTACGTTCTTATGGGTCAATATATAAATTCAACAAAAGCAATTTAGACCAACTCGTACCTACGCACCAAACATAACATGTGCCAAAAAGATTTCTATGTGTCCTTCCTTTTAACTCCTTTGTGTAATGAAAATACACCACAAAGTGTGGGGGGAAAATATGGAAGAGAGATTTGTCCAGAAAGGAAAGAGACCCGTGTGGGATGCGTACCCCAAAACTCACAGAAAGAATGCAGCTGGTAAGCACATCTAGGTATCTTTGGGGTAAATTATACAGCGTACCCGAACTCACACGGAAGGATGTATGGTGACTCCTATAAAGGTTTCTTTCAAACACTGTTTACTCCCATCCATACGTCTCCGACCTTATGACTTTATAGGCTCAGAAACGGGGAAAAGAGGAAAAAATAGAACAGAATGTGTAGTGCCCAGAGGCCGGTGCTATTCAATTGGTTGCGTGGTACACTGCGACTAGAGATTTCTGCTTGCACCCTCCTGAGAGTGTGAGCAGAAATCTGTCTTAACCAGTGCATTATGGCTTATTGCGGTATTACCGCATGCGCTAACAGCATCGCGTCCGGCTCTTAAGTCAGGAAATGCCATTTACTGTGCTAAACGCTGGGTATTAGTCAAGGTAGACAGCATCTAGCTTAAGTGTCTGGCGCAATGCTGTCAATTAAATAGCTCCAGTAACTTAACCAAGGAATTATATTGCTGCACTGGGAATTGAATTCCCACCAATGAATCTTTCTCACTACCCATATTGTACATCCTTCAAGGCACCAGAAAAACTTCAAATAAAATATGGTAAAAATCACACAAGATGATTTGTCATGTACTATAATCATGTGTTAAAGAGATATTCCAGCAATTTCTGCACAGGGTAGATTTAGCAATAAAAAATACATCTGTACAGTAAAACTGTCACATTCACACTAGAAGGGTTGCTGATTCTCTCCACAGGACTTGATCTTGTGACATTTGCACTGTAGACCTGTGCTTTGCTAGTTGAGCCACAGCAGCTGTTGCTATCCCTGGTTCCAGCACAGGAATACTTGACCATTGGAGTATGGGCCTGATTTTGAGATGGGAGTAAATAAAAAAAGAATCTGTGCACCTGTACAAACCATGTCGAAGTACAAGGGGTGGGTTCTTATTTTTATGCAGTTGAATATTGGATGTTTTCATGGGAGGCCGGAATCCCGACACCAGCTGAAATACCGGCGGTCCTGACCGCCGGCTGGTTACCCCTCTTGGGTGGTGGTCCACGCCACCACCAGGAGGGGAATAGAAACCTGTGGCAACCAAAAGTCG
This sequence comes from Pseudophryne corroboree, assembly GCF_028390025.1. Lineage (NCBI taxonomy): Eukaryota > Metazoa > Chordata > Amphibia > Anura > Myobatrachidae > Pseudophryne > Pseudophryne corroboree. The sequence continues at coordinate 314,639,183 of NC_086444.1, read as the reverse complement.
CCACCGGGGCCGAAGCTTGGTGAGCACAGCATGTCCGCGAGGAGACACGCTGCGCTTGCCGCCGGTATCCCGGCTGTCGGGCTCCTGGCATCTATCTCCTGACTGCCGGGATCTCGTACTGATCCCGCTTTGGCATGTAACCCACAAATGCCAGATAGCTAAATTTTTACAATGCAATTTAGATTTGAGTTTGGATACACACCTCTCCAATCTAAATTTCTCTGCACATGTAACATCTTTCCCACCTGCAGTGCAACACGGTTTTGCCAACATACACAGTTATTTGTTCTTTATTACCTTACTCCTAACTCAGAAATAGACACTATGGGGGGAATGTAATAGGGTGTGAGAATCAGAATGTGAGAGTTTTTCTGAGAGTTCTGTTTTTTTTAAATAAGCAATCATTTACATGGCAAAACCAGGTTGATTTTGGCCTGTAAATAATAGCCACTTTAAAAAAGCAGGAGAACTCTCACAGAATCTCTCACTTCCTTATTATCACGTGTGGTATTCAGTATGCCGGCTGTTGGGTTCCCGGCGCTCAGTATACCGGCGCCGGAATCCCAACACCTGGCATACGACAACTATTCTCCCTCTTGGGGGTCCACGACCCCCCTAGAGGGAGAAAAAACAGCGTGGCGCGCATAGCCCGCCACTGTGCCGCAGTGTGGTGAGTGCAGCGAGCCCACAAGGGTGCTCATTTGCGCTCGGCTAGCTGTCGGGATGCCGGCAATCGAGATCCCGGCCACCGGCATACCATACTACACCCATTATCACACCCTCTTACATTTCCTCCTATATGTTTTCTCTCTGCTCACTTCCTGGCTACAGACAATCCTGTGCAGGTTGTGGGGATCTAAAGGTGAGTACACGCTAGGTGATGTGCTCTGTGAGCAAAATTGCCTGGTGTGTCCCCCTCCCGGGCCGAGCTAGCGATATCGCACAGTGATGTCATGCCGTGGCCGGCACATGCATGCAGTTTTGGATGAGTCCAAATTGAGCTGCATATACGGCCAACACGAGGGTCATTAACGACCTGCGGGGCCGCGCATTGGCCGTCGTCAGCTGCATACGCACTAGGCGATATAGTAGACAATATTGCTCAGGAGGGAGAAAATGAGGGATATCGTTTAATATATCGCTAAGTGTGTATGCAGAAAGTCAGTATCCTGATCTACCTTGTTCTCTACAGTAGCTGCTCCTGCTCTATCACCACTGGATTTCTTGGAATTTAACCCTGGCTTGTTACCATTGGATTTCTTGGAATTTGACCTCGCCTTTAACTGGTTCTGATACCCCTGACTACCTTTCTGACTATAGCTTTGCTTAACCCTTTTTTTCCTACTTTTTAATACATTACCATCCATGAGGACTATTATTGGGAATAGTAACCTGTGCCGAGTGCAGCGGTAGCTGAGCGAGGTACCTTGCCCGAAGTATGGCGAGCGAAGCAAGCCATGCAAGGGGACGTGGTACACTAATATGGCTTGTTTGTGGCAGAAAAGTGACAAAACACCCAAAATTTTAAAACAATTGTGTCTACCTTTTTTGTATCGACCATTTCTCCGGCAGGGTCCACAGGTTATCTACAGGATAACAATGGAATATTATGAAGCGACAGCGGATTTGCACCAATCGGTCAAAGCTTTCCGGCCTCCCAGCATGCAACTGGCCCATTCATATATCCCCGCCTCCTGGTTCAGGCAAATCAGTTTTTTGTTTGGTGTGGCAGGAGCTGGACCATGGTCAGAGGGCTGCTGGTTTTTAGCAGCCCTAAGCTTTATTTTATTTTATAGTCTTACGATTTTTCTGAGCAATCTTTCTAAACAGCGTTTTAGAAAGAGTCGCTGCAACAACTCTCTGCCGGGTCGCGACAACGCTTACCCACGAGTACAGTGCTGTTTCGGTGGGCGTCTGTATCAGATATACTAGCAGGTCCAGCAGACGTTACCAGGCTGTGGCCGGAGCACGGGGAGAATGTACGGCATCGGTTCCATTAGCGCTAGGCCTTACGGATCAGAGGCTCCAGGAATAGTATGAGGCCGCGATCCCTAGGGTTGATGTCAGCAGTGGAGATCAGACGCTCTCCTGGTCACCCTTTCCACCGGTTCATGCTCTGTTTCCTCCGAGTCTCCCGCCATGAACGGTTTCCCACTTCCGTCTCAGACGCTGTACATGAAGGGGACCCAGTCACAGCATAGGCGGCTGTGTGACTGGTGCGTCTGTGTTCACTATAGGTTCAGGGAGCAGCAGTGTACACTAGTAGAGTCTGGATCCACTCTGCGTTTGCTAACGTATAGATCGGTCCTGGAAGCGAGGTGAGTCTCCCTGTATCCCACTCTACTGAGTACGAGTGATACAGCACTAAGTCTCTATCTACCGTTTTGAGCACGAATAGTTAGATAAGTGCCTATTGCATATGAGTCTGTATACATTTACTGTTGTTTCTTTCGCAATGCGTCTGAATACGTTAGATCTGTTTAAACATGATTCAGTAATATGTTCTCCCTACATACTTAAAATGTAGTTGCAGTTGATATGCTTATTATACTAATGTATAACATGTGACTGACTGCTAGTGTGATTGCTGACTTTACTATATTTCTGTCAGTTTTGTTTTATTCCGATCCTCAATGCTGGTGCATGGATAGGGTTGGATTGTATGTCACTTTAAGAAGCTTAAAGTGATTACAGTCACAAATTGTGTAGTACACTGTGGAAGTGTTGATTATTTATCATGTCTAAGAGTGGCAAAGGTGAGGAAAGTACACTCACAGCAACACCAACACTCATATCATGTTTGCCTTGCAAAGATGTGTTATCCTCTCAGGATCTGGTTCAGGATGGTTTGTGTGCAAATTGTTTTAGTTTTCACCAGGGGTTATTGAAACATACAAGGCAGATTCAGGTGCAGGTGGATCCACCTTGGGCTATGTTTGCACAGACTTTATCCAGTATAGCTGAACGGATAACTCCTCCAACTCCTGTACCAGGAATAGGTTACACTATTAACCCTTACATGCAGCTCCCCACCTATGGAGTATCACTTCCAGCAGCAGCCTCTCAAAAGAGACAAGCTGATAAGCCGGTGGTAAGTCAATCTTCACCCTCACAGGCTACACATGATTCAGATGAGGATTCATCGGAAGATGAAAGCTCAATTATTTCTACTTCGGCATACGAAGAGGAGGAAGGTCTCAGCTCAGTGGATATAGTTGAGTTAATTAAAGCAATGAAAGCCATTCTATATTTACAGGATTCAGCAGAGCCTGTGTTAAAAAACAAGGCACCTGTTTTTAAATGGCCCAAAACAGTTAAGACTGATTTTCCAGGGTCAGATCAGCTGACGGAAATCATGGAAGAGGCCTGGGCTATGCCCAATAAGAAGTTTATAATTCCTAAGAAATGGAATTCCAATTATCCTCTTCCAGCTGGGGATTGTTTAAAAAGGGAGGTGGCTCCTAAAGTAGATACGCATGTAATTCGATTAGTGCGAAAATCTACATTACCTTTGCCTTCAACATCATTAAATGATGTCACGGATAGGAGAGTGGATGGTTTTCTAAAAAACATTTTTTCCCTGTCTGGGGCAGTCATAAGGCCAGCCATGGCTTCAGCTTGGATGGCAAAGGCAATGGCTGCCTGGGCTGATGAATTGGAGGGCGATTTTTCAATAGCTTCTAGAGAGCAAAAATCCCATATAGCACATATAAAACAAGCTGCAATGTTCTTGGAAGAAGCAGCATTGGATATGGGTACTATTGCCTCCAGGGCATCAGCTTCAACAATAGCTGCTCGCAGAGCAGTTTGGCTACGTACATGGAAAGCTGATTCAGAATCTAAGAAGGTTTTGGAATCTTTGCCCTTTTCTGCAGATATTCTTTTTGGTAAAGAATTGACAGATATTCTGGAGTCAGAAGCAGACTCCAAGAAGGTCAAGTTTCCTTCCACATACAATTTCAAACCTAAAGTTCTGGCTTTTCTGCCTTTTCGGTCTCAAGAAAAGCTAAAGGAAAAAGTGATGGTTAAGAAGCCCCTATACAACAAGTCTGGTAAGACTAAAAAGCATTGGACTACCAGAGGACTGGTTGAGAAAACAGATAATAAGCCATCAGCCTGATGGTGCGGGCCTCCCCCTGGGGGAACCCAGGGTGGGGGGCCGACTTCTTCAGTTTGCACAGATCTGGCAGCAGTCTACAACAGATGCCCGGGTGCAGGAAGCGGTATCTCTACATTATGCTTTTGCCTTCAAGAAGCATCCTCTTCAAAGTTTTTTTTTGTACCAGCCCGTCTCGGGTAGAGACGAAGGCCAGGGTTTTGTTACAGGCAGTTCAGAAATTGCTTCAGTCAGGAGTAGTCATTCCAGTTCCTCCTGCACAATGAGGACAGGGTTTTTACTCCAACCTGTTTTTAGTTCAGAAGCCAAATGGGTACCTCTGTTTCACATGGAGACATTACGTTCCATAATTTTGGCCATGGAGCCAGGGGATTATATGTTATCCCTGGATATACAGGATGCTTACCTACATGTTCCTATAGCACTGTCCCATCAGTGCTATCTCAGGTTCGCTATCCTCCAACAGCATTTTCAGTTCCAGGCCCTACCTTTTGGGTTAGCCACAGCCCTCAGAGTATTTACTAAGATTATGGCGGTAGTGGCAGCTTATCTCCGCCAGCAGGGCATAAGAATATTTCCATACCTCAACGATCTTTTAATCCTGGCGCAGACGCAGGAATTACTCTTAGGTCATCTGCAACAGACAATAACGTGCCTGCAGAACCATGGGTGGCTCACAAATTGGGCAAAATCATCTCTAGTTCTGTCAGAGCGGATAACTCACTTGGGGGTTGTACTGGACTCAAGTCTTCAGAGAGCAATTTTACTTCTGAACAAGATATCCAAGGTTCAGTCAAGGATTCACAACTTGTTACAGTCAAAAGGTATCCATTCATGCAGCAATGCGCGTGATGGGTTTGATGGTATCAACATTCGACATGGTGGAGTATGCACAATACCCCTTGAGGCCTCTGCAGCGTCTGATTCTTGCCAAATGGAATGGGTTGCATCAGACGATAAAAACACAGACTATGGGGGGCGTGGTTTGGCCGGCGAGCTGAGTGGCTGTGCTTTCTGAGGGCTCCTGGCAGCCTTGCACTTTTCACTCACTTATTAACGTTTGTGGGGACTCTCGCTGCCCCCCCCCCCCTTCACCCAGAGTACACTCTGCAACGCCTGGAATCGAGCGGCTATGACTGCGGAGCCGGGGGACTCTTTTCAGGGTCCCTGCGGGTTGCGGCCCTCCCCTCGCTGTGAAGCTGGGGACTCAAGTGTGGATCACCCCCCCCCCCCCGGACCGGAGGCTCAGCTGAGCGGACCCCTTGGCGGCCGGTCTCGAGAGCGGGGACGCCTACCCCTGTGCAGTGAGCGGCAGCAGCACCCGTGCCCATCTACCCCGGAGCTTGGCGGCGGAAGCTCGGATCCCAGGTACCTGGCGGTGGCGGCCCTGTGCGGCTGGTGGATCCCTCTCCCCGCCTGCTGTCTCTCTGCGGTCCGCGCAGCTCCCCCGCCCCTATCGAAGCCTGTTCATGGCTGTGGACGGCTCACAGGACAGCGCGGGCGGTTGGTGCGGCTCCCTCTGGTGCCGGGCGGCTGCGGCCTCCACTATATTGCCCGGGGCCTGTAGTCTGGTGGCTATCCAGCTGAGTGGGCAGTCACAGCTGGCTCTGATCATAAGCAGCCAGGTGCATACCCCCCTTCCCTAGATTGCTTTGCTGTGGGGGGGCTGAACCCCTGCTATCCCTCTATCTGCATCCAGAGCTGCAGGGAATTGTTACTGGGTGTCATTGTAGCAATCTGTGCAGTTTGTGTACCCTGCTGTCTTGGCTTGATCGACACCTGAATTCCTGTAGCAAGGATTGTCTGCACATATTTCACTCGGGGGCAGCCCTCGCTGTCTAGCCTAACCTCTGCCTCTATGCCGCTCATGTGACGTCTCTTGCGTGCACCCGTGAAACTGCTAATGCTCTTTTTTGCCTGAAATAGAACCACAAATTTTTACCTTTTTTGACATTTTTATAGTTGTTTACTACTACGATCTTCGGACGAGCACTATGCCTCCTAAAAAATCCAAATTCTCCGCCCTTGCACCTCCTATTAAATTTGTCTCTAACCGTACTCCTGAACCCGTGCCGAAGGGGAAGTTTGGTGCGTCCTCCGCACCTACTGTTGCATCCTCCCCTCTCCCTGCTTCTGGGCCGGACCTTGCCTCAGATGCTCCTCTTACAGTCCGTACGCTTCACCAGATGCTCCAGGCCCTACGGACGGACATCACTACCGACCTCCAATCTTCTATTACTCAACTTGCGGGTGAAGTGACCGATATCGGCATCCGCACTAACAACTTAGAGGATAAAGTACAGGAGTTGGTCTCTTCCCACAACGAGCTTCTTACCTCCCACAACTCGGCCCTGGCGGAACTGTCGGCTGTTAAGCACAAGCTAGCGGATATTGAGGGCAGATCCCGTAGAAACGTTAAAATCAGGGGCGTTCCGGAAACGGTATTGACCACCGACCTCCAGGACTTCGCTCTCTCCGTCTTTAAAAAATTACTGCCCTCGGACGACATACGAGATCTGTTGATTGACAGGATACATTGTTTGCCGAAGCCTCGTTCCGCTCCCAGTAGTTCTCCTCGAGACGTTCTCCTGCGTCTCCATTTATTTCACATCAAAGAAGACATTCTCAAGGCCACCCGTATGGCGGAGGACACGGATGTCTTGGATAACCTACAAATATTTCCGAATCTGTCGCTCCGAACTATAAATAAATGCAGATCCTTCCAACCTATCACGAAGGACCTCCGTGACCAGGAAATACAGCATAGATGGGGATTCCCAGTTAAACTGCTGGTTCGGAAATCCCGTTCCTGCGGGAACTACTTGAGGAATTATACAGGATTAGGCAGGGTGCGCTTATACTGTTAGGAGATTTTAACCTAGTCCTCGACCCTAAAATGGATAGGTCTTCCTCACAAGGCCCTAGCCCAGGGGTCTTCAACCCGTGGCCCGCGGGCCACAGGTGGCCCGCTGCTATGGTTTCCATGGCCCGCCGACGCGCCCGCCCGCAGCGCACATATGAACACACAAAAAAAAAAAATTTTTTTTCCCTTTCCCGGAGTCATGTGACTCCCCAGCACTGTCACTGGTTGCCTGTGAAGAAGGGGAGTAGCTCCTCTTAGGCTGGTCAGTGGTCTGGTCACCCTTACTGTGTCTCCCTCCCTGTGTCTCCCTCCGCCTGCAGTGTTGAATAGGTGGGTGAGAGCGGCGGGGACCCGGCTGGGGGGGGTGCGGCAAGTTACCATTGAGAGCAGGGGGCAGTGCGGGAACCCGGCGGGCGGGAGCGGAGGGGGTGCGGCAGCATGTATGCAGCCTGAGCATGGCTGTGTGCGGCGGGGACCCGGCGCGGGGGGGGGGGGGGGGCTGCGGCAGGAGAATAAAAGTGTATAAGTGTTGAGGGCAGGGGGCAGTGCAGGAACCCGGCGTGCGGGAGCGGCGGGGACGGGGGTGCGGCAGCCTGAGCATGGCAGTGAATAAATTAGTATTGAGGGCAGGGGGCGTGGCGGGGGACCCAGCAGGGGGTGTATTAAGTATTAAGAGCAGAGATGGCAGGGAGCATGCTTTGACAATGCTGCTGTCTGTCTGTGATGGGGAGGAGGGAGGGTATGATAGCACCTATGTCTTGACATAGGCGCTATCATACCCTCCCTCCCCCCATCACAGACAGACAGCAGCAATATTGTGAAAGCATGCCCACATTATACCCACCAGTCCAGTGATACTGCCGTATGAGTCCAGTTCAGTGATACAGCCGTATAAGTCCAGTGGTAGTGCCATATAAGTCCAGTGGTACTGCCGTATAAGTCCAGTCCATTGATACAGCCGTATAAGTTCAGTGGTACAGCCGTATAAGTCCAGTGGTACTGCCGTATAAGTCCAGTCCAGTGATATAGCCGAATAAGTCCAGTGGTACAGCCATATAAGTCCAGTCCTATTCTGGACTATATATGGATTATAGGCCCTATGTGGTGGTGGAGCTGGGGAGAGAATGATAATGGCAGATTTAATGTCTGTATGGGGGTGGGGTTGGGAATAATGGGGGCTGTGATTCCTGTATATGTGGTGGGTGCTGGGGTGGGAATGACAATGGCAGATGTAATGTCTGTGTATGGGGGTGGGGATGGGAATAATGGGGGCTGTGATTTCTGAGATGTGTTTCTACCACCTATGATACATTGTGTGTGTGTATATATATATTTAAAAAAAGGCCAGCAAACATCCATTTATCATGCAAAAGTATTTTAGTAGCACAAAAGTACATTTATATGTGTATAAAAACAGGCATAGACCGGTAGATAGAATATTCAAAATGTAGAAGGGGTACTTAGCCACAAGTGTCATCATAAGAAAGGTCCGATCATAATGCCAAACAGATTCACAGCACACCCGACAGCTGTTTCGGTGTTACTCCTACACCTTACTTACTCACTCACCCATGACTAAGGTGTAGGAGTAACACCATCGATGGGTCTGGTGAATATTGACAATGTTATCAGTCTGGCAAAAAGTGTTCAGTTAATCTCGGTTGGTATTTCTCTGTATTAACTACTGCTATCTATGCTCTTTTTATTATTTCTGTAACTATTTTCATTGGTGTTTTGTTTATATTATAGCCCCCACCTATATTGTCCCCAGCGATTGTCAGCCGTCAGAGCGGAACTCCGTGGCTGGTCTCTCGAACGCGGAAGTTGGATCCCTGGTGGAACGCATGCTATGCGTTTTCCCTGGTTACCAGCTCTGTAATGACAGAGACACGTGATGTTTCCAGCTGTACAGGCAGGTGACGCAAGCAGGAATCAAGGTGGCGGGTAAGTCAGTGTGCGGGGGGTATTTAAATTGGATTTGTGTGTGTGTCTGTTGTGGTCTGTATTGAGGTCCTGAGGAAGGGGGAGACCCTGAAAACGTTAGGTTAGACCTACATCTTGAAATACAGCGTTTTTATCTGCTGCATGTCTCCTTGAGTGCCTCATTTTGGATATATATATATATATATATATATATATATATATATATATTGTCCCATCTATAGAATGTATTCTGTGGCTGTACCCATGCTATATGCCCCAGTAACCTATCAGGATTATTTTATATATGCTTACATTTCTTTATTGATTGTTTTTAGCTTGACATAAAGCTACACGCCAGAAGCCTCCATACCAAAGAACTAGTGTTGAGTTGGATTTTGTTTCATGCTTCAAAATGGCAGCTTCCATTGTGAGCTGGTGACAGGGGAATTTTAAAGGCAAGCTCACAGGGATCTGAGGAGTACTTCTCATACAAATCTGTCCTACAAACACACACGGGCTGGAGTGTATACTTCATTGAGTCTTTATTACTTATTTTTTCTATAGTCAGCTATAAATAGAAGCAGATTTTATTCTACAGTCACTCAGTCGTGAACAGTGGGATCATTGTTTAGGTTCATCTGCTTTGCCATGGCGTCTACAAGTAAAAAGCATAAAACAAGTGAATGTTCCCGGCTTTTTAATCAAAGGTGGACCAATTTGTACTTTTTTGTGGAGATTGACGATAAGCCAGTGTGTTTAGTTTGTCGTGAGTCATTGTCAGTATTAAAAGAATACAATATAAAGCGACACTATGAGACAAAACATGCGTCCAAGTTCAATCACCTTCAAGGGCAACCTCGTGTGGATAAAGTGAACGATCTCCAAAAAGATCTAAAACGCCAGCAGGGTACTTTTAAAAGGCATATGGAAGAGAGTGAAGCGTGCGTCAAAGCAAGTTATGTAATAGCTGAAAAAATTGCTAAAAAAACAAAAGCCTTCTTGGACGGTGAGTTCGTAAAAGAGTGTCTCATCGCTGCTGGGGAAATTCTCTATCCAAAGAATAACGAACTGTTTAAAAAATTGAGTTTGTCTGGTGTAACTGTAGCACGACGTGTCGAAGAACTTGCCAATGACATTGAAGGAACTTTAAAAAAACGGCTGTACGCATTTAAGTCATATTCACTTGCTTTAGATGAGAGCACAGATGTGAAGGATACAGCACAACTGGCTATCTTTGTCCGTGGCATTGATCAACACTTCAATGTGACAGAAGAGCTGCTAGCGCTTGTACCTATGAAGGGAACGACGAAAGGCACTGATATTCTGGAAGCCACCAAGAAAACACTCCAGCGTTTCGACTTCAGCTTATCCAACCTTGTGGGAGTGGTAACTGATGGTGCCCCTGCTATGGTGGGAAGGAATGAAGGGTTTGTTGCACTTTTAAAAAAAGAACCGGAACTAGAAGGAAAAGATCTCATCCAGTACCACTGTTTAATCCACCAGGAGAATTTGTGTGCGAAAACGATTGGATTTGAGAATGTAATGAAAGTTATTGTGTCTGTAGTCAACTTTATTAGGGCACGAGGATTGAATCATCGTCAATTCCAAGAATTTTTGACACAAGAGTGCCAAGCGGATCACGGCGACGTGGTTTATTATAGTGAGGTGCGTTGGTTGAGCAGAGGGAAGGTACTTAAGAGAGTCTTTGACTTAAGAAGTGAAATAGAAGAGTTCATGCAAACCAAGGGGAAGCCGATTGCAGAATTTAATGATCCAAAGTGGATTTCAGATTTTGCCTTTGTGACCGACATCTCCTTGCATATGAATGACCTAAATACGCGGCTACAATCCAAGGATCAGCTGGTGCACACTCTGTTTGATCACATTAAAACTTTTGTAGAAAAGCTCAAACTTTGGGAGGCACAACTCACGAAAAAAGACTTTACACATTTTAAGCTTCTCGGTGAGTCCAACTGTTTGTCTCCTGGTGATTACGCTACAAAATTAAGCATGATGCGAAGTGAGTTTGAAGACAGATTTAGTGATTTCCGTAATCAACAGTCTTTTTTCGATTTATTTTCTATGCCTTTTACTGTCAATGCTGCCAATATGCCAGGCTCAGTACAAATGGAGCTGCTTGATCTCCAAAACAACTCATCTTTGCGAGAAAAATTCTTCAATGTGCCCTTGTTTACGTTTTACAAAGACTACATTTCTCAGGACACATTCCCTTATCTCTGGCAGCACGCTTTGAAGATGTGTGCTTTGTTAGGAAGCACATACTTATGTGAGCAATTCTTCTCAAGGATGAAGAACGCAAAGTCCAAGACAAGAACTCAGCTTACAGACCAACATCTTGAGAATACTCTGCGCATAGCGACTTCTAACATTGATGCCAACATCGACAAGCTGGCCAAGCAAAAACAATGCCAAGTTTCCCACTGATATGAACTTATTATAATAACAAAGGTAAAGTAGACCATGTTTCATTCATTAAATTACAATAATTATCTTTTGAAGTCTTTTTTATGGTCTTATGAGTCTAGAAAAGGTCTCATTACAATCATAAATTAAAATTTAGATTCTAAATACCGCAGTATAGCTTAGTGGCCCTCGGCTTCGTTTCATTTTTTTATGTGGCCCACACTGTCTTAAAGGTTGAAGACCCCTGCCCTAGCCCCTCTCCTCGGAATGTAGGCCCGTCCCTTGCTTTTAAGAAGCTACTCTCTGCGTTCGACCTGTATGATGCCTGGCGCGTCTTTTCCCCCACAGAGAGAGATTATACTTTTTTCTCTGCTGTTCATAACAGTTACTCTAGGATTGATCTTCTTCTTCTGGACAAGAGGAATCTCCAACATACTCGGAAAATTAAAATCCTCCCCATTACTTGGTCGGATCATGCCCCCGTGTTGTGGACCTGGGATATAAGCTCTCATCATTCCCCCCCCCCCCCTGGCGACTCCCGGAATATCAACTGACAAATCCTGAAACTCTGAAGGCCCTTACTGACTCTCTATCAATGCATGGGGGTAATTCCAAGTTGATCGCAGCAGGATTTTTGTTAGCAATTGGGTAAAACCATGTGCACTGCAGGGGAGGAAGATATAACATGTGCAGAAAGAGTTAGATTTGGGTGGGTTATTTTATTTCTGTGCAGGGTGAATACTGGCTGCTTTATTTTTACACTGCAAATTAGATTGCAGATTGAACACACCCCACCCAAATCTAACTCTCTCTGCACATGTTATATCTGCCTCCCCTGCAGTGCACATGATTTTGCCCAATTGCTAACAAAAATCCTGCTGCGATCAACTTGGAATTACCCCCTATATGCAGACCAATGCCCCTGAGGATACTTCTATCTTCACGTATTGGTGTGCTCTGAAAGCCGTGCTCCGTGGCACGTCCATTCAAAAAGGGGCTCAACTCAAGGCTCGCTCTAAGAAAACACAGGCTGATTTAGAGCTGTCTTTACGGTCTTTTGAGTCTCAGAATCAAACTCGCCCTACTCGGGCTTTACGTAAACAACTCCAGGATGTGCAAACCCAACTTCAGAAGCTTTTTATGCTTCGTATGCAATCGGCACTAGCTCGTTTCCGCAGTAAATTTTATACGGCAGGGAATAAAGCTACCCGTTTATTGGCGCGTAAACTTCGTAGCCGCCTGGCCCGTAATCGTGTTAAATGCCTAATTTCCCCTTCAGGCAAACCATGCCTTAACCCCCTTGATATTGCTAATTTAGTCTCATCATTTTACGCCAAATTATATAACCTGCGTGAGGACACTACTGTACCTCAGCCCTCTGCGGCTTCCATCTCTGCCTTTTTAGATGACTTTCCCCTCCCCTCCCTGGATGATGACGCCCTGATGTCCCTGAATGCCCCAGGGTTTTTGGAGGAGATACAACTCGTAATTAGGCAATTCCCAATGGACAAAGCTCTCGGGCCTGATGGCTTTATTAACTCCTTTTACTCCACGTTCAGTGAGGTACTCTCCCCACTTCTCCTGCAGCTCTACTCCCAGGTCTCCAATACAGGGTCCTTCCCGGCGGAAATGGTTGAAGCCCAAATTGTAACCATCCCGAAACCGGGTAAAGACCCTTCTGATTGCAAGAATTACCGACCTATTGCCCTCCTTAACACCGATCTAAAAATTTATGCTAAGTTAATTGCCAACCGTTTGAATCCCTTACTCCCACGCCTCAAACACCCAGACCAAGTAGGTTTTGTCCTTGGCCGTCAGGTCCCTGACAACACCCGGAGAGTCCTCAATCTAGTTGAATGGTCTTCCCGTACTAAATCATCATTTCTCTTACTCTCTCTCGACGCCGAAAAGGCGTTCGATCGCCTCCATTGGGGTTATATGCGCCAGGTGTTGTCCCGGTTTGGCCTCCATGGAGACATCCTCCGTTCTATGTTAGCTCTTTGATGGCCCTTCCGCTAGAATATTTAGTAATGGTTTCCTTTCCTCCCCGTTTCATATCTCCAATGGTACTAGACAGGGGTGCCCCCTTTCCCCGCTGATATTTGTGTTAGCTATTGAGCCCCTTGCCCAAATGATTCGACTCTCCCCGAAGTTTCCCGGTCTTACAGTATGTGATACCTCCCATAAGCTCTGCCTCTTCGCAGACGATGTTTTATTGTTTGTTTCTGACCCGGAGGCCTCGTTATTTTGGGGCGCTTTAGCACTGCCTCATATTATAAGTTGAACACAACGAAATCGGATGCCCTCCCTATTAATAGCCCAACCTCTCTCTTACAATCTTTGAAGGCGCACTTTCCATATACATGGAAAGACTCCTCCCTTACGTATCTGGGAATCTCCATTCCCTCTAATTTTCAGGATGTACACTCTCTCAATTATGTGCCATTACTGGCTCACCTCTCCTCACTGACTTCTGCTTGGATGGGCTACGAGGTCTCCTGGTTGGGCCGCCTAGTGGCATTTAAGAAGATGTTGTTACCAAAACTTATTTATTTATTTCAAGCCATACCCTATGCAGTTCCTCGTAAACTATTATTTCAGATGCGAAGGTTAATGTTATCGTATGTTTGGAAATGTAAACCTCCTCGATTGGCCTACACATCTATGATTCGTTCTAAGTCACAGGGGGGTCTCATGCTCCCTGACTTACTCAGGTATCATGATGCGTCTATGCTCTCCCAACTGCCCGATCTGTCCCCCCCCTCTAAACCATGGGTTGATCTAGAACGTTCCCTTTTTCGAGACTTCCCCCTCATTGATCTATTATGGATGCCCCAACGACTCCGTCCCCACTACCCATTGTCGCCTTCTTCCATATCCGACGCCTTGATAATTTGGGACTCTAGACTCTCACCTTCCTTTAATATTACAGTGCCTACTAGGAACATTTCTCTGTCTGCATTAGATAAAGTGTTGCCTTATCTTCATTTCTCCTATTGGAGACGTTTAGGTGTGGAATCCCTCACAGATATCTTCTCCTCAGTCTCCCTTCTGTCGTTTTCAGATTTGAGAGCTAAATATAACCTCGACCCTTCGGTCTGGCTCTATTATTACCAACTTGAGCATTGGATAGACCAGGGGTCTTCAACCTTTAAGACAGTGTGGGCCACATAAAAAAATGAAACGAAGCCGAGGGCCACTAAGCTATACTGCGGTATTTAGAATCTAAATTTTAATTTATGATTGTAATGAGACCTTTTCTAGACTCATAAGACCATAAAAAAGACTTCAAAAGATAATTATTGTAATTTAATGAATGAAACATGGTCTACTTTACCTTTGTTATTATAATAAGTTCATATCAGTGGGAAACTTGGCATTGTTTTTGCTTGGCCAGCTTGTCGATGTTGGCATCAATGTTAGAAGTCGCTATGCGCAGAGTATTCTCAAGATGTTGGTCTGTAAGCTGAGTTCTTGTCTTGGACTTTGCGTTCTTCATCCTTGAGAAGAATTGCTCACATAAGTATGTGCTTCCTAACAAAGCACACATCTTCAAAGCGTGCTGCCAGAGATAAGGGAATGTGTCCTGAGAAATGTAGTCTTTGTAAAACGTAAACAAGGGCACATTGAAGAATTTTTCTCGCAAAGATGAGTTGTTTTGGAGATCAAGCAGCTCCATTTGTACTGAGCCTGGCATATTGGCAGCATTGACAGTAAAAGGCATAGAAAATAAATCGAAAAAAGACTGTTGATTACGGAAATCACTAAATCTGTCTTCAAACTCACTTCGCATCATGCTTAATTTTGTAGCGTAATCACCAGGAGACAAACAGTTGGACTCACCGAGAAGCTTAAAATGTGTAAAGTCTTTTTTCGTGAGTTGTGCCTCCCAAAGTTTGAGCTTTTCTACAAAAGTTTTAATGTGATCAAACAGAGTGTGCACCAGCTGATCCTTGGATTGTAGCCGCGTATTTAGGTCATTCATATGCAAGGAGATGTCGGTCACAAAGGCAAAATCTGAAATCCACTTTGGATCATTAAATTCTGCAATCGGCTTCCCCTTGGTTTGCATGAACTCTTCTATTTCACTTCTTAAGTCAAAGACTCTCTTAAGTACCTTCCCTCTGCTCAACCAACGCACCTCACTATAATAAACCACGTCGCCGTGATCCGCTTGGCACTCTTGTGTCAAAAATTCTTGGAATTGACGATGATTCAATCCTCGTGCCCTAATAAAGTTGACTACAGACACAATAACTTTCATTACATTCTCAAATCCAATCGTTTTCGCACACAAATTCTCCTGGTGGATTAAACAGTGGTACTGGATGAGATCTTTTCCTTCTAGTTCCGGTTCTTTTTTTAAAAGTGCAACAAACCCTTCATTCCTTCCCACCATAGCAGGGGCACCATCAGTTACCACTCCCACAAGGTTGGATAAGCTGAAGTCGAAACGCTGGAGTGTTTTCTTGGTGGCTTCCAGAATATCAGTGCCTTTCGTCGTTCCCTTCATAGGTACAAGCGCTAGCAGCTCTTCTGTCACATTGAAGTGTTGATCAATGCCACGGACAAAGATAGCCAGTTGTGCTGTATCCTTCACATCTGTGCTCTCATCTAAAGCAAGTGAATATGACTTAAATGCGTACAGCCGTTTTTTTAAAGTTCCTTCAATGTCATTGGCAAGTTCTTCGACACGTCGTGCTACAGTTACACCAGACAAACTCAATTTTTTAAACAGTTCGTTATTCTTTGGATAGAGAATTTCCCCAGCAGCGATGAGACACTCTTTTACGAACTCACCGTCCAAGAAGGCTTTTGTTTTTTTAGCAATTTTTTCAGCTATTACATAACTTGCTTTGACGCACGCTTCACTCTCTTCCATATGCCTTTTAAAAGTACCCTGCTGGCGTTTTAGATCTTTTTGGAGATCGTTCACTTTATCCACACGAGGTTGCCCTTGAAGGTGATTGAACTTGGACGCATGTTTTGTCTCATAGTGTCGCTTTATATTGTATTCTTTTAATACTGACAATGACTCACGACAAACTAAACACACTGGCTTATCGTCAATCTCCACAAAAAAGTACAAATTGGTCCACCTTTGATTAAAAAGCCGGGAACATTCACTTGTTTTATGCTTTTTACTTGTAGACGCCATGGCAAAGCAGATGAACCTAAACAATGATCCCACTGTTCACGACTGAGTGACTGTAGAATAAAATCTGCTTCTATTTATAGCTGACTATAGAAAAAATAAGTAATAAAGACTCAATGAAGTATACACTCCAGCCCGTGTGTGTTTGTAGGACAGATTTGTATGAGAAGTACTCCTCAGATCCCTGTGAGCTTGCCTTTAAAATTCCCCTGTCACCAGCTCACAATGGAAGCTGCCATTTTGAAGCATGAAACAAAATCCAACTCAACACTAGTTCTTTGGTATGGAGGCTTCTGGCGTGTAGCTTTATGTCAAGCTAAAAACAATCAATAAAGAAATGTAAGCATATATAAAATAATCCTGATAGGTTACTGGGGCATATAGCATGGGTACAGCCACAGAATACATTCTATAGATGGGACAATATATATATATATATATATATATATATATATATATATATATATATCCAAAATGAGGCACTCAAGGAGACATGCAGCAGATAAAAACGCTGTATTTCAAGATGTAGGTCTAACCTAACGTTTTCAGGGTCTCCCCCTTCCTCAGGACCTCAATACAGACCACAACAGACACACACACAAATCCAATTTAAATACCCCCCGCACACTGACTTACCCGCCACCTTGATTCCTGCTTGCGTCACCTGCCTGTACAGCTGGAAACATCACGTGTCTCTGTCATTACAGAGCTGGTAACCAGGGAAAACGCATAGCATGCGTTCCACCAGGGATCCAACTTCCGCGTTCGAGAGACCAGCCACGGAGTTCCGCTCTGACGGCTGACAATCGCTGGGGACAATATAGGTGGGGGCTATAATATAAACAAAACACCAATGAAAATAGTTACAGAAATAATAAAAAGAGCATAGATAGCAGTAGTTAATACAGAGAAATACCAACCGAGATTAACTGAACACTTTTTGCCAGACTGATAACATTGTCAATATTCACCAGACCCATCGATGGTGTTACTCCTACACCTTAGTCATGGGTGAGTGAGTAAGTAAGGTGTAGGAGTAACACCGAAACAGCTGTCGGGTGTGCTGTGAATCTGTTTGGCATTATGATCGGACCTTTCTTATGATGACACTTGTGGCTAAGTACCCCTTCTACATTTTGAATATTCTATCTACCGGTCTATGCCTGTTTTTATGCACATATAAATGTACTTTTGTGCTACTAAAATACTTTTGCATGATAAATGGATGTTTGCTGGCCTTTTTTTAAATATATATATACACACACACACAATGTATCATAGGTGGTAGAAACACATCTCAGAAATCACAGCCCCCATTATTCCCATCCCCACCCCCATACACAGACATTACATCTGCCATTGTCATTCCCACCCCAGCACCCACCACATATACAGGAATCACAGCCCCCATTATTCCCAACCCCACCCCCATACAGACATTAAATCTGCCATTATCATTCTCTCCCCAGCTCCACCACCACATAGGGCCTATAATCCATATATAGTCCAGAATAGGACTGGACTTATATGGCTGTACCACTGGACTTATTCGGCTATATCACTGGACTGGACTTATACGGCAGTACCACTGGACTTATACGGCTGTACCACTGAACTTATACGGCTGTATCAATGGACTGGACTTATACGGCAGTACCACTGGACTTATATGGCACTACCACTGGACTTATACGGCTGTATCACTGAACTGGACTCATACGGCAGTATCACTGGACTGGTGGGTATAATGTGGGCATGCTTTCACAATATTGCTGCTGTCTGTCTGTGATGGGGGGAGGGAGGGTATGATAGCGCCTATGTCAAGACATAGGTGCTATCATACCCTCCCTCCTCCCCATCACAGACAGACAGCAGCATTGTCAAAGCATGCTCCCTGCCATCTCTGCTCTTAATACTTAATACACCCCCTGCTGGGTCCCCCGCCACGCCCCCTGCCCTCAATACTAATTTATTCACTACCATGCTCAGGCTGCCGCACCCCCGTCCCCGCCGCTCCCGCACGCCGGGTTCCTGCACTGCCCCCTGCCCTCAACACTTATACACTTTTATTCTCCTGCCGCAGCCCCCCCCCCCCCGCGCCGGGTCCCCGCCGCACACAGCCATGCTCAGGCTGCATACATGCTGCCGCACCCCCTCCGCTCCCGCCCGCCAGGTTCCCGCACTGCCCCCTGCTCTCAATGGTAACTTGCCGCACCCCCCCCCAGCCGGGTCCCCGCCGCTCTCACCCACCTATTCAACACTGCAGGCGGAGGGAGACACAGGGAGGGAGACACAGTAAGGGTGACCAGACCACTGACCAGCCTAAGAGGAGCTACTCCCCTTCTTCACAGGCAACCAGTGACAGTGCGGGGGAGTCACATGACTCCGGGAAAGGGAAAAAAAAAATTATTTATTTTTTTGTGTTCATATGTGCGCTGCGGGCGGGCGCGTCGGCGGGCCATGGAAACCATAGCAGCGGGCCACCTGTGGCCCGCGGGCCACGGGTTGAAGACCCCTGGGATAGACGGTATGACCACTAGCCCTAACGTCTTCCAACTCCCCGCCAACAGTGTCCTGACTAGACTGACTAAACTTTCGTCCCGTGGAGCCATTTCTGACTGGTATGATCTGTTGTCACCTCCGATCGCCACAACTAAATCTGCCGCACAACTTAAGTGGGTAACTGATCTCCATTCTGCTTTCACTCTTAAGCAGTGGCAATCTATTCACCTTTATTCCTTCTCCCTTTCCAAATGTACTAACCACACTGAAATGCACATTAAGCTGTTACATAGACTATATCTCACCCCATCTAAACTACACAGGATCTGGCCAACCACTTCTAAATTCTGTTGGCGCCTTTGCCACCACGAAGGTACACTAATACATGTCTTCTGGGAATGCCCTGCCCTGCGCTCCTTTTGGGATAAAGTATATGACCACATTCATTCAATCACTGACCTTGATCTGACTCAAGACCCTTTATTAGCGTTGCTGCATTGGTACCCAGACACTGTCCCCAAATCGACTTGTTACGTCCTTGGTCACGTTCTAATTGCGGCTAGAGCTACAATTGCTCAAGACTGGAAGTCTCCCTCCCCCCCTCCCTTTGCTAAGGTTATCTCTAAGACCCACTTCCATTTTGAGATGGAAACTAGGGAAGCTGCATACTCTACATCCCCCTCTTCCCCAATCATGAAGTGGCTCCCATGGCATACATATATTTCCAAGAATAAGGTGATCTCTGCACCGTCCCGTCCCCCCCATACAGAGTCCTCCCTGTGACTTAGGCAGCCCTCTATCTGAAGAAAACTCATGTTTCTGAATATTGTTGTGTTTTATATAACGCTTCTGGATGTCCTGTCTCTCCCCCTATGATAGTTTTTATCCCACTGTTACCCTATTTTCTTTTGGGCAGTCTTGTTTTGATTCTATACCATAAGGTTGAAGGGAGAAAAAAGAGAAGAAACTGTATGGTTGACGCACTGGAAAAGAATGCTTTATTTTAAAACGTAACCTTTATTAGATATGTATTAAATTATGAATTATTACCCTAACTACAGTGAAACATAAGAGTTAAAATCAGACAGACTAACATATATGTGAAACCTTAAAGATAGGAAATTGTGAATAAAGAAATTTAAAAGGCGTGTCCGCGTGTATTCTATACGTATGATACTGATAAGATTATTATATCTATTCAAATGAATCCGAGAGGGTCAGTTTTGTCCTATATATACCTATTAACTACCAAATTTATCTCATAAAAATTGGCCACAAATATAAAGGCTGTGAATATCACTCGGTGTATATGTACACATTAATTTCACTAGAGAGAGGGTTAGATACTGTATGTCGCTAATTGTCACCGTTATATCTCGGTATATTACATTCACGAACCAGGCTCGGCTGGGGAGTAGGTATCTCTTTCAGACAAGGTAAGTATTAGCTCGCACTCACTGTCTCAGCTGGAGAGTAGGTATCTCTTTCAGACAGGGTAGGTATTAACTCGCACTCATTATCTCTATTCATGCACAAATACACATTTTTGGGGCATGTGTGAGGGGAAAGGTTGTATTAGGGAATATAACAGTCCGAAATCTCGTGTGGATCTTTAAAGGATGTAGCAATCCCTAATTTGTATCCAATAATCCACATGTATTACCAACCTGATTATATTCTACATATTCCATTATGCCAGACCAGCTTAAAATCTTTCTCTATTGAAATATTTTATTCATAAATATACAGCTGTGTCGTTCAAGGAGATTGTGCTCCTCTAGGAATATGTATCAACCCCATATATCATGACCCTTATAGTGTTTCATAATGTGATTGTGCAGATGGTAACTGATATCTAAACACTGTGGTGCTAATAGAATTTGTAGCCTCCACAATTTCTACACTCTCCCAATGATATTCACTATATTGCTCAATCGATGCAAATAGCTACTTTTCAATTCTGAATATTTACCAAGTTGTTAGCTACAATGTAATAGGTTACACTCATATTGATTCAGTATTATATCTAATCAGATAGCCGCCATCTGGTTCTTAATGTTTTCTATAGTATATTATGACAATGTTCCTACAAAATTAATAACACATATGGTGCAGCTGATGTGTGCAGTGGTTAGCGTATTATCCTGCATACACAGTCACTTTTCTCTTGTTCAATACATTTTGTTCTTTTCAATAGGAGTCAGCCAATATCAGCGTATAGTATCTAATACATCAGTTGCTATCAGTATATAAGATTGAGAGCATCAGCAGCTGTCAGCAGGTGGTGTTTGAAACATTAGTTGCAATTTGTGTTACCGAGATATAACGGTGACAATTAGCGACATACAGTATCTAAAGGTGGGTACACACTATTAGATATATCTGCAGATCAATTGATCTGCAGATATATCTATGTACGGATCGGGCAGTGTGCTGTGCATACACACAGCCCGATCCGTCGGGGGACTGACGTCATGAACTGGGCAGGCGGGCGCTCGCGCCCGCCCAGTTCACCTGTCAGTTCACCGCCCCGTACACACACAGCGACGGGCCAATATATCGTTAGATATATTGGCTGTCGGCTGTGCTGCGCGGCCGACGCGATACGTCTGTGAACGACGTAGTTCACAGACGTATCGCCCGTACACACTGGCCGACGGTCGCGCGATGTATCGGCCGTTCAAGAGAACGGCCGATACATCGACCAGTGTGTACGGGCCTTAACCCTCTCTCTAGTGAAATTAATGTGTACATATACACCGAGTGATATTCACAGCCTTTATATTTGTGGCCAATTTTTATGAGATAAATTTGGTGGTTAAATAGGTATATATAGGACAAAACTGACCCTCTCGGATTCATTTGAATAGATATAATAATCTTATCAGTATCATACGTATAGAATACACGCGGACACGCCTTTTAAATTTCTTTATTCACAATTTCCTATCTTTAAGGTTTCACATATATGTTAGTCTGTCTGATTTTAACTCTTATGTTTCACTGTAGTTAGGGTAATAATTCATAATTTAATACATATCTAATAAAGGTTACGTTTTAAAATAAAGCATTCTTTTCCAGTGCGTCAACCATACAGTTTCTTCTCTTTTTTCTCCCTTCAACCTTATTGTTTACATACTGTAATTGACAGCACCCCCTTGCCATATTAAGCATTGTCTCGTATAGGGGAAAAGGGGTTCAGACCAGTGATGGTATGATGATGATTCACATACACTCACAATATCATTAATATATAATTGAGTGTGCAGATACTCAACTTTTGTTTGATTCTATACCATAAATAAAAACTTAATGTTGAAAAAAAAAACCCACAGACTATGGTTCTTACAATAGAAGAAGGTCATTAGCCTAGTGGCTACAGACATCCCATCTGGACAAGGGAAGACCCTTTTGGAAATCAGATTGGGAAATTCTGATGACAGATTCCAGTCTCCAGTGCTGGGGAGCAGTGTCAGGAAGGTTGTGTTTTCAGGGGCAATGGACCAAGGAAGAAAGTTGCCTGGCAATAAATATATTGGAACTTCGGGCCATATACTTGGCACTGATTCAGGCAAAGGACATTCTTCGGGGAAAAGAAGTCCAGATCCGTTCTGACAATGCAACGGCAGTAGCGTGCATCAACCATCAGGGAGGAACTCGCAGCCGAAAAGCGATGGAGGTAAGTCACATACTACAGTGGACAGAACTTCATAATCCAGCCTTGTCCGCAGTTTTCGTTACGGGAGTCCTAAACTGGGATGCGGACTTTCTCAGTCAACACGCCATTCAGGCAAGCGAATGGGCTCTACATCCGGAGGTCTTCCAGACTCTAGTAGACAAGTGGGTGTTTCCAGAAATAGATCTCATGGCATCCCATCTGAACAACAAAGTGCTTGCATACAGGTCAAGAACAAAGGATCCCGGGGGCGTGGCCTAGACGTTGCTCTGCTAGGACGTACTGCTTCAGAGCTCCTCCAAAAAATACCCTTGATCCCCTATATTATTACTTGCCCCTACAGCCTACACCGCTCTACTCAGCTCTGTTCACGGCTGTGGACACTATACAGAGCTTGGAGACCCTGGCGAGTGGCTCCTGCTACTTTTCTCCATCGGAGGCCTGTATCTCTCCCTGCAGCCGGGACCTCGATTTTGGAGCCTCCCGGCCGTGAGCTCCGGGACCGGAGCGAGGCCGTACCGGGACCCGTAGCGGCCTCCCCTCTCATCCCTGACTACTACCCTGCCAGCCCTACCTGCTCGGGACCATCGGGCTCAGCTGTGCGGCGGCGGATCCCCCGTTTGGCCTCCGGAGCTGCAGAACTGCCCTGCCTTCCTCTCTCTATCTCCCTGCCGGCGGCCATCTTGCTTCACCCGGACTGCATACAGGTGATGTTGCTGCACTGACTGTACTCTCCCGCTGCCTCCACGCACCTCTCCCTCCCCCCTCTGCGCATCTCAGCCCTCACCCCCTGTGGCCCTGTGCGGCCGGGACCCCGTGCTCGGAGCCTCTAGAGGCGGTACCCGGGATCGAGGCACGGCTGTACCGAGACCTGGGGCAGATCCCCCCCCCCCCTGTGCCTGCATATCTAACATCCTCTGCCTACCCCACACCCACGGGAGCGGGCGTGCGGAGGAGGACCCCCCTCATTTGTCCCCCAGAGCCGCTGCTGCAGACTGTCACTCCCTACCAGCCTTCCAGAGAGCGCCCATCTTTTTCCACCCGGACTGGGGGCCAGCGCCAGAATCATATACCTGCTCCGGACACACAGGCTGCAACCCCTTTTGCCTCCACATACCTTCTCCTCTCCCCATCAGTACACTTGAATGCTCGCCCCCTGTGGCCCTGCGCAGTTCGGACCTCACTTTGCAGCCTACAATTGTCGCGACTCCCTCAAGACTTGAGGGCAGAAGCATATATCCCTGCAGTGTCGACCTGCTGTATGCACTTTGCCGACGCGGAGATCCGGAATTTGCTCTCACCTCCCTGTCTCCCCTGGTCTTCGCGACAGTGTGTGGCCCCTGCCACCAACCCCATCCTACAGGCGCCCGCCGGGGCGCTCAGTTCCAACACGTGGCTGCTCCACTGGCTCATGCCACCAGGAAACCGGTAGAGCCCTGGGGGAAGAGCTTTGGTGGCCGTCCTTCGCCTACTACAACGACTGAGTGCACCCTCACCCCTGCTGTGGTCCTGCCCTGGACGATACTTACACACAGTCACTCCTTCGGCCATATTCTCAAGTTGCCTACTCTACTGCACAATAACCTCATAGCTGTGAATACTCCATAATGTGAGCGTTTTTTTTTTATTTTCCACCGCCACTCATGTTTGCCTAATCGACATGTTCCTGTCGTACTGTGACTGAGTATATCTGTTTCACTTTTCTCCTTTGATTGGACCCGGCTGTGTATAGGCGCCTGTTCTCTGCTAACCGGCTGCATCCCTAACAACGAGCAATGCCTCCCAAAAAGAACAAAGACCCCGTGCCTTCCAAAATCTCCTTCCCCCTCGGAAACCCCTTCAATTCTCTCCTCTACAAAGCATCTACTCTCCGCCCACCATGCCGGACCCTGTGATGTCGAGTGTTCTACCATCCGCGCTCGCGGTCTCCGGAGTCGATTGTGAATCCGATGCACCTTTGACTGTGAAGTCTCTTTGCCAGATTCTCTCTGCTTTTAAATCGGAACTCTCTAAAGACCTAACCTCTGCTGTCCGCGAGGTCAAAACCGAATTGGTGGTGATTGGAGACAGGACTGATCACTTGGAACGTAAGGTGGAAGAACTGGTCGCCTCCCATAACGAATTGATCACCTTCCATGATCGTCAACAACAGGACCTGGACCAATTCCAGTCTAAATTAGCTGATATGGAGGACAGATCTCGCCGAAACAACATCAAGATCAGGGGCATTCCTGATTCTGTTACTAATTCGGAATTGGAACCCTATGCCATCGCCCTTTTCAAGAAGCTCCTCCCGGCTGCGGATACCGCAGAGCTCCTGATTGACCGTATTCACCGCCTCCCTAGGCCACGCACCGTCTCTTCTGATCTTCCTAAAGATACCCTCCTCCGTGTGCATTTCTTACAGTTAAGGAACGTATCATGAGAGCTGCAAGAGAATCCAAAAATTCGGATACCCTTGGGGGCCTTCAAATTTTCCAAGACTTCTCTGCTGCCACCATTGCGAAGAGGCGTGCCCTTACACCTATTACTCTTGCACTTCGATCCCATGATATCCATTACCACTGGGGATTTCCGGTCAAACTGATAGTTTCCCATGAGGACTCCACCTACATCATCTCCTCCCTCGATGCGGGAGTCAAGTTGCTCTTGGATTGGGGCATTACTGTTCAAAAGTCATCTGCACCGTCCCGTCCGGCTTCCATCCGCCAGGAATGGTCGAATACCTGAGCCTTCTGGTCACAGCACCGGGTCCTTTCAAGTTTCTTTTTGGTTCTCTGAAATTATAGACCTCTTCCCCCCTACTGAGAGGGGAAGGTTTCGTTGATTATAGTGTCTGCTCTACTTGTTGACATTTCTACTGGTCTATACGTTACAGGTTACTCTCTCACTTGTTATAATGTATCTGTTATCATATGCTGGTTTTCTACCATTATTTAAGTTTTCTTTTGTTCTTAGGGGAATAGCACCTTACTAGAAATATTCCTAGTTGACTATATGTGATGTCCCCTATGCCCTCACCTACAGCCCCGTAGGGCCAGTTTAACATGTTTCTATTCTCTCTTTAGTTGTTATACCTGAGTGGCGGTGCCTGCTTCGCCAGCCCGCCCCCAACTTGTTCTATACTACTGCAAGTTATTGCAATTTTTTTTTCCCTCCCTCCCCTGCAGTAGTCATGCAGGTCCAATGTACCGGACCTTTTTTTGTTTACCTCCTTACTCCCTGGTTTAAACCTTTCTCCCTGTACTCCCGCATGCTTCCCTTCCCTCCAAGCTCCAGATTCATAGCTGTTCTCCATTTAACGTGGTACTTTGATCTCCGGCTCCAGTGCAGCTGCGGTGTTCAGTATAGATATTTCTCACCCTTGACTTACATTATAAATGTTGAACCTTCTCTCTCTCAATGTTAAGGGTCTAAACTCACGCAACAAACGCAGACTGGCCCTCTCTTTCTTCCACCAACAAAGGGCAGGTGTAGTAGCGCTGCAAGAAACCCATTTCTCCTCTGCTAACCCCCCCTCCCTGTGGAATACTACGCAAATGGCCCGTTTAAACGTAACGGGGTAGCTATCCTCTTTAGCAGACATGTTACTTTTGTCCTCCACTCCCAAATCTCTGATAAAAGTGGCCGCTACCTGATTCTTACAGGTCTCTTAGATGACAAACCCACTACACTAGTTTGCCTTTATGCCCCTAATTCTAACCAAGTACCATTCCTGCGTAAATTGTTTCTCCTAATTCGTAAATCGCTCAAGGGTTCCCTGGTTGTTCTGGGTGATTACAATTTAGTTCTAGACCCGAAACTAGACAAATCTGGCCACCTCTCATGCCCCATCCCCTCAGCTCAATCCGGCCCCTCTTTAGCCTTCCGCAATTTACTCATGGAGTTCGATCTATTTGATATCTGGAGGACTAATAAACCCTCTGGACGGGAATACACATTCCACTCCTCAGTACACAATTCCTATTCTAGGATAGATTTAATTTTATGCGATAAATGGTCTCTCCAGAGAACTGGGGACATTGTTATCTTACCAATCACTTGGTCAGACCATGCCCCCGTTCTTTGGAAATGGTACCTTTCCGTCCCCCAAAACCCCCCTAGACAGTGGCGTCTCTTCCCCTATCTCTTAAACAATCCTCTCTCCCAGAAGTTAATCCTTGATTCCATAAACTCTTATCTAGCTACCAATTCCCCCCTGGACACATCCGTTATTAACCACTGGTGTGCCTTTAAAGCTGTTATTCGTGGTGCGGCTATCCAAGCTGGTGCCACCCTCAAGAAACAAGCCCTCCAGTTACAGTCGAAACTGGAAGCCGAATTGATAGATCTTGAATCACGGAATATGGCCACTCCCTCTAGAACCCTCAAGAAGGAACTCTCTAATGTTCGCAGCCAACTCCAAAAATTGCTCCTGGCTCGTACTCAAGCGGCTTTAAATAGAATGAGACAAAAGTTCTATCTTCTGGGTAATAAATCTGGAAGGATGTTCGCCCATAAGCTCCGTGCTCAGCAAGCTAGGAACAAGATCAAA
The DNA here is from genome assembly GCF_028390025.1 of Pseudophryne corroboree. NCBI lineage: Eukaryota > Metazoa > Chordata > Amphibia > Anura > Myobatrachidae > Pseudophryne > Pseudophryne corroboree. Next base: position 314,611,989 of record NC_086444.1, on the reverse strand, counting down.
TTCATCTACTCCCCCTCTAAACAGAAGGTCCTCAACCCTAGAGATATCACAAACCATTTTGCGCAGTACTACGCCAAACTCTACAATTTACTAACTGATTCCTCAACCCCTCAGCCTACTCCCCTCTCTATTTCTTCTTTTCTAGACAATCTCTCTCTCCCCTCACTCACCCATGAGCAATTGTCTGCTCTTAATGCCCCATGGACGTCTGCTGAAGTTTCCGCAGCCGTTAAATCCTCTCCCCGTAACAAGGCCCCAGGCCCGGACGGGTTTGTTACCGATTTTTATACCTCGTTCCTTGATGTTTTTTCTCCCCACTTGACTGCTCTCTTTAACAATTTCTCTGACCATGGAATCCTACCGGCGGAACTTCTAGAAGCACGAATAGTTACTATACCCAAACCCGGTAAAGACCCTGCCTATGTACACAACTATCGTCCCATCGCGCTGCTCAACTCGGATATCAAACTTTACGCCAAACTGATTGCGTCACGAATAAACCAATTTCTTCCATTGCCGGTGCACTCGTACCAGACTGGTTTTGTCCCGGGTCGACAGGCGTCGGACAATACGCGCAGAGTTTTTAACCTGATTGATTCACTCTCTACAGATCAGGGCCTTCTCTTGCTATCCCTGGATGCTGAGAAGGCCTTCGATAGACTAAATTGGTCTTATATACGTGAAGTCCTTCTCCGATTCGGTTTTAGAGATCGTATCCTCTCCTCTATTTTAGCACTATATAGCTCTCCTTCGGCCCGAGTGTTCAGCAATGGCTTTCTGTCCGACTCTTTTCCAATCACAAATGGCACCAGACAAGGCCGCCCCCTCTCCCCCCTGGCTGTTACAATTCGTGACAATCCCCAATTTCCAGCTTTACAGTTCGGCTCCTCCCGCCACAAATTAAGCCTCTTTGCAGATGACGTTCTTCTCTTTATCTCTGACCCCTCCACTACTCTCCCTCTTCTGACCTCTATTTTAGATGCCTATAGCTTAGCCTCCTACTACAAACTCAACATCACAAAGACTGACGCCCTACCCATAAACCTCTCCCACGCCCTCTCGACACTCCAATCCTCCTTCCCTTATAACTGGCAGATAAATACGATAAAATACCTAGGTGTCCACATTCCTATCCACACTCCTGATGTTTTCACTTACAATCTCTCCCCTCTTTTGGTCACACTAGAGGCTCTATAGAAATCTTGGGCGGCATACAATGTCTCCTGGCTAGGACGTATGGCTGCATTCAAAATGTCTCTCCTGCCCAAACTGATGTACTTGTTCCGCACAATCCCATATACTTTCCCGAAAAAGGCCCTTCAGACTTGCTCTTCTATATTGACTAAGTATGTCTGGTCTTCTAAACCGCCTTTACTGGCACTCTCTAAAATGATATTGCAGAGAGCTTTAGGAGGCCTCTATTTACCCAACATCTCTCTATACCAAGAGGCTTCCCTACTAGCTTCCCTTAAAAATAATTTCACCATTAATTCACAGGTATCTTGGGTGGGACTTGAACAAACCCGAGCCCGCTCGGTCCCCCTTGCAGATCTTTTTCGCATTCCCAGGATGCTCCGTCCTGTCCTCCCACATTTACTTCCCTCCACGCAAGCCTCGCTTAAAACCTGGGACAAACTACCCGCCGCCCTGTTGTCGCCCACTTGCTGTATCACCCAGGTCTCCATCATCACCCTCACAGCGATAATACCTCATCTAAATCTTTCCAAATGGAGACAGCTGGGCATGCTGTGCCTGGGTGATATATTGGACAGACTCTTTATGTTGCCCTTCCCAGCTCTCCAACAGAAATTCTCCCTTCCTGCTCTAGAACTTTTCCACTATTTTCAGGTCGCACACTGGTGGAAATCGATCCCTACCACTTCACTAACTCCAGACTCAACCTCACAAGCGCTCTTCTCTCGGCTTTCTTTAAGTAGATCCAGGGGCGATATCTCATTCTGGTACAATCTATTGATCACCCCTATCTCCCCCTCCAAATCTAACGCCCAGTTAAAATGGGAATTGGATCTGGGTAGAACGCTGTCACCTCACGAATGGCGGAATGTTTTCCTAACTTCTCATTCCATGTCCCAATGCCTGAACCACACTGAAATGCATGTTAAACTAATCCACAGGCTATATTTGACCCCCGACCGTTTGCACAGATTTTGGCCTACTTGCAGCAATAAATGCTGGAGACTCTGTAGATCCATAGGACATATTTACCACATATTCTGGTCCTGCCCAGTAATTGCACAATATTGGTCCGAGGTGTTTGATCTGATCAATAAGGTTCTCCATACTCAACTTACCCCTGATCCAATTGTAGCACTATTTCACATAGTTCCCCCCCTCCCGGCACATATGTCTTAGGACACATTTTAATAGCTGCACGCGCCAATCTTGCTCAGTTATGGAAGCAACCTGCTTCCCCTGCTTTGCTAACCGTTATTCACAAAACGAACCACCACTACCTCATGGAAACTGAATACATCCCTTCTTCCAGCACCGTTACCTCCCCCCACGACCCGCTGGGCCTCATGGCATGAGTTTGTTACTGCCAGTGCAGGTTCCCAATACTTCCACAACCCATCTTACAGTGTTCCCTCCCATTTTAGTCTAATTGAACACCCTGTTAGTGAGTGATGGCTTCGTATGTCGGCCCCCGGAATATTTCCCTCAATTTAAGTATGTTATTGGCTTTATCCTAAGTGGTCGCAAAGTTTTGTTTATGTCTTTCTCTTTTTCTGCTTTTGTATCTACCTCCTGGATTATATTGCTTCACATGATATGCCTCTTATAGCACCATGCCTGATACTCTTACATAACTTTTGTACTAGAGTTTTTTGATATTTAACATTCTCTGTATGTTCGCTGCTTGAAGCTCTCCCTTCTCTTCACTTGCTCTACGTACTCTTTTTTTCTTCTTCTTTCTTCTCTTCTTTTTTATCTTATGTCTGCTCTACTTGTTCTCAAAGTGCCTACACCATTGAACTACTGGATGCTCCCCCCCCCCCCCCCCCCCCGTGTACCCTCCCTCCATTCCCCTCTACATTGTGTCATTGTGTTATATTGCACACAGACCCTTTTTTCTTTTTGTACCCCATAAAAATTGCTTATTTTCAATAAACAAACTATTGATGTTAAAAAAAAAAAAAAAAAGAACAAAGGATCCCAGAGCAATCTTTGTGGATGCCCTGTCGGTGAGATGGGACTTTCATCCGGCTTATGTGTTTTTTCCAATCACCCTATTACCCAGGGTGGTGAGAAAGATAAAGCAAGGAAAAGGTGCCGTGATACTAATAGCTCTGGCTTGGCCCAGAAGGCATTGGTACACAGATCTTCAGAGGATGTCGATGGATGTTTAACTTCGGCTCCCTCAACGTCCAGATCTACTGATGCAGGCAGTGGCAGAACTAGTGAGCAGTGGACCCAGGTGCGACAAAATGCTTTGGGCCCCCCCTCATCCCATCCAAGTCCATCCCCTCACCCCTGGAGAGGGAAATGGATACCTAGCAACAGTGCCGTAACTAAACATTTTAGCGCTCTGTGCTAGAAACAGAATCGGAGTCCCCCCCTATGTAAAACAGGGGCAGTGCGCGCCCTAGGCGCACGCAAAAAATATAGGGACGTGGCTTCGTGGGAAGGGGTATGGCCACAAAATAATACCAATTCATATAACGGTGCACAGTAGTCTCCATTATTCAAATTACGCCGCACAGTAGCACCACTACACCAGGTAGAGCCTCTTTTATACCTTACGGCGGACAAAATCCACTTTTTACACATTACGGCAGACAGCGTCCCCTTTTTTACACATTACGGCAGACAGCGTCCCCTTTTTTACACATTACGGCTGTTAGGCGCCGGGGTCCGCTCGTCGGTGCGGCCCGGCGCCTAGCAACCAGGGACGCCGTACGCGGACAGCCGCCGGCTCCCTGGCAACGCTGGACGCCGGGCGCACTGAGCCGCACGGACCCTAGCAAAGGGGACGCCACTGACGGACCGCGTTCCCCGTTGCTGGGTCCAGGGTTTAATGAACCTACACCTGTTTCCTGGCCGTGCAGCAAGGCAGCTGCACGGCATGTAGGTAATTAGCCCTGTCAGCACCTGATTGGAGGACTCCTGTTCATATGCACTCTCAGGGCTTCTCACAGACGCCGGTAATAGCTTCCTGCATGCTGTCTCTGTTTGCTGAGAGTCTGTTCCAGTCTTGCTGTATCCGGTCATTCCAGTATTCGGAAGTCCTGAACTCGGAAGTTGTCATCTTATTCCTGGAGTCCTGACTAATCACCGTATAACATCCAGTGGTGTTCGTGAGTCGCGGCTTTGCCGTGTGTTGCGGCTTATCCGCTTTATTATTTATTATTTGTGTTTTGGAGCATTTCGCGGAGGGTTCCGCTTCCACAGGTCCACTCTGGTATCCAGCGGTGCTGGGTAGGAGTATTGGACAAGTGGATTTTGGTTGTCCTTTTCCCTGGCGGGTTTCCGCACATACTTCAGGTTTTGTTAGTTAGCTTGTTGCCCCTGGCCTGTTGTCAGTCAGAGGTCCTCTTGTTATCATCCTGCCTCGGATTTCCCTTTGTCTCTCACTAAGACCGGGGGGCACCGGAGTTGGGCAGACATAATCCGCCCTTCAAACGTGGCTGCCAGGGGCTCAAGAAACCATAGTCTCGCAGGGGATTTCCGATAGCACGGGTGAGACAATAGAGTTAGGGCACCAGGGGCAACTAGTCTTTCCTGCTCCCGTTACCTGCATTCCATTCCAGCGCTCTGGTCCTTGTCATAAAATCTCCTCCGGTCAGGAGTGCTGGAATCATAACATTATTACCGGCCATACCAAAACTTAAAATTAAACGGAGTTTAATTTTTTCTTATTCAGTTTTTGTAAGAAATTGTCGGCCTCATGTATCCAACAGGGTTAGGACCAAATCCTGGTCAGCTCTTAGTCAGTCAGATTCAAGAACTTACTCAGATGGTTCAGGATCTTTCCCTTCGGGTGAAGTCGCAGGAAGATCTTTTACGAACTTCCCCGAGGGTAGTTCCTGAACCAAAAATGCATTTGCCTGACCGTTTTTCTGGTGATAGAAAAGAGTTTTTTAATTTTAAAGAATCCTGTAAACTTTATTTTCGTTTAAGACCGATCTCCTCGGGTACTGAATCTCAGCGGGTCGGGATTATTATTTCTTTGCTCCAGGGGGATCCCCAGACTTGGGCATTTGGTTTAAAAGCAGATGATCCGGTGTTTTTGTCAGTTGACGCTTTTTTTGGGTCTTTAGGACTGTTATATGATGACCCTGATAGAGAGGCATCCGCTGAAGGTCAATTGCGCGCTCTCAGACAGGGTAGGAATCCTGCAGAGGTTTATTGTACGGAGTTTCGCCGGTGGTCGAACGACTGTGGCTGGAATGACCCAGCCCTGCGCAGTCAGTTTCGCCTCGGCTTATCAGAATCTATTAAAGACAGTCTCCTCCAGTATCCCGCTCCTGAGACTCTCGATAAACTCATGGAGCTTTCTATTAAGATTGATCGTCGTCTCAGAGAGCGGAAGGCTGAAAAAGGAGCATCGGTCAGGTCATCTCCATGTGTATATTCCATCCCTGAGGACATAGAGGAGCCCATGCAGATGGGTCTCTCCCGGTTGTCTCCTGAAGAGAGAGCCAGAAGGCAAAACTCTGGTCTTTGTTTGTACTGTGGGGGTAAGGGACATTTTGCTCGTAATTGTCCGAATAAGTCGGGAAACGCCTTGACCAGGTGAATTGTGAGGGGGTTCACCTAGGTCTGCAGCTTATCTCCTCGAATAACTCCCTTTTAGTCCCAGCTAAGGTTTCCTTTGGCAGCCTCAGTTCCTCGGTGTCGGCTTTTGTCGACAGTGGAGCCGCAGGAAACTTTATGGATTTAACTTGGGCTAAGGCCTTAGGCATTCCTCAGTTATCTTTGGGTAGGTGTGTCACCATGCATGGCTTAGATGGGAGTCCACTGTCCAATGGGGTTATTTCCCTCTGTACACCCCCTGTACTACTTACGGTAGGAGCTCTTCATTCTGAAAAAATCGAGTTCTTCCTTACCCATTGCCCAGCAGTTCCAGTGGTTCTGGGTCACCCTTGGCTGGCCTTTCACAATCCCACCATTGATTGGCGGTCAGGGGAGATTTCTCAATGGGGTGCCTTCTGTGATAAGGAATGTATTTCGTTTCCAGTCAGAATAGCTGCTGCCATTCCTGAACTCATTCCCGTGGAGTACCAGGAGTTTGCTGATGTGTTCTCCAAGGGCAATGCAGACATTCTGCCTCCCCATCGGCCTTATGATTGCGCCATTGAGCTAATTCCTGGTGCCGCATTGCCAAAGGGAAGGTTATATGCTTTATCCGGGCCAGAAACTGCGGCCATGAATGACTATGTTAAAGAGAGCCTAGGGAAAGGATTTATTAGGCCATCTAAATCTCCTTTAAGTGCAGGCTTCTTCTTTGTGGAGAAAAAGGATGGCTCGCTCAGACCTTGCATTGACTATAGAGCCCTAAATAAAATCTCAGTTAAAAATACTTATCCTCTGCCGCTGATTTCTGTCCTCTTTGATCAGCTGCGTTCGGCTGTGATTTTTTCCAAAATTGATCTAAGAGGAGCGTATAACCTCATCCGAATCAGGTCCGGAGATGAGTGGAAGACAGCCTTCAGTACTCAGTCGGGTCACTACGAGTACCTAGTGATGCCGTTCGGCTTGTCTAACGCTCCAGCAGTTTTCCAGGACCTCATTAACGATGTGCTCCGTGACTTCCTAGGGAAATTCGTGGTCGTTTACTTAGACGACATCCTGATTTATTCTGACTCTATTGAACAACATGTTACCCAGGTGCGTCAGGTTCTTCAAAAGTTACGTGAGAATCATCTATATGCCAAACTGGAGAAATGCGAGTTTCATGTCACGGAGGTATCTTTTTTAGGGTACATTATTTCCCCTCTGGGATTTTTCATGGAACCAAAGAAGCTCCAGGCCATCCTTAGTTGGGCGCAACCCACCAATTTAAAAGCAATTCAGCACTTTTTAGGGTTTGCGAATTATTACAGGAGGTTCATTCATTCTTTTTCCGACCTGGTTGCTCCCATTGTGGCCCTGACAAAGAAAGGAGCGGATCCTACCAACTGGTCGCGTGAAGCGGAGTTGTCCTTTCGGGCCTTGAAACAAGCTTTTGTCTCGGCTCCAGTCCTCCGACATCCCAATCCAGGATTGCCCTTCGTTGTGGAGGTTGATGCCTCGGAGGGTTGGAGTAGGGGCTATACTATCTCAAAAGGATCCAGAGTCTCAGGAACTACATCCTTGTGCCTTTATGTCCAGGAAATTCTCCTCCGCTGAATCCAACTATGACGTTGGTAACCGGGAATTACTGGCAATAAAATGGGCTTTCGAGGAGTGGAGGCATTGGCTGGAGGGAGCAACACATACCATTTCAGTATTGACTGACCATAAGAATCTGCAATACATCGAATCAGCTAAGCGGCTGAATGCCCGGCAGGCTCGTTGGGCTTTGTTCTTTACTCGTTTCAAATTTATTAGAACTTTCAGGCCAGGTTCCAAGAATACCAAGGCAGATGCTCTGTCACGCAGTTTTCTTCCGGTTCATGATAACAGTCCTGTTACTCCCATACTTCCATCTTCAGTCATTTGGGCAGGCCTCACACAAGATTTATTTACCCAGTTAAAACAGCTTCAACACCAAACTCCTGGAAATACTCCTGCTGGTCGTCTTTACGTCCCTGAGTTCTTGAGAGCTACTGTTTTGACTGAGTTCCATGATAACAAAGTTTCCGGGCATCCAGGGATCTCTAAGACATTGGAGTTAGTCTCCCGCTCAGTATGGTGGCCTGGTCTTTCTAAAGACGTTAAGGAGTTTGTTTCTTCATGTCAGGTTTATGCACAGCATAAGGTTCCCCGTTCCTTGCCTATCGGGCAACTTATGCCCTTGAATGTCCCTCTCAGGCCATGGTCTCATATTTCCATGGATTTTGTGGTGGACCTTCCCCTTTCAGCTGGATGCAGAGTCATTTGGGTGGTAGTAGACCGTTTTAGCAAGATGGCTCATTTCATTGCCCTTCCCCGACTGCCATCTGCCCAAGGATTGGCAGTGTTGTTTCTCCGCCATGTTTTCAGACTTCATGGGTTGCCCACTGATATTGTTTCTGATCGGGGTCCACAATTCATTGCACAATTCTGGAAGTGTTTTTGTGCTTCATTAAAGATGAGATTGTCATTAACATCTGGTTACCACCCACAGTCCAACGGGCAAACCGAGCGAGTTAACCAATCATTGAAACAGTATTTGCGTTTGTACTCAGCCAAACTCCAGAATGATTGGTCCGAGTTTCTTCCATTGGCGGAGTTTGCTTACAATAATTCTTGTCATTCCTCCACCAACGTGTCTCCATTCTTTTCAGTTTTTGGTTTTCACCCCAGAGCTAATTCTTTTTTTCAACATTCCTCAGTTTCCTCGCTAACCTTAACCTCCCATCTCAGAGCCATTTGGAAAAAAGTGCACCTTGCTCTCAGAAAAGCGGCCTTTCGAGAGAAAAATTTTTCTGACCGGCTCCGACGTCCTTGCAATTTTAAGGTGGGAGATAGGGTATGGTTGTCGACTCGTAACATTAGACTTCGACAATCTTCAGCTAGGTTGGGACCCAAATTTATTGGACCATTTCATATCATTAAAAAAGTTAACCCAGTTGCTTTCCGGTTACGTTTACCAAAATCTCTTCGGATTGGTAATACGTTTCATTGCTCCCTGTTGAAGCCATACATTTCTTCCAATAAATTTCCTCGGAAGATCTCTCAGGGAAGATCTCCAGTGGATGTACAGGGACAACAGGAGTTCCTGGTGGAGAAGGTTCTCGATTCCAAGTTGTCCAGGGGCCGGCTTTATTTTCTGGTTCACTGGAGAGGTTATGGTCCAGAGGAAAGGTCCTGGGTCCTGGATAAGGATCTTCATGCCCCAAGGCTCAAGAGGGCATTTTTTCGGGAATTTCCTTGGAAGCCTGGCTTTAGGGGTTCCTTGACCCCTCCTCAAGGGGGGGGGGGGTACTGTTAGGCGCCGGGGTCCGCTCGTCAGTGCGGCCCGGCGCCTAGCAACCAGGGACGCCGTACGCGGACAGCCGCCGGCTCCCTGGCAACGCTGGACGCCGGGCGCACTGAGCCGCACGGACCCTAGCAACGGGGACGCCACTGACGGACCGCGTTCCCCGTTGCTGGGTCCAGGGTTTAATGAACCTACACCTGTTTCCTGGCCGTGCAGCAAGGCAGCTGCACGGCATGTAGGTAATTAGCCCTGTCAGCACCTGATTGAAGGACTCCTGTTCATATGCACTCTCAGGGCTTCTCACAGACGCCGGTAATAGCTTCCTGCATGCTGTCTCTGTTTGCTGAGAGTCTGTTCCAGTCTTGCTGTATCCGGTCATTCCAGTATTCGGAAGTCCTGAACTCGGAAGTTGTCATCTTATTCCTGGAGTCCTGACTAATCACCGTATAACATCCAGTGGTGTTCGTGAGTCGCGGCTTTGCCGTGAGTTGCGGCTTGTCCGCTTTATTATTTATTATTTGTGTTTTGGAGCATTTCGCGGAGGGTTCCGCTTCCACAGGTCCACTCTGGTATCCAGCGGTGCTGGGTAGGAGTATTGGACAAGTGGATTTTGGTTGTCCTTTTCCCTGGCGGGTTTCCGCACATACTTCAGGTTTTGTTAGTTAGCTTGTTGCCCCTGGCCTGTTGTCAGTCAGAGGTCCTCTTGTTATCATCCTGCCTCGGATTTTCCTTTGTCTCTCACTAAGACCGGGGGGCACCGGAGTTGGGCAGACATAATCCGCCCTTCAAACGTGGCTGCCAGGGGCTCAAGAAACCATAGTCTCGCAGGGGATTTCCGATAGCACGGGTGAGACAATAGAGTTAGGGCGCCAGGGGCAACTAGTCTTTCCTGCTCCCGTTACCTGCATTCCATTCCAGCGCTCTGGTCCTTGTCATAAAATCTCCTCCGGTCAGGAGTGCTGGAATCATAACAACGGCAGACAGCGTCCTATTTTTACAGATTACAGCAGACAGCGTCCCCCTTTTTACACATTACGGCAGAAAGCATCCCCTTTTACACATTACGGAAAACAGCTTCCCCCTTTTTACAGATTACGGCAGACAGCATCCCCCTTTTACACATTACTGCAAACAGCATCCCTTTTTACACATTACGGCAGACAGCGTCCCCTTTTTACACATTACGGCAGACAGCGTCCCCCTTTTTACACATTACGGCAGACAGCGTCCCCCTTTTTACACGTTACAGCAGACAGCGTCTCCCTTTTTACACATTAAAGCAGACAGACAGAATATATAGAAAGAAAGAATAGATTATACTTACTGTCTCCGCTGGCAGTCAGGCTACTCAGTGCTGGCAGATCCCTAACAGGGGAGAAGAAAGAGGAGGGAGGGGGACTCGGGAGCTGCAGCAGCGCAGTGTAATTGGTAAAGGCACCGCTGCAGCCGACCCTCTCCTACACCATAGGCTGGGCGCCGCCGCTGTAATGAGGGAACCGCATCCCAGCATTCACAGTGGCAGAGAACAGCCTATGGTGAAGGAGAGGGACAGCTGAGGTGCCTCCACCAATTACATAGCGCTGCTGCGGCTCCCTCCTCCACCTCCCTCCTCCTCTATCCCCCCCTCCCATGGCCGCTGCGCTCCTCTCCTCGGCGGGTGGCAGTGGCCCGCAGCACACAGCAGCATGTAATGAGTCCTTTTGACTCATTACATGCTGCACTGCTTTCGGCCCCTTGACAGTGGCGGGCCCCAGTGCAAGATCTGCCGCTGGATGCAGGGTCCTTGTTATCACAGACATTTGGATTGAATGTCTTTGACGGCATGGCTATTGAAACCTCTATCCTGAAGTCAAGAGGATTCTCACAACAGGTAATTCAAACTATGCTCAGAGTAAGGAAACCTTCCTCAGCTCGCATTTATCACCGAATACGGCAAACCTATATTCATTGGTGCAGTGAACGGAAAATGGACCCTAAGTCTTTCAGAGTTTGAAGGTTTAAAGGTCTGAAGCTGGCTTCCTTGAGAGTGCAAGTGTCGGCATTGACTGTATGGTTCCAAAAGAAAATTTCCAATTTACAGGATGTGCGTACTTTTTTCCAGGGAATGCTGCGCATTCAACCTCCTTTTGTTCCTCCTACAGTGCCTTGAGTCTTAAGTGTCCAAGTCAAAAATATTACATACACACCACAAACAAACTCCAAACAGATGGGTCTCTGTGCGTGTGCATACACGCAGCGTGCACAGCGATATATGGTAGCATATACGCATTCACACAGACAAGCCACAAAGATATATTCAACACATATTTCATACAACACATAAATTAAACATGTCAAGCACCAGACATTATAATGTATTTATATAATAGAGTGTAACATCATATATGTATATATATATATATATATATATATATATATATATACACACATACATATATATATATGTATTATTGGAACGGAACAAGTTAAACATATCATGCTTAGTGTCAAAATGATCAGGAGAATGTGTGTTAATTTGATAGCTATGGGTAGATTGTAGCACATTGCAATGATTAGTTATGATTAAATGTATGAATATGAAGCCACATTCTAAAGTCAGCAAAAGACTTTCTGAGACTTGAAATTAACGCTGGCATTTAAATATTTATTAGAAATAATCTGAACTTTACAGTTGGGGGCTCATCCGGGATATCACGTACTTAATGATGCGCTGTACAGACGCGCTGTGGTCTACTAGCTAAGGATGGACGCATCTAGATGCTGCTGAACCGCATGCCATTTTTTTGTGTTATCAGTAAGGCGCTGATATGAATCAAGGGACAATATATTTATTTGTTGCTGTGAGTGTGACAAAAACGCACAATATTAGAAATGCTACAGCGTATTTTTATTGTTGCTAAACGAGGTTCAATAAGTCATATTGTGTTTGATTCAGATTGGATTGTTTATCTGTTAAGTAAACTTAAAGAGCGTTTAAAAGTTGGTGCATAGTATGGATATAGCTGTGTAAGCATGCTGAGGCCTATTCGCATACTGCTAACGCAGGCCTGAAGTAACAAACTGCCGGTGCTTGTATAATTTGTGATTTATTTGTGACAATAGAGCTAGTGTTTGTATTCTGGCCGCATGGTGGGATCACCATTTTGTCCATGCACATGGCTTGGGAAGGGGGAGGAGCAGTGGCCATTTTAGGTACGTAAGGTCACTCCCTATCCACTTAGCTAACAGCTGACTTTCAGTTTGTTGAACAATCTGTAGCCTTTGTCACAATATAAACAAATATATGTACAAATCCAACACCATTTAAAAGCTACCAATGAATTTAACTAACCCATGCCAAAGTCAATTATAAATAGTGTTTCAATTGGGCCTAGAGAGAGTAATAGTGAGATAAATACTTGGCTTGATGTGAGAATTACACACAGATGATGAAGGTTTTTTTTCTCCAGGATTTGTTAACCCTCTGCTTGCTACAAGATAGGCAATTGAAATGTTAATGATCCTGTTCAACCACTCTGGAACAACAAGCATGTGAACATCTGAGATGCAAATTAGAGGCTCTGTAGAAACTACATTCATTCAGTATGTGTGCATAAAAAAATATATGCTGTGTGAGGGGTTTCATAGAAGTGTAGTGAATGGTGTGTGTGTGTGTGTGTGTGTGTGTGTGTGTGTGTGTGTGTGTGTATATATGTTATATTATCATTATTATTATTATTATTATTATTATATGGGTATTTATATCAGTGTATGTTCTGCAAGATAGCTATCCAATATGAATCACAGCATTTAAATTACAGTCAATAGCCATATTATATTGAAGTGTTTTAAAATTGATTGTTAAAGTGTTAGCATTTCATAAGCTCCGTTCCTGCCTAAAAGTTTAGGTAGCACGTAGCGGAAGCTTTATGGCAGGGGACTTCCGGTGCTCAAAGGGAACGTGAAAGCATTTATCCAACTACTACAGTACAATACAAATAGTGTTTTTTTGTTTTTTAATTGTATTACTAGAGTTGTGTAACAGAGTGTGGCAAGCTACGTGCAAAGGAACGTAGCGATACACATTTGCATACGCAAGTATACACGTGTCATAGTACGTGGACGCGTATATAGCGACGCACGGATACACACGTGGACGCACGGAAGGGGAAACGTGAGTGCGTATTTACGCAAGCGGAAGTTAGCCGCATAATAGAAATTGATTGTTAAGGTGGGATAAAACACATTTTAACAAGCAACTATCCGATTTTAAAGCACATTACTATAATACTTTGTTTAAAGTGTAATACCGCTGAAGGGGATGTTATCAATCACTGGTAAATGATTTTTTTTTTCTGTACAGAAAATCTAAAAGTGTGGGGGTGTTGAAAGAAAGTGTGAGTGGACTGAACCAGGACAAAGCGGGATCTCATCAGTGAGGCACTGAGTTATCAGAGGCTCGGTGGCGTGAAGGTTAGCGACCTTGCGTATTAATTGGTATTTGAGGCACGTAGTGTGTGTAGGTTTTTTTTCAAGGTAAAACGTGCAGAGGAGCGTGATATTTATGGACCAAAGGGTTAGTGTTACGCTCCGGCTGTGGAGCGCAGCTTGTGAAGTCGACTCCCGTGATCGTAGGGTGTATAGATAACAAGTATCGTGGACCGCACATCTGTGTGCGTGATACGTGGCGCAAAGTGATACCATTTGCGTAATTCCACGCAATTGCGTCATCATATGTGCTGTTAGCATACACAGACGTGATTTGTGTAAAGTAAAGGAATTTTTTAGCTGACTCTCTCCCAGGAAATCTTCCTGGCGGATATTCATCGGAAAGGGTGATCTATAAGTTGTTTCTCACCCAACAAAATTCCAGTGGATAGAAACCCAAAAGTAGCAGGCCTGTAACCTCCACTGAAAAAGGTGGGGTATTAATTTATTGCTGTTAATACTTCAATACTTCCAGTGCTGAGGGGTCTGATAGGGGCCTAGTCTGGGTACGCGGGGCGATCACTACAGGAGTGGGCCGTGGTACTGTCCAGCGGAGCAGGTGAAAAGCACTCTGAGGACTTTTCACCGTCGTCTCGTGTAGCCCATTTGGTGATTGTGTTAAAAGGCCCATGATGTGAGCCAGATGTGCACGCAAGAGGTGTTCAGGAGCCAGGGTCCAGGCTGAGGAGCAGAGACCGAGAGGGTCCACTCGGTATATTAGGTGTAAGAAGTATGGTCCTTACACGCAGAGGCTTTTTGTAATGATTGAGTACGTATGAATGGTGAAATATCATTTCCAGTGATTGGTGGTTTTGATCCTGAGGTATTGCAGGGGGTGTAGTACGGCTGACCGGCGGTCAGCTTACCGATGCCAGGATCCCGGCAGCATATCGACGCCGGGATCCCGGCGGGGAGGGGCGAGTGCAGCAAGCCCCTTGCGGGCTCGCTGCGCTCGCCACGCTGCGGGCTCGGTGGCGACCTGCGGTCGCCACGGGTTCTATTCCCACTCTATGGGTGTCGTGGACACCAGCGAGTGGAAATAGTCCCTGTTGGTCGGCATGCCGACCATCGGGATAGTGACCCGTCGGGCTGGTAGAGGAGGTCATGTGACTGTTGGTCAGCTGACCGGCGCTCACATGAATACCACCCATTGCAGGAAGTATGTTTAACCAAAGTCATATAAGACAAGAACGAAAACATAATAACTGTTTGAACTGGTAGCAACAATAAGAAAAAAGAGAAAGCAAGTACACGGCCATATGTGGATGTGGAAGCACTTACAGCCAGTATACGAACTATAGAAAATAATAAAAATATGAAAATTATGAATGTAACCTATATATGTACTAATGAATGTCAAAGTTTTATTCAGGAGGAGAAGGTGACCCGACTCTGGTTTAAGCCATTTCTCATGCACTCAGAGGAGTATCCAACCGGTAAAAGAGGAGCTATAGCCTGCAGGGGAAGTGGCTGAGACCAGTGTGTCACGATCCGGGTATCTGGACGCCATTTCTTACCCATCAGATGCCTCCTAAGGCTGGCTCAGCGCTCCAGGACCGGATCCCATCTGTTATCCTGATGTGTACATTCCTGTATCCTCTCCTGTCACTCTGGGACGCTGTCACAGTAAACGCCATATTACACCTGGCATGGCGTCTCCCGCGGCCTCCGTCGCCGTCCCTGAACTTCTGCATGCAGAGTGTCTGAGTGGCGATTACGTCAGCCGCGGCCTCCGCTGTGTCCGCGTGGTTGGATGTGCATCTGTCAGCCTGGCGCCTCCTGTCTCCGGTGGCCGGCGCCGCCATTACTGTTTTCATTACCACATGGATTACAAACCAAACTTCCCTCCAAGTGTCTGCATGGGCGCAGCCATCTTGGATTCTGTCAGCTGATCATTTCCACCAATCTGTTCTCAGTATTGATAATCTGCATAATTGCCTAGCCAATCCCTTCCTTGCTGCAGGTATAAATACACTGTGCCTGAGCAAGGAAGGCGTCAGTGCTTTGGTTGTCAAACCTAGTTCCTGTTTGTCTCTCTCCTGTGATTGTCTTCCAGGTTCCAGCTCCTGTCTCAAGACTTCCACCATAGAGACCCGCACCAGCATTCCACCTGCGGTGTAGCCTGACTCTCCAATCCATTGTGGATTCATCTGTTTCCAGCTACAACATTACCTGCTTCCAGCTCAGCTTCCAGCAGAGTACAGCTTCCCTTAAAGGGCCGGTGTCCTTTCTACACTTTACCACTCTCCACCGGTATTATTATTTCTCCGCTCTCAAGTTCTACATTTCAGTTCATATTTCATCGCTCCCAAGTTCATTTATTATTTAACTGGTTCCAGCCAGTATCCACTCCGTGCTAACAACAGTCTGGTTCCAGCCAGTATCCACAGCAGCTGTTTTACCTTCAGCAACCCAGCTTTTCCTGGAACACCAGCTGGCACAATCCTGGGTTATCTCCATTGCTACAGTCGGGCCTGGTAAGGACTTTCCATCTAGAAGATCATAAGAACTATCTCACACTACCAGTGCCCTGTGGCTCCTGCCATCCTGTAGTACCCAGGAACTGTATTTATTATTTGCTGACTTTTACGTTTTCTATTACTGCTGCTGTGTTGCGGAGTTGTCATAATAAACATCATTGACTTTTATCTAAGTTGTCATGGTCACGCCTTCGGGCAGTTATTATTCATGTTACTTACATGTCCAGGGGTCTGATACAACCTTCCAGGTTCCGGTACATCTCAGCCCCTACAACTGAGGCTGCCTCCCGTCAGCTCAGGCCCTCAGTTGTGACAGTAAGCACTGACCTAATGAATCCAGCCGGAGACCAGGATCAAGCGGCCAGGCCGATGCAAGAACTGGCAGCCCGACTAGAACATCAGGAGGCTGCACAGGGCCACATCATCCGCTGTCTCCAGGATCTCTCTACTCGGCTGGATGGGATTCAGACAACTCTCCGTGGATCAGGCGCATCTGGTGCGTCAACCACAGTGACTCCAGCTATAACCCCACCCACCTTACCCATTTCTGCTCCACGTCTTCATCTTCCAACGCCAGCAAAATTTGACGGATCTCCAAGATTCTGCAGGGGATTTCTCAACCAGTGTGAGATTCAGTTTGAGCTACAACCTGGCAATTTTCCCAGTGACCGTACAAAAATTGCCTACATCATCTCTCTTCTCAGTGGCTCCGCCCTTGACTGGGCATCACCGTTATGGGAGAGGTCCGACACCCTGCTATCTTCTTACACTGCATTCGTGTCAACATTCAGGCGCATCTTCGACGAGCCAGGCCGGGTAACCTCAGCTTCATCCGAGATTCTCCGTTTACGCCAGGGGTCACGTACTGTAGGACAATATCTGATACAGTTCCAGATCCTGGCATCCGAACTGGCATGGAACGACGAGGCCCTGTATGCTGCATTCTGGCATGGCTTATCTGAGCTTATTAAAGATGAGTTAGCTACCAGAGACTTACCTTCTAAGTTAGATGAGCTAATCTCACTCTGCACGAAAGTTGATTTACGTTTCAGAGAGAGAGCAACTGAGCGTGGAAGATCATCTGCTCCAAAATCTTCTGCTCCTCCTCCTCGTCAACTGTCACCATCTAAAGATGAGCCCATGCAAATTGGCCGTTCCCGTTTAACTCCTGCTGAGCGCCGAAGACGTCTCTCTGAGTCTCTTTGTCTTTACTGTGCAGCTCCGTCTCACACCATCAATGCCTGTCCCGAACGTCCGGGAAAACTCCAAACCCTAGCTCGCCCAGGAGAGGGCCGGCTAGGAGTAATGATCTCCTCTCCATCTCCTCATGATTGTAATCTCCCAGTCTCGCTTCAAGTTGCTCAACGTTATCGGAACGTCATTGCTCTCCTTGATTCCGGAGCAGCTGGGAACTTTATTACTGAAGCCTATGTTAAACGGTGGTCCCTACCCACCGAGAGACTTCCTTCCTCCTTTTCCTTAACTGCCGTGGATGGCAGTAAAATTTTTGATACTGTTATTGCTTTAAGGACTCTACCAGTTCGTCTGAGAGTGGGAGTTCTTCATTCCGAACTTATTTCTTTTTTAGTGATTCCAAGAGCCACACATCCTGTGGTCCTGGGCCTTCCATGGCTCCGTCTTCACAATCCTACAATTGATTGGACGACTACGCAAATCCTGGCATGGGGTTCCTCCTGTGCTGAGACATGTTTGTTTAAAGTATTGCCTGTCTGTTCTTCCTCCCCCAGGTCGTCTGATGTTCCACCTCCTCCATATCAAGATTTCACGGATGTGTTCAGTAAAGCCTCTGCTGATATCCTTCCTCCTCATAGAGAATGGGACTGCCCGATTGATCTCGTTCCAGGGAAGGTTCCACCTCGAGGCCGAACTTATCCGTTGTCTCTGCCTGAGACGCATTCTATGGAGGAATACATTAAAGAGAACCTAGCAAAGGGGTTCATTCGACCTTCTTCTTCCCCAGCCGGCGCAGGCTTCTTTTTTGTAAAAAAGAAAGATGGTGGTCTGCGGCCGTGCATCGACTACAGAGGTTTGAACGACATTACCATCAAGAACCGTTATCCTTTACCCCTGATTACTGAGCTCTTTGACAGAGTTAGCGGAGCTACCATCTTTACAAAGCTGGACTTGCGAGGTGCATACAATCTCATCCGGATCCGTGAGGGTGACGAGTGGAAGACCGCCTTTAACACCCGTGACGGACATTATGAGTACCTCGTCATGCCCTTCGGATTGAGCAATGCTCCAGCTGTCTTCCAGCATTTTGTCAATGAGATTTTCAGAGACATTCTATACCGTCATGTCGTGGTCTATCTAGACGATATCCTAATTTTTGCCAACGATTTAGAGGAACATCGTTTTTGGGTTAAAGAGGTTCTGTCCCGTCTCCATGTCAATCATCTCTATTGCAAATTAGAAAAATGCGTCTTTGAAGTCAAGTCTATTCCGTTTCTAGGGTACATTGTGTCCGGTTCCGGACTAGAGATGGATCCTGAGAAACTACAAGCAATCCAAAATTGGCCGGTACCCTTAACCCTCAAAGGGGTCCAGAGGTTCTTAGGGTTCGCCAACTATTACCGAAAGTTTATACGAGACTTTTCCACCATTGTGGCGCCTATTACTGCTTTCACTAAGAAGGGTGCTAACCCGTCCAAGTGGTCTGAAGAAGCCATGCAAGCATTTCATCTTTTAAAACAAAGGTTCATCTCTGCGCCTGTTCTGAAACAGCCTGACATCGACTCTCCTTTCATCTTAGAGGTGGATGCCTCCTCCGTTGGAGTAGGAGCGGTGTTATCTCAGAGGGCTAAAGATGGCCATTTACACCCTTGCAGTTTCTTCTCCCGGAAGTTCTCCCCAGCTGAGCGCAACTATGCCATTGGCGACCAGGAGTTGCTAGCCATCAAGCTCGCTCTAGAAGAGTGGAGGTATCTGTTGGAGGGAGCTTCTCATTCAATCACCATACTTACAGACCACAAGAACCTTTTATATCTGAAAGGCGCACAATGTCTCAACCCTCGTCAGGCCAGATGGGCACTTTTCTTTTCCAGGTTCGACTTTAAACTCCAGTTCTGTCCGGGCTCTCAGAATCGCAAGGCCGATGCCCTTTCCCGCTCATGGGAGCAAGAAAATGAGTCAGAGTCTTCAGACAAGCATCCTATTATAAATCCGTTGGCATTCTCCACGGTAGGGATGGACTCTACGCCCCCATCAGGGAAAAGTTTTGTGAAACCGATGCTAAGGAAGAAGCTCATGCATTGGGCCCATGCTTCCCGTTTTGCCGGACATACAGGTATCCAAAAAACCCTGGAGTTTATCTCTAGGTCCTATTGGTGGCCAACTCTGAAAAAGGACGTCTTGGAGTTTATTGCATCTTGCCCAAAGTGTGCTCAACATAAGGTATCCCGCCAGTCGCCTGCGGGGCAACTGGTTCCACTATCTGTTCCCCGTCGACCTTGGACCCATTTGTCGATGGATTTTATTACAGATTTACCCATGTGCAACAAGTTCAATACCATCTGGGTGGTAGTTGACCGGTTCACCAAGATGGCACACTTCATTCCTCTCACCAGTCTTCCGTCAGCTTCCAAGTTGGCTCAAGTATTCATACAAGAGATCTTCCGACTCCACGGTCTTCCTGAAGAAATTATCTCAGATCGAGGAGTTCAATTCACAGCCAAATTCTGGCGAAGTTTATGTCAAGTCCTCCAAGTCAAGCTAAAGTTTTCCACGGCTTACCATCCTCAGACCAATGGTCAAACCGAGAGGGTGAATCAGGACTTGGAGGCCTTCCTCCGCATCTATGTGTCCTCCTCTCAAGATGACTGGGTTCAATTACTTCCCTGGGCCGAGTTCTGTCATAACAACCAGTATCATTCTTCATCTGCTTCAACACCATTCTTCACTAACTTTGGATTCCACCCTAAAGTCCCTGAGTTCCAACCGCTTCCAGCAACTTCTGTTCCCGCAGTGGATATCACCTTGCATCAGTTTGCCAATATCTGGAAGAGCGTACGATCAGCTCTGCTCAAGGCATCGTTCAGGTACAAGAAGTTTGCGGATAAGAAGCGTCGAGCAGTTCCTGCTCTCAAGGTGGGTGATCGGGTATGGTTATCCACGAAGAATTTGAGGTTAAGAGTTCCCAGTATGAAGTTTGCACCTCGCTATATCGGTCCTTTCAAGATTGAACAAGTCATCAATCCTGTTGCTTACAGACTCCAGTTACCTCCCTTCTTAAAAATACCCAGGACATTCCATGTTTCCCTGTTGAAACCGCTGATCTTGAATCGGTTTCATTCCTCACTTCCTCCAACTCCGAAAGTCCAAACTCAACGAGGCGTTGAGTATGAAGTGGCCAAGATCCTGGACTCACGTCACCGTTACGGTCAACTACAATATCTTATTGACTGGAAGGGTTATGGTCCTGAGGAACGTTCATGGACCAATGCTTCTGATGTCCATGCTCCTGCCTTGGTCCGGAGATTCCATTCCAAGTTTCCTCAAAAGCCAAAGAAGTGTCCTGGGGCCACTCCTAAAGGGGGGGGTGCTGTCACGATCCGGGTATCTGGACGCCATTTCTTACCCATCAGATGCCTCCTAAGGCTGGCTCAGCGCTCCAGGACCGGATCCCATCTGTTATCCTGATGTGTACATTCCTGTATCCTCTCCTGTCACTCTGGGACGCTGTCACAGTAAACGCCATATTACACCTGGCATGGCGTCTCCCGCGGCCTCCGTCGCCGTCCCTGAACTTCTGCATGCAGAGTGTCTGAGTGGCGATTACGTCAGCCGCGGCCTCCGCTGTGTCCGCGTGGTTGGATGTGCATCTGTCAGCCTGGCGCCTCCTGTCTCCGGTGGCCGGCGCCGCCATTACTGTTTTCATTACCACATGGATTACAAACCAAACTTCCCTCCAAGTGTCTGCATGGGCGCAGCCATCTTGGATTCTGTCAGCTGATCATTTCCACCAATCTGTTCTCAGTATTGATAATCTGCATAATTGCCTAGCCAATCCCTTCCTTGCTGCAGGTATAAATACACTGTGCCTGAGCAAGGAAGGCGTCAGTGCTTTGGTTGTCAAACCTAGTTCCTGTTTGTCTCTCCTGTGATTGTCTTCCAGGTTCCAGCTCCTGTCTCAAGACTTCCACCATAGAGACCCGCACCAGCATTCCACCTGCGGTGTAGCCTGACTCTCCAATCCATTGTGGATTCATCTGTTTCCAGCTACAACATTACCTGCTTCCAGCTCAGCTTCCAGCAGAGTACAGCTTCCCTTAAAGGGCCGGTGTCCTTTCTACACTTTACCACTCTCCACCGGTATTATTATTTCTCCGCTCTCAAGTTCTACATTTCAGTTCATATTTCATCGCTCCCAAGTTCATTTATTATTTAACTGGTTCCAGCCAGTATCCACTCCGTGCTAACAACAGTCTGGTTCCAGCCAGTATCCACAGCAGCTGTTTTACCTTCAGCAACCCAGCTTTTCCTGGAACACCAGCTGGCACAATCCTGGGTTATCTCCATTGCTACAGTCGGGCCTGGTAAGGACTTTCCATCTAGAAGATCATAAGAACTATCTCACACTACCAGTGCCCTGTGGCTCCTGCCATCCTGTAGTACCCAGGAACTGTATTTATTATTTGCTGACTTTTACGTTTTCTATTACTGCTGCTGTGTTGCGGAGTTGTCATAATAAACATCATTGACTTTTATCTAAGTTGTCGTGGTCACGCCTTCGGGCAGTTATTATTCATGTTACTTACATGTCCAGGGGTCTGATACAACCTTCCAGGTTCCGGTACATCTCAGCCCCTACAACTGAGGCTGCCTCCCGTCAGCTCAGGCCCTCAGTTGTGACACAGTGGAACTGGTAAGTATGGAGTCATTCAAGTACATATATAGCCAAAAATAAAAATCAGGAAAGTAATGTCATAAATGGAGAATATCCTGTCCGCACATTCGTTTTTCCCAGTAGGAAAGCGGACAAAGATGGGGTAACCCCCAGGGTATTTCTTTTTAATTACCACATAACAAGTATTTATTTCTAGGAATGCCCTAGTCTAGATAAGCTCGGAAATGTTTGTTGGACCATGTACAGACCCTTAATACGGGATGAGGATTGAATGAATACTTCGCATGAACTAGAAGCTTGTTTTTTTGTTTTTTTTCAGTACTAGAAAATTCTCTGCCAGGACAAGATCACTGGTAAACACTAATTCGGCAAATGGGAGGAACGAGAGAAGTGCAACATTATCCTTTGACAAAACCTGCTGAAGTTACTATTGGGCCTCTATGATGCTGAACCCTTTTCTTTTCCCCTAGCAGCAGTGGCCCCTGACTAACTTAATCGACAGAGATTTTGTTGTGTAAATTGAAATGTGAAATACATATATAGTTCTCCCGCTCAGGAAGTACAAGGTATGTTAGATACTCCTCAAAGACTAATGTTGCATTCCAATGTTCTACATTAATGTTCATCACAGGTAGAGGAAATTATCTCACAGATACCGGGTTCCCTATGAACTTAGAATGGACAGGACACTGGATTGATGGCTGAGGTAGTCCCAGTAGTGATACAGCAAGCACAAGATTTAAGGGGGGTAGACCAAGTAGTTAATCAATTCCCCGTAGTGCCCAATCCAGTTGTCCTCCACCTCTACAAACTTATCTGTCACCAACCTCTATTCTGTTTCTTCACAGTTTCCTCTTCATCTTTGCGTTCACAAAGGGGGTACAATACATGGATCCGATTCTCCCAAGGTTTCAAGTGACAGCCTGAGTATTGTCTCCCAAGCCCTACATGACAGTTTACAGTACTTTCAGCCTGAGAATAGTTCGGAGCTGATACAATATGTTGATGACTTGTTGTGCGCTGATTCGAGTCATCCATGGCAGATACGAAACAGTTTCAGTTTCATCTCTTCCAAACAGGACACCAGGTCTCAAGGGATAAACTGCAGTTGTGTAGGACAAGGGTCAAATACCTAGGATGTAGTACTGGTATTGGTCCTTCAAAGTTCTGCCCGAACCCGGTATGTCTCATCAGCACGATGACACCAGTATATTACTGCAGTGTGCCTTGTCATGCACAAAGGGTGGAGGATGAGAATACTGGTGAAGGAAAATTTTGTATAGGCACTGATATGGTATGGAATATCTGAATTAGACCTTTACTACGAGACCAGACATAAGTGACAGCCCGTTAGTGAACGCAGACCTGATATTTTTTTTTCCCTCCTTTAGAGATGTTTTTACTCTACATTGTAAACACACAATTCAATTAAGATGCAAATTTGTGTTTCCTACAGGAAAAGGAGGTCTGAAAGGCGAAGGGGTATGGTCAGGAGTCCTCAGGACTCTGGAGAGATGGACAAGGATAGCCAGTGGCCCCCAGGACGTATCTCCCAGGCCTAGCTGAGACGGCACATGGTCTGACTCACCTAGGGTAAGGAAGGTATGTGCAAATTGGTAAGAGCATACTGGCGTGTACCAGGGTTCTCTTCTCAGGCAATCAGGAAAGCAATGACCTGTCTTACTTGCATGAGGAAGAATATTGTTAAGGTAGCACTAACAGAGCCATCCCATTATCCCTCCTATAGACGGACCTTTTCAGGTAGTACAAATCAACTTCATACAGTTAACACCCTGTAGGAATTTGAAATATGTATTGGTGTGCACTGATGTTTTCTCAAACTGGGTAGAGGTATTTCCTGCAGCCACAAATACTGCTGTGTTTACTGCAAAGAAAATTGTGCAGAAATGTGTGTGTAGATATGGTATCCTTAGGAGTAGGAGCAAAGTGATAGCTGAAACTGGACTACTGTGGTCATAGACACTGCCACTAGTGTTGTGTAGCATCGGAACCACTCCCAGATCCCCACTTAACGAATCACCCTCTTTAAAATTTTTGTTTTGTGTTTTTTTTGTTTTGGAAGACAACCTCATGTCATGATTGATCCACACCATGATCAGAAATACACCAATGAGTGTCAATACTGAGGGCTAGTGATGGTAACTGGAAGCCTCAGTTGTAGGGGCTGATGGGTACTGGAATGTGGGAGGAGTGAGTAGACTCCTAGACATATGCAAGGTAGCGCTATGTAAAGCCCGAAGGCGTGTCCACGACAACTGGAGTAACTTAAACGGGTTTTATTAAAGAAAAAGTCATAAAAGGTGAATGAAATAATGTCACAGGGGATGATTAAACACAGTGCTGGTTGGGACCAGTAATCCGGAAACACAAAGTTCTGTATAAAACTTGGGAGCCCAGGTGAGGAATAATGTGATGATGGGAAGTAAAGGTGAAGCTGTAAATAATATTAGTGTTCGTGGGTAAACTGAAGATGAAGCTTGAGTTCGCTGGTAAATGAGAAATGAAGCTGGGGTTCGCAGGTAAATGAAGAATGAAGCTGGGGTTCGCAGGTAAATGAAGAATGAAGCTGGGGTTCGTAGGTAAATGAAGAATGAAGCTGGGGTTCGTAGATAAATGAGAAATGAAGAATGGCTGCTGGGAAGCCAGAGTATACACACCACTAGCACTAGGTGCAGGATGACAGGGAAGCGGATTGCACCACAGAATAACCACAGGAGAGCTGGATTAACGCTGCAGGAGGGAATCACCGAGGAGTCAGGCTGAGTTACAGAGAGAGTCCACAAGAGAACTGCACATTGGAGTAGCAGACAACAATGGAAGCACTGACAATTTTCTGGGTGTGGATACAGGATATTTATCCCCCATGGCCAGCAGGGATTGGCTGACCATGATACCCGAGCTTTAGGCAGCACTGTGGATTTGGAGGAATTAAACAGGTGACTGGAATCCAACATGGCTGCATCCATGAACGGTAACAGAAAGGGAATTAACTACTGTGGGAAGATGCAACAATGGCGGTGAAGGCCGCAGCAGCAGAATCACATGCGCCCAGGGGCGCGCGGCGGCCAGGGAGACAGAAGCGGCAGCAGAGGAACATGGAGGATGTGCATCCAGACGGGAGCCCCCAGGCGCGGTGATGACGGCCGTGGCGGGAGAAAGCGCTGCACTTCCGTAAGTACGTATACTGAGGTGGTCAGCTAAAACCAGCGCTGCGAGCAATAACCTAAGTTAACGCCCGGCCCTGGCCCACTGAGCCAACCTCAGGAGGCACCTAATGGGTAAAAACTGGTGTCTCAGTACCCGATTGTGACAATGAGGTGACAGTACAGTACCTTATCGAGATGAGCCAGCATTTGAGAACTTAACAAAAGAACTTAAAACTGTTGATTCCTGATATGCCAACTACTAACTGTCTTGATTGTGAACCAAGAGACTGTGTGACTGTTCTTACGCTCAGGTTGCCTAACAGACAGGTGGGAAGGACCGCTCCAAGTTTTGTTGACAGCACGATCCCAGTGAAAGTAGCCGAGAGAGAGACTTGGGTCCACGAATTCCCATTGCAAGAAAGTCGGTAGTCCGGAAGGAACTTGTTAAGGGAGTGAAATCGCAGAAATATCACTCGAGAATATGTTCCGTGAAGACTGAGAGGCGGCACTGTTGAACATTACCTGAGCACACTAAAGGATTACAGAAAGACAAGTCATAGTAATGGATTTGCTATAAGCAAGATTTGTTTTGTTATATCTTTTTTTCCCGTTGACATTTTTTTCCCAGGACATTCTATTTTTGTGAGGTTTCATGAGGAGTCGAGTGTGGGACTGGAACTGGTTCTAGAGAAAGGAGTGATTTCTTTTTATAGGATCCCAGGATCAGCCTATCACTTTGTTAAAACCAGAGAAAATCAAAGGTCTAGTAGTTACGGAGTTCGGAGGTAACGTGATAGGCTATTGTCTGAGGAATACTGTATTTTGTAGTTATTGTGACCCTATAATTAAAGATGAGTGCATCAAGAGATGTCAGTCTAGCAATAAGACAGCATTTGACAGACATCTCTTGAGTGATTACCACTCACTAATGGGTAAGGTCTTAAACCAAACGGAATGTTGGATGTGCTCACAGGTACCTCTAAGACAAAATAATGCAGGATTAGTGCCATGTTCTTTAGAGTTAGCTGAGGTACTTGAACGACACGGAAGGGAGGGGGACCGGTGGACAAGGAATATAATATAACTAGACCCCCTAGACTTAAGATCCACCAGTACCATAGATAAATCCCTGGTATGTTTAAATCTCACCAATTTCAGGAAATTGGGAGGTAATCAGGAACAATCAGACAATGGCTATTCACACATAGCAGATAAAGAGCTCATTAATATATGTGGAAGAAAGGTTTATGAGTGGCTCTCCTCAAACTCCGAAGGTTTATGTTATCTAGGAAGGACACTACCTGAAATAATAACCCTTGTTCAATGATGAAACAGACCTAGCATACGGTCCAGAAATGAAAACAATGTTCAGGGAGTGATAGGAATATATACCATGAAAATTTTCTATGTCTCTTTCACGATTTGTTTGTGTTTTCTCCCTCTACCCAGCAAAACCTCTATCGAATCCGAACATCAGTGTGCAAAGACGTAGGTACATATATGTGTGCAACGTTCGTTCGAATTAGACATCATAGGCCATAGCACTGTCCCTCCCAGTATACTCTGTAGGTTGAATGTCATCCCACGCCCAACCAGTGGTTCTGTGACCGCCGAGTGCATATAGAGGATGTCTCGTCCTCCTCCCTGTCTTCCCCAACTATAGTCAATGTCTGATTTGCGAAATGAATACATACGTGTGTCTAGGTCACCGGTTATGTGTTTGAAATATATATTTTTTTAATTATGTTTAGTGTGTCAGTTATGACCGTTATTGTCTACTGACAAAGGGTGGACTGTCAAAGTAAAAAATATTACATACACACCACATACAAACTCCAAACAGATGTATGGTAGCATACGCATTCACATAGACAAGCCACAAAGACATATTCAACACATATTTCATACAACACATAAATGAAACATGTCAAGCACCAGACATTATAATGTATTTATATAATAGAGTGTGACATCATATATATATATATATATATATATATATGTATT
Source organism: Pseudophryne corroboree (assembly GCF_028390025.1). Lineage (NCBI taxonomy): Eukaryota > Metazoa > Chordata > Amphibia > Anura > Myobatrachidae > Pseudophryne > Pseudophryne corroboree. The sequence continues at coordinate 314,584,938 of NC_086444.1, read as the reverse complement.
ATTGGAACGGAACAAGTTAAACATATCATGCTTAGTGTCAAAATGATCAAGAGAATGTGTTTTAATTTGATAGCTATGGGTAGATTGTAGCACATTGCAATGATTAGTTATGATTAAATGTATGAATATGAAGCCACATTCTAAAGTGAACAAAAGACTTTCTGAGACTTGAAACTGGCCTCACAGCATGACCCTGGGGGCAGACACATGTGCCAGCAACCTAGGACAAAAGCCCTCACAATGACCTATAAACCGTCAAGTTCTTGAGAGGTCTGGCCCCTGACCAATGGAAGAAAATGAAACCCACTGTTGTATACACCCATTATTTTACTGTATAAAGCAGGGGTGGCCAACCTGTGGCTCTTGAGCCGCATGTGGCTCTTTCTTTAAATGTGGCTCCTGACACTTGAAGTCACATTACCACAATAGATCCGGGAACCACTGCACTCCAGAAAGACATGCGGAAGCACTACGAGGGATGTGGACTGAGGAAGCCAGATACTAGAGATAAAACACCCACTGTCAAACAGAGGATCGTTAAGCCCCTTTCACATCGCCAATACAGGATCCCACCCGGGAATTAGAAACGGTCCTTCCCGGGTGGGATCCGGCATTGGACCCTAACTTCCCGATCCGGCAATTTGCTGGGTCGGATGCCATAGCTGCAGGGGGATGAGCGCGGCAGCGGGGGTGGAGGCGGCGTTGGGAGATGAGATCATCTCCGCGCCGCCTCTCCCTATGTAGTAAATGGGTCCCATCGACCCGGGAACCCGTTTACGTTGCCACTGACCTGGTATTCAACCCGGAATAACACTGCTTATAACCCGGGTTGAATTATCGGGTCAGGCAACCCAGGAATTCGACCATGGCCCATTCACACCGCACACCAACCCGGGTTGATACCGGGATATTTGTGCGGTGTGAAAGGGGTAATAAAGAGCTGCTACAATGACATGAGTTGGGGAAGGGGGGGCTCTGAAGTGACACATTGTTAGGGTCTCCTGCCCTGTGCTGCCACGTCGTCATGGCAACCGGGAGACAAGTGCTAGTGGAGTAACCTGAGCGCAGCTGATACTCCGGTTCGGGTCTTTTGCTGTGCAGTGGTTATAGGCTCTGTGCACGGCAGGGGATCCGGTGCTGGTTTTTGTGCTCACGGTCTGTGAGGTCTGAGTGGGGCGTGGACAGCACCTGCTTTATAAGGCCTCTTTTCAGGGTAAGCAGATGCTGCTGAATCTCTGTTGGTTAGTCAGTTCATGAAAGTTAGCCAGTACTGTGTAGCTTTGTATTTGTTTGTTGCTTACTGCAAATAGGCCTGGGGATTTGGTATTACACTCTGCCAATCCAGACCTAGCAGTAAGACTGGAGTCAGTCGTTTAGCTTGCTGGGGTTCTGTTATTACTCTGTGAACTTAGCAAGTTTGCGGCTGTATTCTAACACTTGCCTGTCTAATCCTGTCTCACTGTGCTAGGTGTCAGGGGTCAGTTTAGTGGCAGTAAGCTTAAACCTGTGCACTGCAAGTGAGAATCAGGATTGTGGAGGCTCTCCTTGTGTCTATCATTCCATCTCTGACCAAGGAGTTTACTGCCACACCCGTTGGTAACCCTTTAGGGTTTTGCTGTTGCCCTTAGCAACAGCATTTCGGGTTCTCTACGTATTAAAACACAACATCTTGCTTTTTACATCTGAGCAGTTCTAATACAAGGGAGATACCCAGTTCCTTAGCCTCTGGGCTTCTCTGTTCACTGTGTGTGTATTTTGTTACCCTATCACCTTCTGTGTACGTTATGTCATATTCCCCAGTTTGTCTGTGAGTCCATTTGTTTTGCATAACAGTTCAAACACCAGTACATTCCTGCAGACACTGGAGTGCATAACAGTTCTGACACTAGTACTTTCCTGCAGGCACTGGTGTGCATAACATATTCAGCAGCCTAATACTCCTGTTGAAATTTTGTGGGAATATGGAGCATACCCCTCAAAATACGTTGCAACAGGTGGTCGATCAGGTGCAGGTCCTGACTCGGCAATTTAATGATTTGTCCATTAAAATGCACACCTCCCAGGCTGCTGGCGGAGCTCCCGCAGCAGCAGCACCTGCAGGGGTTAAGGAGCCGAAAGTAAATCTCCCGGATCGTTTTTCTGGAGATCGCTCGCAGTTCTTTTGTTTCAAGGAGAGCTGCAAGCTATACTTCCAGCTTAGGCCTCAGTCTTCTGGGTCGGAGATTCAGCGGGTGGGCATAGTGATTTCCTTGCTACAAGGAGACCCACAGGTCTGGGCATATGGGTTGCAGCCTGACTGTCCGTCGCTTAAAAGTGTTGATGCTTTTTTTACGGCACTGGGCATGTTGTATGATGACCCTGACAAGACGGCCTCAGCCGAGGCTCAGATTTCGATCCTTAAGCAAGGGCGAAGGCCAGTTGAGGTTTACTGTACGGAGTTTCGGAGGTTGGCCCATGATACCCAGTGGAATGACCCAGCCCTGAGACACCAGTACCGAAGAGGTCTTTCTAACCAGATAAAGGACCAACTGGTACAATATCCCTTGCCTGATAGCTTGGATCAGCTCATGCAGTTATCCATCCGGGTGGATAGACGGCTGAGAGAGCGTAGGCTTGAAAGGGAGACTGAGATTTCCTTCCTTCCCAAGGGAACCTCAGACTCTGAGGAATTTTCTGAGGAGCCTATGCAGATTGGGGCTACCCGCCTCTCCTCGCGTGAGAAGACGCGGAGGAGACAGCAGGGGTTGTGTTTGTACTGTGGGAATAAAGGTCATGTGGTAGTATCATGCCCAGAAAAGCCGGAAAACTTCAGGGCCTGAGGGTGATGGGAAATATCCTGTCAGGCCAGAAGTCAGAATTTCCCAAGAAGACTTTTATCATTCCGGTGACCTTGAAGATCCTCGGTCAAACTGTCAAGACTGAGGCCTTTGTGGACAGTGGGGCCGACGGGGTTTTTATGGACCGCCAATTCGCCCTAAAACACTCTGTTCCCTTAGTACCCTTGGCATCGGAAATTGAGATTTCTGGGTTAAACGGGGAACCATTATCCCAAGGTAAAATTACCTCTTGCACTAGCCAGATTTCTTTGTTTATTGGAGCCACACACTCTGAAAAATTGTCCTTTTATGTGACTGTCTGTACTTTTGCCCCATTGGTGTTGGGGTTACCCTGGTTAAGGGCCCACAATCCTCAATTTGACTGGGTCTCTGGGGAGATTCTTAGTTGGGGTACTGATTGTTTCAGGAGTTGCTTGAGCCTTCCAGTCAGGCTCTCGCAGCTAAGTTTGCCAGGATTGCCAGGGTGTTATGCAGATTTTGCGGACGTGTTCTCCAAAAAAGTTGCAGAGGTACTACCTCCCCATCGCCCCTATGACTGTGCCATTGATTTGTTGCCAAATGCTAAGCTTCCCAAGAGCAGGTTGTACTCCCTGTCACGTCCTGAGACTCAGGCTATGGCAGAGTACATTCAGGAGAACTTGGCTAAGGGATTTATCAGACCTTCACAGTCTCCAGTTGGGTCGGGGTTCTTCTTCGTGGGTAAAAAGGACGGTTCGTTGCGACCCTGCATCGACTTCAGGGAATTGAACCGTATCACGATTAAAAACTCATACCCACTGCCTCTCATTTCGGTCTTGTTTGACCAGCTTCGTACTGCCACCATTTTTTCTAAGATTGACCTACGCGGTGCGTACAATCTAATCCGAATAAGAGAGGGGGATGAATGGAAGACTGCCTTTAATACCCACTCAGGGCATTATGAATATTTGGTGATGCCTTTTGGGCTCTGTAATGCCCCGGCAGTCTTCCAGGATTTCATGAATGATGTGCTCAGGGAATATTTGGATAGATTCTTAGTTGTATACTTAGATGACATCCTAATCTTCTCCCATTCCCTGGAGGAACATCGGAAGCATGTACGCTTAGTCCTCCAGAAACTCAGAGACCACCGGCTTGGGGCGAAGCTGGAGAAGTGCGAATTTGAAGTTCAGCAAATCGCATTTCTAGGATATATTATCTCCCCAGAAGGTTTCCAAATGGAGGGTTCCAAGGTACAGGCAGTCCTGGATTGGGTGCAGCCCACTAGTTTGAAGGCGCTTCAGCGTTTCCTGGGCTTTGCGAATTTTTATAGACGATTTATCGCTGGATTTTCGTCTATAGTGGCGCCCTTGGTGGCACTCACTAAGAAAGGGGCGGATGTTGCTCACTGGTCTTGTGAGGCTAAAGCGGCTTTTGCCCGTCTCAAAAGGGCATTTGTTTCGGCCAAGGTGCTGCGACACCCAGATCCAGAGCGTCCTTTTGTGGTGGAGGTGGATGCCTCTGAGATGGGTATTGGGGCAGTGCTTTCTCAGATGGGAGTGTCTGATAATCGCCTTCATCCCTGTGCTTACTTTTCCCGTAAATTTTCGCCTGCCGAGATGAATTATGACGTGGGTAACCGGGAATTGTTGGCTATTAAGGATGCACTCGAGGAGTGGAGACACTGGCTTGAGGGGGCTAAGTTTGTGGTCTCAATTCTCACTGACCATAAGAATCTGGCATATTTAGAGTCAGCGAAGCGTCTCAATGCCAGGCAGGCACGATGGGCTTTGTTTTTTGCTCGCTTTAATTTTTTGATAACATATCGCCCTGGGTCAAAAAACATCAAGGCTGATGCGCTCTCGCGGAGTTTTGCTCCAATCCAGGAGACCACCGAGGAGCCGTTGCCCATTGTTTCCCCATCATGTATTAAAGTGGGCATTACCCAGGACCTCTTATCATTAGTCCTTAGAGCACAGGAGCAGGCTCCTCCAGACCTTCCGGTAGGTCTTTTGTTTGTGCCTCCTAGGTTAAGACAGCGAGTGTTCCTGGAATTCCATGCCAAGAAGTCGGCAGGTCACCCGGGTATTGCCAGAACTCGGGAGTTGCTATCTAGGGCGGTGTGGTGGCCCTCGGTGGCTAAGGATGTGGATCAGTGGGTTCGGGCATGTGACATCTGTGCCCGAAATAAGACTCCTAGAGGGGTTCCTGTTGGCCCATTACATCCACTCTCTATCCCATCTAAGCCATGGACCCACATTTCAATGGATTTTGTGGTGGACTTGCCCAAATCCTCGGGGATGACAGCCATCTGGGTTGTCGTTGACAGGTTTTCGAAGATGGCGCACTTCGTTCCACTGGTTGGGCTGCCATCAGCCAGACGCCTGTCTGAATTATTTATGCTGCATGTTGTGCGTCTCCACGGGTTGCCACTTGATGTGGTCTCTGACCGCGGATCCCAGTTTGTGGCCAAATTCTGGAGGGCATTTTGTTCCGATCTCCAGATTTCTGTCAGCTTGTCGTCAGGCTACCATCCGCAGTCTAATGGGCAGACTGAAAGGGTGAACCAGTCCTTGGAGCAGTTCCTCAGGTGTTATGTCTCCAAGTGTCAGACTGACTGGGTTGCTCATCTGTCCATGGCGGAGTTTGCCTATAACAACGCGGCTCACTCTGCTACAGGGATCTCTCCCTTCCTTTGTGTGTATGGGCATCATCCTAAGGCCAATTCTTTTGACCCCCTGGACTCCACGCCTGGTGGTTCCTCTGTGGTTTCGGTCCTTAGAGGTATTTGGCGGAAAGTGAAGAAAGCCCTTGTGTCTGTGTCATTAGTGACCAAAAGGGTTTTTGATAAGCGGAAAAGACCCTGCAGCTTCAAATTAGGAGACTTCGTCTGGTTGTCTACCAAGAATTTGAAGTTGAGACAGCCATCTCATAAGTTAGGGCCCCGGTTCATCGGCCCTTATAAGATCACCAGGGTTATCAATCCGGTGGCATTTCAGTTAGATCTGCCCCGTTCTTTGGGTATCAATAAAACATTTCATTGTTCCCTTTTAAAACGGGCGATTAGTAATCCTTCTTCCAGTGGAAGACCTTCCCCTCTTCTGATACATGGCCAAAGGGAGTTTGTTGTTGAAAGGATTCTTGACTCCAAGGTGGTTCGGGGTCGGCTGTCATTTTTGGTGCACTGGAAGGGGTATGGCCCGGAGGAGCGGTCGTGGGTGCGCAGTTGTGATCTTCATGCCCCCAGACTGATACGCTCTTTCTTCTCGCAGTTCCCCGATAAACCCGGTGGTAGGGGTTCTTTGACCCCTCGTCAGAGGGGGGGTACTGTTAGGGTCTCCTGCCCTGTGCTGCCACGTCGTCATGGCAACCGGGAGACAAGTGCTAGTGGAGTAACCTGAGCGCAGCTGATACTCCGGTTCGGGTCTTTTGCTGTGCAGTGGTTATAGGCTCTGTGCACGGCAGGGGATCCGGTGCTGGTTTTTGTGCTCACAGTCTGTGAGGTCTGAGTGGGGCGTGGACTGCACCTGCTTTATAAGGCCTCTTTTCAGGGTAAGCAGATGCTGCTGAATCTCTGTTGGTTAGTCAGTTCATGAAAGTTAGCCAGTACTGTGTAGCTTTGTATTTGTTTGTTGCTTACTGCAAATAGGCCTGGGGATTTGGTATTACACTCTGCCAATCCAGACCTAGCAGTAAGACTGGAGTCAGTCGTTTAGCTTGCTGGGGTTCTGTTATTACTCTGTGAACTTAGCAAGTTTGCGGCTGTATTCTAACACTTGCCTGTCTAATCCTGTCTCACTGTGCTAGGTGTCAGGGGTCAGTTTAGTGGCAGTAAGCTTAAACCTGTGCACTGCAAGTGAGAATCAGGATTGTGGAGGCTCTCCTTGTGTCTATCATTCCATCTCTGACCAAGGAGTTTACTGCCACACCCGTTGGTAACCCTTTAGGGTTTTGCTGTTGCCCTTAGCAACAGCATTTCGGGTTCTCTACGTATTAAAACACAACATCTTGCTTTTTACATCTGAGCAGTTCTAATACAAGGGAGATACCCAGTTCCTTAGCCTCTGGGCTTCTCTGTTCACTGTGTGTGTATTTTGTTACCCTATCACCTTCTGTGTACGTTATGTCATATTCCCCAGTTTGTCTGTGAGTCCATTTGTTTTGCATAACAGTTCAAACACCAGTACATTCCTGCAGACACTGGAGTGCATAACAGTTCTGACACTAGTACTTTCCTGCAGGCACTGGTGTGCATAACACACATGAGGGTTCTAGCAGGAGTGACACATGGGAAAGCTGGATTAAGTGACATAGGAGGGTGCTAGCAGGAGTGACACGTGGGGGAGCTGACTGGAGTGACACAGCAGGGTGCTGGCTGAAGTGACACATGGGAGAGCTGAAGTGTACTATGTGAATCGTCTTTCATTAAATTTTATATGGTTCTGGCTTTTTCAATTATTTTATGCGGAAGTGACTTCTTCACTGTATTTTATGTTGGATCTGGCTTTAAAAATGTATTTATGTGGATCTGGATTTTTCAATGTATATTATACCAGGGCATGGCCTAGCGGGCACAAGTCCACACCCCATTTTTGCATGCTGACCTTCGGCTCTTTAACGTACCTAACAAGATTTTTTGGCTCTTTGACTCTGACTGGTTGGCCACCCCTGGTATAAAGGGACTCAGATTCCAGGCAGCTCTCTCTCTGATACATTCTCACACACACACACACCCCCACACACACACACACACACACACACACCATTATCAGAAGTCTCCTACCTGATGACTATCTGCCTGGGACCAGTGAAACTAAGCGTATGTATATTTGACTGTAACTGATCCTTATGTAACTACAACTGCTTCTTGTGTAATTGTAACTCTGTAACTATATATATATATATATATATATATACATATTATAACTGAATGGTATACTGTACATATGTAATGTTGTATGCATACCCTTTTAATATCAAATATATACATCTGTGAGCATTGGACCTTAGCTTACCATGTGTGCGACTGCTTGCTTTCTCTTGAGGGATATAGGGCTACGACGTTCAGTGCACTTTTATCGTTTATGGTAATAAGATGCGCCTTGCTTCCACAGTATATATTAACGGTGGCATTTAAATATTTATTAGAAATAATCTGAACTTTACATAAATCTAGTCCTGAAAGCCCTTCAAGTTACCCCGTTTGAACCACTTAATAAAGTGGATCTTAAATGGTTGACAGCTAAAGTTCTCTTTCTAATGGCTATGGCGTCAGCTAGAAGAGTATCAGATTTAGGGGCATTGTCATGTCTGATTTTTTATCCAGATAAAGCAGTTCTCAGAACTAGATCTGGGTATCTCCCGAAGGTGGTGTCTAAATTCCACCTTAATGAAGAAATTGTAGTCCCGGCTTTCCAGGTACCGGGCCTTTCTGTGGGAGATCGCTGGACGTGGTCTGTGCATTAAGGATCTACGTGGATCGTACCAGTGCCATCAGAAAGACAGATTCTCTCTTCATTCTCTACGGATTTCACAAGAGAGGATGGCCTGCTCATAAGCAGATGCTGGCAACATGGCTTCGGATGACGATTTCAGGAGGATATTCTCAAGCTGATGTCCCTTGTCCGGCTAATGTCTCTGCTCACTCTACTCATAAGGTAGGTCCATCATGGGCAGCACAACGTGGTGCTTCAGCAGAACAGATATGTAAGGCGGCCAGATGGTCTTCCATTAACACTTTCTTTAGACATTATGCCTTGGAATACCTTTGCCTCTCATGACGCTGAATTCGGGCGAAGGATTCTCCTGTCCAATCAGGAGTGCCCCCACCACTAAATTGCTTTGGGAAATCCCATTGATATCCTGTGGATAATCTGTGGACCCTGCCAGAGAAATATACAATATGGTAAGAACTTACCGTTGATAACGGTATTTCTCCTAAATCCCCAGGATCCACAGGGATCCCACCCTGACGCACCTGATTTGAGGATCCTTTTACACACTAACCTCTTCCTTCTTGTACGGAAGGGTGTGCATGTGTGTTCTTATCGCCTTATTAGGACTATCTAGGATGCTCCTGCCTTGAACTTTGGAATACAACTAATTTACCTGTGCCAGGAGGCGGGGATATATGGACGGGCCCGTTGCATGCTGGGAGGCCGGAAAGCTTTGACAGATTGGTGCAAATCCGCTATCGCTTCATCATATCCCATTATTATCCTGTGGACTTATCAACGGTAAGTTCTTACAATAATGTATATTTATATGTCGATCTTTTGACACTTTCGACCTTTCCTACTGTCTAACTATTCCATGCTGACCTTTTGACTGTGTCGACCTAATGCATGTTTACCATTAGTGGCAGACCTATTGACTGTAGACCTTTTTAGTGTAGATCTAATAACCCTCGCCCATTTTTTCCACAATATATTCAAATAATTATGCAGATAGTAGCAATTCACTCCTGCGTTTCCTATATTTCATTAGAAAATAACATGACAGTTTTAGCTTATACTAATCATCCCTAAAATTTAAATCAGCTGTCTAATATTGTCTAATATTGTGTAAGTCACCCTTGTGCCACCAAAACATCTCTGACCTGTCAAGGCATGGACTCCACAATATCTCAGAAGGTGTCCTGTGATATCTGTCACCAAGCAATGGCAGCAGATCCTTTAAATCCTGTAACTTGTAAGGTGGAGCCTCCATGGTTCAAACCTGTTTTTCCAGAACAACCTACAGATGCTCGAATGGATTGAGACCTGGGGAATTTGGAGGCCAAATCAATACCTTGAACTCTTTGTCATGGTCCTCAACCATTCTTGAACAAGTTTTATAGTGTGGCAGGGTGCATTATCCTGCTGAAAGAGGCCATTGCCATCAAGGAATATTGTGGTCATAAAAGAGTTTACTTGGTCAGTAACAATGTTTAGGTAGGTGGTACTTGTCAAAGTGGTGTGCAGTTATATTCCCGACTGATGGGATCCCGGCGGTCGAAATCCCAACGCTGAAATCCCGACAGCCATTGAAATGCCAACGGTCGGAATCCCTACCGCTAGCCAGAAACCCCACTTGGGGGGTGGTCTACGCAACCACCCAAGGGAGACTAGAACCTTGTGGCGACTGAAGGTCGCTACCGGGCCCGAAGCGTGGCGAGCGCAGCAAGCCCACGTGAGGACACGCTGCGCTCGAGGTCGGGATTCCGGCATCGGTATTTCAACCGCCGGGATTCCGTCAGTTGGAAATTCATACTGATCCCGTCAAAGTAACAGACATAGATGCCAGGACCCAAGGTTTACAAGCAGAACATTGCTCAGAGCATCACACTGGTCCAACCAGCTTCCTGGTGCTATCTCTTCCCCAGGTAAATGATGCACATGCACCCAGCCATCCACATGGTAAAAGAAAACGTGATTCCTCAAACCAGGCCAACTTATTCCACTGATCCATGTTCCAGTTCTGATGCTCACGTGCCCATTGTAGGTGCTTTCGGTGGCGGACAGGAGTCAGCATGGGCACTCTGGACGGTCTGCGGCTATGCAGCCTCATATACAGCAAGCTGTGATGCACTGTGTGTTCTGACACCTTTCTATCATAAAAAGGAAAAGAAACTCTGCGCTAAATGTACACTGTATCAAAAGTGTGCAGTCTGTCATGTAAAGTAATTGACTCAGTAAGACTCCAAAGATACATAAAAATCAATTTATATTCAATAATCTTTAAAAAGTAACAGATTCTGACAAACAAGCAGCATATAGTTTGCAACAGATATCTAATTTGTATTAAACACAGTAATTGGTATAGCAAACAATATATTAAAACTAATTGGTTGATTCTGTTTGGTAAATTGAATTAACATACACTGGCGTCCCAGTGATTAATTAAATAAAAAGTCCTTCAAAAGGTGATCACAGCCTTATAATAAAAAGCTTACGAGGATGATGGTGTATAATTACCCATGTGCTGGTTCCTGAAATATTCTGTAGACAGGGTCCGTTTTGTAATTATGCACATATATAGGTGAAGTATACTTATGAAGCTGATTAGAGAACTACCGTTCTGTTATCGTGTGGCACTGCTCCGGAAGAAAGAAAGTCGCTGATATATAATAAGATTTTACTTACCGATAAATCTATTTCTCGTAGTCCGTAGTGGATGCTGGGACTCCGTAAGGACCATGGGGAATAGCGGCTCCGCAGGAGACAGGGCACAAGAATAAAAGCTTTAGGATCAGGTGGTGTGCACTGGCTCCTCCCCCTATGACCCTCCTCCAAGCCTCAGTTAGGATACTGTGCCCGGACGAGCGTACATAATAAGGAAGGATATTGAATCCCGGGTAAGACTCATACCAGCCACACCAATCACACCGTACAACTTGTGATCTGAACCCAGTTAACAGTATGATAACAACGAAGGAGCCTCTGAAAAGATGGCTCACAACAACAATAACCCGATTTAGTTAACAATAACTATGTACAAGTATTGCAGACAATCCGCACTTGGGATGGGCGCCCAGCATCCACTACGGACTACGAGAAATAGATTTATCGGTAAGTAAAATCTTATTTTCTCTGACGTCCTAGTGGATGCTGGGACTCCGTAAGGACCATGGGGATTATACCAAAGCTCCCAAACGGGCGGGAGAGTGCGGATGACTCTGCAGCACCGAATGAGAGAACTCCAGGTCCTCCTCAGCCAGGGTATCAAATTTGTAGAATTTAGCAAACGTGTTTGCCCCTGACCAAGTAGCTGCTCGGCAAAGTTGTAAAGCCGAGACCCCTCGGGCAGCCGCCCAAGATGAGCCCACTTTCCTTGTGGAATGGGCTTTCACAGATTTTGGCTGTGGCAGGCCTGCCACAGAATGTGCAAGCTGAATTGTACTACAAATCCAACGAGCAATAGTCTGCTTAGAAGCAGGAGCACCCAGCTTGTTGGGTGCATACAGGATAAACAGCGAGTCAGACTTTCTGACTCCCGCCGTCCTGGAAACATATATTTTCAGGGCCCTGACAACGTCAAGTAACTTGGAGTCCTCCAAGTCCCTAGTAGCCGCAGGCACCACAATAGGTTGGTTCATGTGAAAGGCAGAAACCACCTTAGGGAGAAATTGAGGACGAGTCCTCAATTCTGCCCTGTCAGAATGAAAAATTAAGTAAGGACTTTTATATGATAAAGCCGCCAATTCTGACACACGCCTGGCTGAAGCCAGGGCTAACAGCATCGTCACCTTCCATGTGAGATATTTTAAGTCCACAGTGGTGAGTGGTTCAAACCAATGTGACTTAAGGAACCTCAAAACAACATTGAGATCCCAAGGTGCCACTGGAGGCACAAAAGGAGGTTGTATATGCAGTACCCCTTTTACAAATGTCTGAACTTCAGGTACTGAAGCCAGTTCTTTCTGGAAGAAAATCGACAGGGCCGAAATTTGAACCTTAATGGACCCTAATTTTAGGCCCATAGACAGTCCTGTTTGCAGGAAATGGAGGAAACGACCCAGTTGAAATTCCTCTGTAGGGGCCTTCTTGGCCTCACACCACGCAACATATTTTCGCCAAATGCGGTGATAATGTTTTGCGGTTACATCCTTCCTGGCTTTGACCAGGGTAGGGATGACTTCAACTGGAATGCCTTTTTCCTTCAGGATCCGGCGTTCAACCGCCATGCCGTCAAACACAGCCGCGGTAAGTCTTGGAACAGACAAGGCCCCTGTTGGAGCAGGTCCTTTCTTAGAGGTAGAGGCCACGGGTCTTCCGTGAGCATCTCTTGAAGTTCCGGGTACCAAGTCCTTCTTGGCCAATCCGGAACCACGAGTATCGTTCTTACTCCTCTCCTTCTTATGATTCTCAGTACTTTTGGTATGAGAGGCAGAGGAGGGAACACATACACTGACTGGTACACCCACGGTGTCACCAGAGCGTCCACCGCTATTGCCTGAGGGTCCCTTGACCTGGCGCAATATCTGTCTAGTTTTTTGTTTAGACGTGACGCCATCATGTCCACCTTTGGTTTTTCCCAACGGTTTACAATCAGGTGGAAGACTTCTGGGTGAAGTCCCCACTCTCCCGGGTGAAGGTCGTGTCTGCTGAGGAAGTCTGCTTCCCAGTTGTCCACTCCCGGAATGAACACTGCTGACAGAGCTATCACATGATTTTCCGCCCAGCGAAGAATCCTTGCAGCTTCTGCCATTGCCCTCCTGCTTCTCGTGCCGCCCTGTCTGTTTACGTGGGCGACTGACGTGATGTTGTCCGATTGGATCAATACCGCCTGACCCTGAAGCAGGGGTTTCGCTTGACTTAGGGCATTGTAAATGGCCCTTAGTTCCAGAATGTTTATATGAAGAGATGTTTCCATGCTTGACCACAAGCCCTGGAAATTTTTTCCCTGTGTGACTGCCCCCCAGCCTCTCAGGCTGGCGTCCGTGGTCACCAGGACCCAATCCTGAATGCCAAATCTGCGGCCCTCTAGTAGATGAGCACTCTGCAGCCACCACAGAAGAGACACCCTTGTCCTTGTCGACAGGGTTATCCGCTGATGCATCTGAAGATGCGATCCGGACCATTTGTCCAGTAGATCCCACTGAAACGTTCTTGCATGGAATCTTCCGAATGGAATCGCTTCGTAAGAAGCCACCATTTTTCCCAGGACCCTCGTGCACTGATGCACTGACACCTGGCCTGGTTTTAGGAGGTTCCTGACTAGCTCGGATAACTCCCTGGCCTTCTCCTCCGGGAGAAACACCTTTTTCTGGACTGTGTCCAGAATCATTCCTAGGAACAGTAGACGTGTCGTTGGGATCAGCTGCGATTTTGGAATATTTAGGATCCACCCGTGCTGACGTAACACTACCTGAGATAGTGCTACTCCGACTTCTAACTGTTCCCTGGACCTTGCCCTTATCAGGAGATCGTCCAAGTAAGGGATAATTAAGATGCCTTTTCTTCGAAGAAGAATCATCATTTCGGCCATTACCTTGGTAAAGACCCGAGGTGCCGTGGACAACCCAAACGGCAGCGTCTGAAACTGATAATGACAGTTTTGTACTACAAACCTGAGGTACCCTTGGTGAGACGGGTAGATTGGGACGTGGAGATAAGCATCCTTGATGTCCAGAGACACCATATAGTCCCCTTCTTCCAGGTTTGCTATCACCGCTCTGAGTGATTCCATCTTGAATTTGAACCTCTTTATGTAAGTGTTCAGGGATTTTAGATTTAAAATTGGTCTCACCGAGCCGTCCGGCTTCGGTACCACAAACAGCGTGGAATAATACCCCTTTCCCTGTTGTAGGAGGGGTACCTTGATTATCACCTGCTGGGAATACAGCTTGTGAATGGCTTCCAAAACTGCCTCCCTGTCGGAGGGAGACTTTGGTAGAGCAGACTTCAGGAACCGGCGAGGGGGAAACGCCTCGAATTCCAGTTTGTACCCCTGCGATACCACCTGTAGAATCCAGGGGTCCACTTGCGAGTGAGCCCACTGCGCGTTGAAATTCTTGAGACGGGCCCCCACCATGTCTGAGTCTGCTTGTAAAGCCCCAGCGTCATGCTGAAGACTTGGCAGAAGCAGGGGAGGGCTTCTGCTCCTGGGAAGCGGCTGCATGGTGCAGTCTTTTTCCCCTTCCTCTGCCCCGGGGCAGGAAGGAATGGCCTTTAGCTCGCTTGTACTTATGGGAACGAAAGGACTGAGTTTGAAAAGACGGTGTCTTTTTCTGCTGATGTGAAGTGACTTGGGGTAAAAAGGTGGATTTTCCAGCCGTTGCCGTGGCCACCAGGTCCGATAGACCAGCCCCAAATAACTCCTCCCCTTTATACGGCAATACTTCCATATGTCGTTTGGAATCCGCATCGCCTGACCACTGTCGCGTCCATAACGCTCTTCTGGCAGAAATGGACATAGCACTTACTCTTGATGCCAGGGTGCAAATATCCCTCTGTGCATCACGCATATATAGTAATGCATCCTTCAAATGCTCTATAGTTAACAGTATATTGTCCCTATCCAGGGTATCAATATTTTCAGTCAGGGAATCCGACCACGCGACGCCAGCACTGCACATCCAGGCTGAAGCGATTGCTGGTCGCAGTATAACACCAGTATGTGTGTATATACTTTTAAGAATATTTTCCAGCCTTCTATCTGCTGGTTCTTTGAGGGTGGCCGTATCAGGAGACGGTAACGCTACTTGTTTAGATAAACGTGTGAGCGCCTTATCTACCCTAGGGGGTGTTTCCCAACGTGTCCTAACCTCTAACGGGAAAGGATATAGTGCCAATAATTTTTTAGAAATTAGCAGTTTTTTGTCGGGGGAAACCCACGCTTTATCACACACCTCATTTAACTCATCTGACTCAGGGAAAACTATTGGTAGTTTTTTCACACCCCACATAATACCCTTCTTTGTGGTACTTGTAGTGTCAGAAATGTTCAATGCTTCCTTCATTGCCGTGATCATGTAACGTGTGGCCCTACTGGACATTACGTTTGTCTCCTCACCGTCGACACTAGACTCAGTATCTGTGTCTGGGTCTGTGTCGACCCACTGAGGTAACGGGCGTTTTAGGGCCCCTGACGGTGTCTGTGACGCCTGGACAGGCACTAATTGATTTGCCGGCTGTCTCATGTCATCAACCGTTCTTTGCAAAGTGCTGACATTATCACTTAATTCTTTAAATACGATCATCCAGTCAGGTGTCGACTCCCTAGGGGGTGACATCACTAACCCAGGCAATTGCTCCGCCTCCACATCATTTTCCTCCTTATACATGTCGACACACACGTACCGACACACAGCACACACACCGGGAATGCTCTGATAGAGGACAGGACCCCACAAGCCCTTTGGAGAGACAGAGGGAGAGTCTGCCAGCACACACCAAGCGCTATATATATATACAGGGATAACCTTATATAAGTGTTATTCCCTTATAGCTGCTGTTTATATAGTTTTTAGCTGCCAATAGTGCCCCCCCTTCTCTTTTTTACCCTGATTCAGTAGCAAGTCTGCAGGGGAGAGTCAGGGAGCCGTCCTTCCAGCGGAGCTGTGAGGGAAAATGGCGCTTGTGTGCTGAGGAGATAGGCCCCGCCCCTTCACGACGTCCTTATCTCCCGCTTTTTCTGTAAAAAATGGCAGGGGTTAAAATACATCCATATAGCCCCAGAGCTATATGTGATGTATTCTTTAGCCAATCTAAGGTATATCATGTTATATTGCGTCTCAGGGCGCTCCCCCCCAGCGCCCTGCACCCTCAGTGACCGGAGTGTGAAGTGTGCTGAGAGCAATGGCGCACAGCTGCGGTGCTGTGCGCTACCTTAGTCTGAAGACAGGATCGTCTTCTGCCGCCGATTTCACCGGACCTCTTCGCTCTTCTGGCTCTGTAAGGGGGCCGGCGGCGCGGCTCCGGGACCCATCCAGGCTGAACCTGTGATCGTCCCTCTGGAGCTAATGTCCAGTAGCCTAAAAAACCCGATCCACTCTGCACGCAGGTGAGTCCGTTTCTTCTCCCCTTAGTCCCACGATGCAGTGAGCCTGTTGCCAGCAGGACTCACTGAAAATAAAAAACCTAAAATATACTTTTATTCTAAGCAGCTCAGGAGAGCCACCTAGCCTGCACCCTTCTCGTTCGGGCACAAAAATCTAACTGAGGCTTGGAGGAGGGTCATAGGGGGAGGAGCCAGTGCACACCACCTGATCCTAAAGCTTTTATTCTTGTGCCCTGTCTCCTGCGGAGCCGCTATTCCCCATGGTCCTTACGGAGTCCCAGCATCCACTAGGACGTCAGAGAAAACCTGTTGGTAAACCTCCAAAGACTCTCTCCACGTCACGGGTGTTAGACCTCACAGCGGGGGCCAGTAGCATTCACTCAGTGAGGGCAGATGGAGTCCTGGACGTCAGCGGTATAATGCAAAAATCGGAGACAGTGTTACAGCTGACAGACGCCGGCTGAAGCGCCCGGCGTGTAGCGAACCGTAGTAGGTTGGAGCTGTGGAGAGCCGTATGCAGGCTCAATTCGCGGGTTGAAACCAAACAGCTGAATGTGGAAAGTGGGCGTCAACGCGTTTCGTCTCCTTGACAACCGGAGACTTCCTCAAGACGAATACTTCCCCTCTCTCCAATCACAAATTTATACCATTTCTAATGACTTTACTTACAGCAGCTGTATCTATTTAATGAGTTAGAATATTCAATTTAGATGCTGCAAATGATAAAAAAAGATTCTATATATAAACAAAACATGTTATAAAAACAGAATTTTTTACTTATTAAGCGCCTACTGAGTCAATCCATCAGAGTTGTTCTACAATCGAGATATTATTAAATTAAGCTTAATTAAACCTATTTCTTTCATATAATCAGGCATAGTGCTCAGGTGTATATTTCTGAGTTGTATAATTCACTTACTACTAAGCAGATTCTACTTCATTACAAGTACCGATCTTTAAACAGTATATAGTCTCATGTATAGCACTACATTAATACCAAATTAACAAACTATTAATATTTTAATGTTAGTTATTTTTACTTGTTTATAGATAACTGATTTTTTCATATACTGTAACGCTACCAACTATAATGTCTTTCATGAGTAGATCAATTAATAAAGAAATAGAAACATATAAAGGGAAAGGTTATAGACCTTTACCTTATAATAATTCTCTATTCATTTAACATATACACTGTAGCTCCAAGAGAGATCTATATATCTGAGCAAATTTTAATAGAAAAAAAATAAAAATAAATGTAATATATACAAACATCAAAGAAATATATAAGACAAACAATCTCTAAATTTATGAATTTTAATGTATTATTTATGTATTAATTTATTTACATTATACTCACAACCAGCTTATAATGGATAATGAACAATTACCAATGACATTGGACCCACTTAGATCCTATTTCAATTATTGTGGTATACCTCATATTGTTAATCAATGGTCCAGTCAGTCACCAATAAATTCACTGACTTATACAGATATCCATTATAGTATGTTTTTGAATAAACTATAACAAAAATAAGAAACCTTACCTAACAAACTTGATATGTATAAGTATAACCAGAGAAAAATCTCATAACTAAGATTAACTGTTTTATTTAGTCTAAACATGAATAATCCAAGGCTTCATTAAGGCCATTAGGGTATAAGGTATCTAACTTAAAAATCCATGAGGATTCTCCTATACATAGTTTTCTAAACCTATCTCCTACTCTTTTTGTACAAGAAAATTGTTCCAAACCCACAATGCTGAGAGAGGATGGATCACCATTGTGTACTTTACAGAAATGACGATCCATCCTCTCTCAGCATTGTGGGTTTGGAACAATTTTCTTGTACAAAGAGGAGATAGGTTTAGAAAACTATGTATAGGAGAATCCTCATGGATTTTTAAGTTAGATACCTTATACCCTAATGGCCTTAATGAAGGTTTCTTATTTTTGTTATACTTTATTCAAGAACATACTATAATGGATATCTGTATAAGTCAGTGAATTTATTGGTGACTGACTGGACCATAGATTAACAATATGAGGTATACCACAATAATTGAAATATGATCTAAGTGGGTCCAATGTCATTGGTAATTGTTCATTATCCATTATAAGCTGGTTGTGAGTTTAATGTAAATAAACTAATACATAAATAATACATTAAAATTCATAAATTTAGAGATTGTTTGTCTTATATATTTCTTTGATGTTTGTATATATTACATTTATTTTTATTTTTTTTCTATTAAAATTTGCTCAGATATATAGATCTCTCTTGGAGCTACAGTGTATATGTTAAATGAATAGAGAATTATTATAAGGTAAAGGTCTATAACCTTTCCCTTTATATGTTTCTATTTCTTTATTAATTGATCTACTCATGAAAGACATTATAGTTGGTAGCGTTACAGTATATGAAAAAATCAGTTATCTATAAACAAGTAAAAATAACTAACATTAAAATATTAATAGTTTGTTAATTTGTTATTAATGTAGTGCTATACATGAGACTATATACTGTTTAAAGATCGGTACTTGTAATGAAGTAGTATCTGCTTAGTAGTAAGTGAATTATACAACTCAGAAATATACACCTGAGCACTATGCCTGATTATATGAAAGAAATAGGTTTAATTAAGCTTAATTTAATAATATCTCGATTGTAGAACAACTCTGATGGATTGACTCAGTAGGCGCTTAATAAGTAAAAAATTCTGTTTTTATAACATGTTTTGTTTATATATAGAATCTTTTTTTATCATTTGCAGCATCTAAATTGAATATTCTAACTCATTAAATAGATACAGCTGCTGTAAGTAAAGTCATTAGAAATGGTATAAATTTGTGATTGGAGAGAGGGGAAGTATTCATCTTGAGGAAGTTTCCGGTTGTCAAGGAGACGAAACGCGTTGACGCCCACTTTCCACGTTCAGCTGTTTGGTTTCAATCCGCGAATTGAGCCTGCATACGGCTCTCCACAGCTCCAACCTACTACGGTTCGC
This sequence comes from Pseudophryne corroboree, assembly GCF_028390025.1. Classification (NCBI taxonomy): domain Eukaryota; kingdom Metazoa; phylum Chordata; class Amphibia; order Anura; family Myobatrachidae; genus Pseudophryne; species Pseudophryne corroboree. Next base: position 314,565,648 of record NC_086444.1, on the reverse strand, counting down.
TACACGCCGGGCGCTCCAGCCGGCGGCTGTCAGCTGTAACACTGTCTCCGATTTTTGCATTATACCGCTGACGTCCAGGACTCCGTCTGCCCTCACTGAGTGAATGCTACTGGCCCCCGCTGTGAGGTCTAACACCCGTGACGTGGAGAGAGTCTTTGGAGGTGTACCAACCGGTTATATATCAGCGACTTTCTTTCTTCCGGAGCAGTTCCACACGATAACAGAACGGTAGTTCTCTAATCAGCTTCATAAGTATACTTCACCTATATATGTGCATAATTACAAAACGGACCCTGTCTACAGAATGTTTCAGGAACCAGCACATGGGTAATTATACACCATCATCCTCGTAAGCTTTTTATTATAAGGCTGTGATCACCTTTTGCGGGACTTTTTATTTAATTAATCACTGGGACGCCAGTGTATGTTAATTCAATAAACCAAACAGAATCAACCAATTAGTTTTAATATATTGTTTGCTATACCAATTACTGTGTTTAATACAAATTAGATATCTGTTGCAAACTATATGCTGCTTGTTTGTCAGAATCTGTTACTTTTTAAAGTTTATTGAATATAAATTGATTTTTATGTATCTTTGGAGTCTTACTGAGTCAATTACTTTACATGACAGACTGCACACTTTTGATACAGTGTACATTTAGCGCAGAGTTTCTTTTTCTTTTTAGCAGTTCTTAATTGTTGGCAACCTAGCAAGTTGTCTTACTCAGCTGCTATGTTTCACTATTAAACTAAGTATTAATTGTTATTAGCGCCAGAAGAAAATCAGTTAGGGACATTTGTCCTGTTCTGCTTTTTCTATGATCTTTTTATATACCTTTCTATCATAGCCAACATTAACTTTATCAGCAATTCATGCTACCACAGCTCTTTTGTGGGATCAAACCAGAAGGGCTAGCCTTCTCTCTCCACTCACATTAATGACACTTGGGAGCCCATGACCCTGTTGCCAGTTCACTGTTTGATTGTCCTTCCTTTATTATTATTATTTATTATTACAGTTTATTTATAAAGCGCCACAAGTGTTTCGCAGTGACGTACAGTACATACGACACACATTAGAACAGGCATTCCCAACCACGGTCCTCAAGGCACACCAACAGAGCAGGTTTTAGTGATATACAGGCTTCAGCACAGATGGTTAAATCAAAATAACTGAGGTACTAATTAAGTCACCTGTGTTCAAGCCTGGATATCACTAAAACCAGGACTGTTAGTGTGCCTTGAAGACCGCGGTTGGGAAACACTGCATTAGAACAATACCATACCTCCCAACATGACCCTCTCCAGGAGGGACACAATGCTCTGCTTCTGGACTTTTCTCTTCATTTATGATTGCCGGCACCTGTTTTGAACAGGTGAATTGATAAGAAAGGTGTTTCAGCACAGGTGATGGCAATCATAAATTAAGAAGGAAGTCCAGGAGCAGAGCATTCTGTCCCTCCTGGAGAGGGTCATGTTGGGAGGTATGCAATACAGGGTACACAGAACTTAACATTACAGTAACTGAAAAAATAAACAGAGCACAGGTACAATTAGCACCACAATTCTCAGTACACAATACAGCTAAGATGTAAGGAAGTAAAGGAGTAGTGACGGGCAGACGATAGATAGTTACCAGTGATAGATGTGGGTATAGATTATCGCTGAGTAAGAGAGAGCTGTAATTGAAGTGCAAGAGAAGAAGGATGTGAGAACAGGAGGGAAGAGGGCCCTGACCCCAAAAAGTTTACAATCTGGGGCAGGGGGGGAGACAGACAGGTGACATGAGGTGCAAGGAAGCACAAGGTGGCACAATGGCAGGAAGTAAGCGAGGTAGAGATGACTAAGACACGAGGCAGGTGTTGGGAAAGCGGCCTCAAGATTAGGTTATGCGGAAGGGTGCGCTTTGATGAAGAGGTGGGTTTTCAGTGCCCATATAAAGCTTTGATCAGGGAGAGTCTAATAGAGCGAGTGAGTTCATTCCAGTGAAGGGGGCAGTGTGAGGCAAAATCATGGATGCGCTCATGTGATGCAGTGACCAGGGTAGAGGAGAGGCAATGGTCATTGGGCCACCAGGGAGGGCAGGAGGGAGTATGTAGGGACCACTTTTAATAGGTACTAACCACTGTATACTGGGAACACCCCAAAAGACCTGCTGTTTGGAGCTGCTCTGACCCAGTTGTCAAGACATCACAATTTGGCCCACGTCACAGACACTTAGATCCTTACGATTGCCCGTTTTGACTGCTTCCAACACATCAACTTCAAAAACTTAGTATTCACATGCTGCCTCAACGGCCTTCACCTGTCAGTGGTTTTATTGTTATAGCTAATAGGTGTAGGTGTCCCTGCAATGATTTGTGAGTTTTGTGCCCAATCAAATTTGATCATACAGGTCCAAACCTCCAGCTGATCAAAATGGTCATTCAAGACTGCCTCCTGACAGCTAATTTGGCCCAGCTGTGTGTGGCTATTAGATACATGAGGCACAGTTTAAAATAATAATGATAAAGTATGCTTTTTTACTAGATCTAATCATCTTTTCATTTTCACAAATACTGAATAATGACTTATGGTAAAATGATTTTAAATGAACTGCAACTTACAGCATGCTCACTCTCTGCATCTAGTGCACTGGTGGCTTCATCCAATATCAGCACCCTAGGGTTTCGGATCAATGACCTCGCAATAGCCACTCTCTGCTTCTGACCCCCTGAAAGCTGGGCTCCCTTCTCTCCTGTTTCTGGAGTAGAAAGAACAAAGGCAATGTACCATTTAAATACATACAATATGTATATGGCTTTTACTCTGTAATGAAACATACATTCTTTTACAGTATGAACTCTGCGTTGAGTAACCTGTCACCTGATCATAATTCTAAATACTATAAATCTTGAGAAACAAGTTTTTGCTTTTTTTTAGGAAGTAGGATCTACATAATAATTGATTAAGGCTGTCACGTCTCATCAACCCTTGGGCCACATTAGCTCCCGCTGCTAGGGAGACAGAACAGGCCGCCGGAGGGGGTCAGGACGAAGCCGCAACGGGGGAGGACAGCAGAGACAGGGTGGAGCTAAGCAGGGACTGAAGTGGCCCGGGTCTGTTAAGCTAATATATATGTTGTATTGTCATTATATAGGTTGAGGTGACAATAAGGGTAGTTTACAAAGCTATAAAAATGTACCCCTTCAGCACAAGGATGTTATATCATACATCTCTTTATAAAACGATTGTGGGGTCTATTCATGAAGCAGTGAAAAGTGTTGAGAAGTGAGCCTGTGGAGAAGTTGCCCGTGGCAATCAATCAGTGTTGAGGTAACATTTATACAATGCATTCCATAAAACGATACAAAGCAGCTGATTGGTTGCCATGGGAAACATCTTCACAGGCTCACTTCTCCACACTTTTCACTGCTTCATGAATCGACACCTGTGTGTCAGTGGCAGTAACTACATGGGGAGAAATAATTTGCTCCTTCTCGTGAGAGGAGTTGGGGAATATATGCATACCTAGTAAATTTCAGGCTAAGTGCATTTACCTACATTTCACTGCACCCACATGCTAAAAATACATTTTGACAAGCCTGACAAGATAATTAACTGAGCTTCAATAGGTACCAGGTACCATTTTCCCACAAGACGCTCTGATTTCTACAGCTGCCATTAGATCAGAGCCATCACATATTTTCTATACGACACCTTTTATGTAGATTTGATGCAGAAATTTTTTTTTATGCACATAAATCCAGTGTAATAAATACAACTATTGTAATAAACATTTCAATAAACAAATATAACTCCGAAATAAATACAGTCCCGAAGGCCTATTATTGACGATGGAGGGAAATGAAAGCGGCTGGAACCAACAGTTTTAGGAGAAAAATGTCAAAGTCGCAAAGAAAGAAGGGGGGAATACTAAAATGACAGTAGGGAGGAGTGTAATACGACCTTATTATAGTTTCACCATACCCATTATCTATGGTCCCAGAATGCCAAAAAATGTCGCACATTAGGCTTTTACCAGGGCAAATGCCGAACATGGAATGAGGTATACAGCAAGTGGTCAAAAATAGGATTTTAATTACCTATAGTTAAAGCCTTTTCTTGTAGTCCGTAGAGGATGCTGGGGTCCACATTAGTACCATGGGGTATAGACGGGTCCACCAGGAGCCATTGGCACTTTAAGAGTTTGAGAGTGTGGGCTGGCTCCTCCCTCTATGCCCCTCCTACCAGACTCAGTCTAGAAACTGTGCCCGAGGAGACAGACATCTTCGAGAGAAGGATTATACACAGGTAGTGGCGAGATTCATACCAGCTCACACATACAAGGCACATCAAGCTAACGAGTTTGAAAAACTTCAGCAACAGCTGAAACATTACTTTACAGGACCTAGTAATAATGCAGTACGTAACTAACAACAAAGTTGTACTGAACCAGATAACAACTGCAGGAAAACGAAGAGCTGGGCTCTACGGACTACGAGAAAGGGATTTACCGGTAGGTAATTAAAATCCTATTTTCTCTTACGTCCTAGAGGATGCTGGGGTCCACATTAGTACCATGGGGATGTACAGTACCAAAGCTCCCAGAACGGGAGGGAGAGCACGGAGGCTCCTGCAAAACTGATTGACTGAACTTCAGATCATCAGAGGCCAAAGTATCGAACTTGTAGAACTTTGCAAACGTGTTCGACCCAGACCAAGTTGCTGCTCGGCAAAGTTGTAATGCCGAGAGACCACGGGCAGCCGCCCAGGAAGATGCCACCTTACAAGTAGAGTGGGCCTTAACAGACTTAGGACACGGCAATCCCACCATAGAATACGCATTCTGGATAGTGAACCTGATCCAGCAAGAGATAGTCTGCTTAGAAGGACACCCAATTTTCATGGGATCATATAGGACAAAAAGAGAGTCCGATTTTCTGTGACGAGCAGTCCTCTTCACATAGATCTTCAGAGCCCTTACCACATCTAAGGACTTAGATGAAATTGAGGAGTCAGTAGCAACTGGCACCACAATAGATTGGTTGATACGAAATGCCGACACAACTGCTGACGTGTCCGGAGCTCAGCTCTATCTTCATGGAAGATCAAGTAGGGGCTCCTACAAGACAAAGCCCCCAACTCCGAAACACGTCTAGCAGAAGCTAAGGCCAACAAAGTGACAGCCTTCCACGTAAGAAACTTGACCTCTACCTCTTGCAGAGGTTCAAACCAGTCAGACTGGAGAAACTGCAACACCACGTTAAGATCCCATGGCGCCGTAGGCGGTACAAAGGGAGGCTGGATGTGCAGAACTCCCTTCAAAAAGGTCTGAACCTCAGGGAGGGCAGCCAATTGTTTCTGGAAGAAAATGGATAGGGCCGAAATCTGGACCTTCACAGATCCCAACCTCAGGCCCATATCCACTCCTGCCTGCAGGAAGAGGAGAAACCGTCCCAGTTGAAAGTCCACCGTAGGAAACCTCTTGGACTCACACCAAGACACATTTTTTTCAAATACGATGGGAATGTTCAGACGTTACTCCCTTCCGAGCTAGTATCAGGCGTTCAACCTCCATGCCGTCAAACGTAGCCGTGGTAAGTCCTGATGCAGCAGGTCCTCTCGAAGAGGAAGGGGCCTCGGCTCTTCTTGTAGTAGATCCAGAAGGTCCTCGTATCAAGCCCTTCTTGGCCAGTCTGGAGCAATGAGGATCGCTTGAACCCTTGTTCTCCTTATGAGCTTTGGGATTCTTGGGATGAATGGGAGTGGTGGAAACACGTACACCGACTGGAACACCCACGGAGACACCAGGGTGTCCACTGCCACTGCCTGTGGGTTCCTTGACCTGGAACAATAACGCCGAAGCTTCTTGTTGAGACAAGAGGCCATCATGTCTATTTGGGGTAATCCCCATAGGTCTGTTATGTCTTTGAACACCTCCGGATGGAGACCCCACTCCCCCGGATGGAGATCATGTCTGCTGAGGAAGTCTGCTTCCCAGTTGTCTACTCCCGGAATGAAGATTGCTGACAGCGCCAACGTGTGTTTTTCTGCCAAAATGAGGATTCTTGTTACCTCCGCCATGGCCGCTCTGCTCTTCGTTCCGCCCTGTCGGTTTATGTAAGCCACTGTTTTTACGTTGTCCAACTGCACTTGAATGGCCCGATTTCTTAGAAGATGGGCCACCTGAAGAAGACCGTTGTATACGGCTCTTAGTTCCAGAATGTTGATTGGAAGGCCGACTTCCAGAATTGACCACCTTCCTTGGAAGGTCTCCCCTTGAGTGACTGCGCCCCAGAGCCGGAGGCTTGCATCCGTGGTTAGAAGGATCCAGTCCTGAATCCAGAACCTCGCCCCTCCAGAAGGTGAGGTAGTTGGGAGCCACCAGAGGAGCGAAATCCTGGCCTTTGGCGACAGACGAATTCTCAGGTGCATGTGCAGATGAGATCCCAACCACTTGTCTAGGAGATCCAGTTGGAAGGACCGAGCATGAAACCTTCCGTACTGGAGAGCCTCATAAGAGGCCACCATCTTTACCAGAAGGCGAATGCATTGATGAACCGACACCCGGGCTGGCTTCAGGACATCCTGGACCATTATTTGTATCACCAACGCTTTTTCCAGTGGAAGAAATACCCTCTGTACTTCCGTGTCGAGGATCATCCCCAGAAAGGACAACCTCCTGGTTGGTTCCAAGTGTGATTTCGGAAGGTTCAGAATCCAACCGTGGACATTGAGAGGATCGGTCGGGAGAGCAATGGACCGCAATAGTTTCTCCCTGGACGATGCCTTTATCAGCAGATCGTCCAGATGTTCACCCCCTGTCTGCGAAGGAGAACCATCATCTCTGCCATCACCTTGGTGAATACCCTTGGTGCCGTTGAGAGGCCGAATGACAGGGCCTGGAACTGGAAATGACAGTCCAACAAAGCAAAGCGGAGATACGCCTGATGCGGCAGCCAGATCGGAATGTGAAGGTACGCATCCTTGATATCCAGGGATACCAGGAATTCCCCCTCTTCCAGACTTGATATCACCGCTCTTAGAGACTCCATTTTGAACTTGAACTCTTTCAGAAAGAGGTTTAGTGACTTTAGGTTCAGAATGGGCCTGACCGAACCATCCGGTTTCGGTACCACGAAAAGGTTCGAATAGTAACCCTTGTTGTGCATATGAGGTAGTACGGGCAGAATGACTTGTGACTCCACCAACTTCTGGACGGCGGCTTGTAGGACTGTCCTGTCTGCCAGCAGAGCTGGTAAACCTGATTTGAAAAATCGGTGAGGGGGTAGATTTTGAAACTCCAGCCTGTACCCCCGGGACACAATATCTTGCACCCAGGGATCCAGGCCGGACGACACCCAGATGTGACTGAAATGCCTGAATCTCGCTCCCACCGGCCCCACCTCTGGAACCAGCAGTCCACCGTCATGCAGAGGACTTTGGTGTACCTGAAATAGGTTTCTGTTCCTGGGAACCTGCCGTAGCGGGTCTCTTGGACTTGGGCCTACCTCCCCGAAAGAAGTAGTTGGACGGCCTGGCATTTCTGGGCTTCGTAGGCCGAATGGGCTCTGATGTAGGTGAAGAAAACAGTTTCTTCGGAGCAGAAGCAGCTGAGTGAAGAAAAGGAGACTTACCTGCTGTAGCCGTGGAAATCCACGCATCTAGCGTTTCCCCAAAGAGAGCCTGACCTGTATACGGTAGGGACTCCACACTTTTCCTGGATTCTGTGTTGGCAGACCATTGACGTAGCCACAGTCCTCGCTGCGCTGAGACCGACATGGAAGAAATTCCTGCAGCCATGGAACCCAGATCTTTCATGGATTCCACCAGAAATCCAGCTGAATCCTGAATGTTGCGCAAAAATAAGCCAACATCATCCTTATCCATAGTATCCAAATCTTCAAGTAACGTGCCAGACCACTTTACTATAGCTTTGGCAATCCAAGCACTGGCAATAGTGGGACGCAGTATAGCCCCTGAAGCCGTGTACATGGATTTGAGCGTATTATCAATCTTACGATCAGCCGGCTCCTTCAAGGCGGTAGATCCCGAAACAGGCAACACCACCTTTTTTGAAAGTCAACAATAGGCGGGTTTTCCCATTTTTTCCTATCCTCAACAGGGAAAGGAAATGCCACCTGAACCCTCTTAAGGATCTGGAATTTTTTCTCAGGGTTTTCCCAAGTCTTTACAAAAATAGCATTTAATTCTTTTGACGCAGGGAAGGTTAGCAAGGCTTTCTTATTCTCAGTGAAGTAAGCCTCCTGAACCTGCTCAGGTGGTGTATCATTAATATCCAACACATCCCTAATAGCCTCTATCATCAACTGCACCCCTTTAGCAAGAGATGCTGTCCCCTGTACCCCATCATCACCGTCAGAATCTGTATCGGTGTCATTCTGCATAATTTGTGCTAAAGGACGCTTATGGGAGTACACAGCGGGGGGACCTGAGGTACCAGAACTGGGCCAGACTGCCATATTCTGCAGAACCTGGGTAGCAGATTCATTTTGTGCAACCCTCTGTGAAATCTGAGAAATCATATTTTTGATAGAGGATAACCATTCCGGCTCCCTTGCTGGAATCTGTGCTAAATCGGTGCAACCCTGATTACATGGAATGAGAGGACAAATCCTCTGCAGCATATGACACAGAGTCCCTGGACATTGCTATTGGTGACCACAAACACTCCACACACACACACACACACACACACACACACACACACACACACACACACACACACACACGGGATACAGAGTTCCTCCCCAAGAATGGCAAGAGAGACGCAGATTGGAGCCAACCCACACACAGAGCTTTTATACATATAAGGGAGACCCCTTATGAGCGCTGACTGCGTACCTTAATAGGATACACAGCCGTTTTGCTGCCTCCCCCCCCCCTTCTACAACCCCCTGGTACCGTGAGATAGCTGGAGATTGCTTCTTTCCTGGACAGCGCTGTGTAGGCAGGAAAATGGCCGCCATCTTCACACTGCCTCCCCCCCCCCCCCGCTTGCTAGGGGGGTCGGTGTCTTACTCGCCACAATCTTCAGCTCTGCAAGGGGGTGGCGGCATGCTGCTGGGGTGAGCGATCCCCTGTGGCGGGGAACGATCTATCCCCTCTGGAGCTCAGTGTCCAGTCTGCGGAGACAGAGGCTCAGACCCCGCAGGGCGGACACTGCTACCCCCATAAGTCCCTCGCTGCAGGGAGGCTGTTGCCAGCAGCCTCCCTGTAAAACAATAAACTTTAAAAAAATAACTTTTACTAAGGAAACTCTGGAGAGCTCCCCTAGCTGTGACCGGCTCCTCTGGCATATTTTCTAAACTGAGTCTGGTGGGAGGGGCATAGCGGGAGGAGCCAGCCCACACTCTCAAACTCTTAAAGTGCCAATGGCTCGTGGTGGACCCGTCTATACCCCATGGTACTAATGTGGACCCCAGCATCCTCTAGGACGTAAGAGAAAGATATATTTATGCAAATTTAAAGGTCATGAAGCAGGATTAACAACAGGGCAGATGGGTAGGCGGTCACCCAGGGGCTCCCACACACAGCTACATCACCAATGTGTTTTAGGCACTGTGGCATATTATAAACTGGGGTTTCTGTGTAGCATAATATGAACTGGGGAAATATAGTGTGTTTATTATATTTGTACATTCTTTATTAACATCACAAGCATATCATACAGACAATTTTATTGGTAGGTGTACCCAGAAATCAATTGCCATAGGCCACTAACAAACCGTAATCCGGCCCTGTCATTTCATATCCTGGAGTTTGCAAATTACCATAGTGAACAAGGATGATTACATAGTGTTGTTTAGTAATAGTATTATACAGTGTGTATATATATATATATATATATATATATATATATATACATACATACATACATACATACATATACACATACACAGTACTGTGCAAAAGTTATAGGTAGGTGCAGAAAAATGCTGTAAAATAAAAATGCTTTCAAAAATAGAAGTGGTAATAGCTTTTTCTTCTAAATTAACATTAGACCTCAGACAGACTTGACGATGTTGAGATTAAGGCTCTGTGGGAGTCATATCATAATTTCTAGGACTCCTTGTTCTTTCTTTACGCTGACAATAGCTCTTAATGACATTGGCCGTATGTTTGGGGCTGTTGTCTTGCTACAGAATAAATTCTGTTAATTTACTTCAGCATTTTGTTAATTGAGACGAAAAAACTATTAACACTTCTATTTTTTAAAGCATTCTATTTTGCAGCATTTTTTCTACACCTGCCTATGACTTTTGCACAGTAATATATATATATATATATATATATATATATATAAAATATATATTTATCCTGCTATGGGAAAGACCACAGATTACTCAACAAGGCAAACAGAAGTCAGAGTGTTTGTGCAGTAGGCAGGGGCGTAGGGAGGGTGGAGCTCGAGCTCCAGTCTCCGGCTCCCTGTAACAGCTGGGAGCCGGGACTCGGGATAGGAGGAGATGACTAGAAGAGAGGGAAGGGGTGGCCACCACACTGCCTGCATGTTCCATGTCACTGATTGCAGTGCAGAGAGTCCAGTGCAGTGTGGTGTGTTGTTAGGGGAGTGGGGAAGTTTGGAGGCTTGTAAGTAGTAGCTTCCTGGCTGTCAAGTATCTGCATTCAGTGATCTGAAACATGGAGGCAGTGTGTTGGCCACCCCTTGCCTTTCCTCAGTCCTTTCCTTCTACCAACGGAGGTCAATCACATAGAAGCCCCACCCCTCCAGGCTAGAATGAGAAGCTGCTCTGCTGCTGCCCACTTGGTGACAATGAATGTGTGTATATGGTGTGTATATATGTGTGTATGTGTTTATGTCTGTGTATACTGTGTATATGTGTGTGTTTGTGTGTGAATATGTCTGTGTGCATATGTGTGTTTATGTGTATACATGTATGTGTGTGTTTATGTGTATATATCTTTGTATACAGTATGTGTGAATATATGTTTGTGTTTATGTATGTCTGTGTATGTGTGTGTGTTTATGTATGTCTGTGTGTGTATGTGAGTGTGTATATATCTATGTATATGTGTGTTTATGTACGTCTGTGTATATTTGTGTGTGTATATATATGTGTATATATCTGTGTATATGTGTGTGTTAATGTATGTCTGTGCCTAAATGTGTGTGAATCTACAGTATATATGTATGTATGTGGGGTGGTGGGTGGGGGCGCAGTGAAATGACCCTGCTCCGGGTGTCATGTCTCCATGCTATGCTTCTGGCAGTAGATACCCTAGACTAGAGCATGTTTTAATGTGTTAAACTGCCATCCTGGTATAGAGGGGAAATGCCCTGTAATTGTGGCTCTTCCACAACACTCCCCAGGGATTTCTGCTTACATTTTAATTAGTATAATAATTTAAGTGTACGGAGCAAATCTTTGTAGGGCAAGTACAGATGAGGCTGACTAAGGAGGTGCAGCAGTGAGACAGAGGGTAGTGATGGACCTGCTCAGGAAAGCTTGCAGTCTAGAGGTAGACAATGACAGTAGGAGCTGGCTGAGGTGGAGTTTAGCTACAAAGCAGATTAGCACCTTGTTAAGTAGTAGTATTTTAGGGCCCACCCCGCAGTGAGCGCACACATTGCAGTGGAGGTAGTTCCACCACTGTATACCTCCTTGCCTTGTATTATCTTCATACTCCTGACTGCAGTCATCCATTCTATCTGCCTGTGCGCACATTTGTTGTATGTGATAAAATAATCAATAAATTAATACCTGTGTTATACCCATCTTGAAGCTCCATAATAAAATTATGTGCATTGGCTCTTTTGGCTGCACTTATTACTACATCCAGGGGGACGCCATTCAGACCATAGGAAATATTACTGTGAATGGAACGGGCAAACAGCAGAGGTTCTTGGCTCACCATGGATACCTGTCAAGAAAACACCAAAAGGGAGAACACAGACAACTATAATAGTAAGTAACCCAGACAGTGGACCTAATTCAGATGTGGTTGGAGGTGAGCCCTCTACCACAAAATACCGATTATAGGTACTTTGCACATGTGCAGGACCTGTTCTGCACATGCTCGAACAGGTCCTGTGACAAAGGACACGGCAGACTGTCAGTGACAGTCTGGTGCTGTCACTGGCATTTAGGGGTCGGGAAGAGGCCAGGGATCTCCGTCGGCTTGCGTGGCACTCAGTGATCCGATGCTGCATCCTAGCACGCAGGTTGGATCAGTACTGCAGAAGAAGGCGGCTGCTTGTAATAGACGCCTCCTGCTAAATTACAATACAGAGCTATTGCTGCAGCTTCCAAGGAAGCAGCAGTGATAGCAACTCCAACCACATGTGAAGTAGGCCCAAGGTGTATGAGAGACACATAGCCATGCGTATAGAGGACATACGTGTCAGTAAATAGTAAGGAATGCCCTCAGGTACAGCACAAACATGGCCCGTTAAGTGGTAATGTGAGACTCAATCACTTTAGGCAGTATCATGAAATCTGTAAACTGTGAAAATTACCACACCACACATTAAGGAATAAGGGATTACTAATCTAAAGTACAGTAATCCACATTGCCGCTCTGGAGTATTGGCAGGCTTCCCAGTATCCTCCTATAGACGTGGAAATAGCAAACATATAACCCTTAGGGCACACTGATCCAAGACTAAAGAAAACAATATGTGCACAGAAATATATTGTTATTATGTTCATTTCTATAAGGGATAATCTGAATCAGATGTTCCACAATATGGGCTATTTCACACTGGGCGGTATTTGCCAGAGTTTCAGATCCTTTCACACGGAACGCCTTTGTGCCGTGTTGAAGGATCTGAGCATGTGCAGCAGCAACAGCCACAGGCATCTCAGTAGTCGCAGCAGCCGGATGGCAGCTGACCAGCTCAGTGGATACTGACGGCTGTAACACAGTTACTGTGCCGTGCCCGTGCCCTCTGAAAGCTGCTATCTGCTACAATACTTAATTAATAAAAAGTACACAGACAAAAACCCTGAGGCTTGTTGCTGCCCGGTGAAAACCGGCCAGAGTGAAATAGGCCAAAGGGGGGAATTCTATTACCCGCAACTTGATTGACCGGACAAATTTGCATGACACCTGCCACAATATATGGAGGCGGCATCTCACTCAAAAGCACTTTTGAGAGAATAGGGGTGCAAGTCGATCGGGTGTGAGTCAGGCTGCCATTGCCGGCATTTAAACGCAGTGGCAATGGCAACTTGCCCCCTTTGCAGGTAACTGAAATCCCCCCTATGATCCCAGTGATCATTTTGTAAATAGTTTCTCATTTACTAGCAGCTCATGCATATAATTCATCTGAAACAATTGTGGAAAAATAGGATTTTAATACCTACCAGTAAATCCTTTTCTCTTATAGGCCCTACACACTGGGCGATTTTTTGAAAGATATGAACGATCTCGTTCATATCTTTCAGTGTGGAGACTCCAGCGATGAACGATGCGCGTCCCCGCGCTCGTTCATTGCTGGTCTCCCGTCGGCAGTGCATGCAGGCCAATATGGACGATCTCGTCCATATTTGCCTGCATTTCAATGCAGCCGCGTGACGGGGGGAGTGAAGAAACTTCACTCCCCCCGTCACTGCCCCCCCGCCGCCGGGTCGCTCGTCGGCCGTATCCGCCGTCGGGCAGCTCGGCGGCGGGTCGGCCAGTGAGTAGGGCCCTTTAGTCCGTAGAGGATGCTGGGGTCCCCATAGAACCATGGGGTATAGACGGGATCCGCAGGAGACATGGGCACTTTAAGACTTTGAAAGGGTGTGAACTGGCTCCTCCCTCTATGCCCCTTCTCCAGACTCCAGTTATAGGAACTGTGCCCAGGGAGAAGGACATTTCGAGGAAAGGATTTATTGTTAAACTAAGGGGAGATTCATACCAGCTCACACCTCAAGCATGCCACACAACGTGGCATTCAACAGAACACAAGCCAACGGCATGAACAATTGCAGCAACATGCTGACAATAAACGTAACACAACTAATAACTGCAGATACACTACGCACTGGGATGGGCGCCCAGCATCCTCTACGGACTAAGAGAAAAGGATTTACTGGTAGGTATTAAAATCCTATTTTCTCATACGTCCTAGAGGATGCTGGGGTCACCATAGAACCATGGGGTTATACCAAAGCTCTAGAACGGGCGGGAGAGTGCAGATGAGAGTGCAGCACCGATTGACCGAACTTAAGGTCTTCATCGGCAAAGGTGTCAAACTTGTAGAACTTTGCAAATGTGTTTGACCCCGACCAAGTAGCTACTCAGCAAAGTTGCAATGCCGAGACCCTCCGGGCAGCCGCCCAGGATGAGCCCACCTTTCTAGTAGAATGGGCCTTCACCGATTCTGGTAACGACAATCCAGCCGTGGAATGAGCATGCTGAATCGTGTTACAGATCCAGCGTGCAATGGTCTGCTTGGAAGCAGGACACCCAACCTTGTTGGGAGCATACAGGACAAACAGAGCCTCTGTTTTCCTAATCTGAGTCGTTCTGGCGACATAAAGTTCTGACCACATCCAGAGATTTTGACTCAGCGAAGGCGTCAGTAGCCACAGGTACCACAATAGGTTGGTTCATGTGGAAAGAGGAAACCACCTTCGGTAGAAATTGTTGACGTGTCCTCAATTCAGCTCTATCTTCATGGAAGATCAAATAAGGGCTCTTGTGAGACAAGGCCGCAAACTCAGACACCCGCCTTGCAGATTGCCATGGCCAACAGGATGACCACTTTCCAAGTGAGGAATTTCAACTCCACCTTCCCTAAAGGTTCAAACCAATGTGATTGAAGGAACTGCAACACCACAATAAGATCCCATGGTGCCACTGGAGGCACACATGGAGGTTGGATGTGCAACACGCCTTTCACGAAAGTCTGAACTTCTGGAAGGGAGGCCAATTGTTTCTGAAAGAAAACCGATAAGGCTGAAATCTGTACCTTAATTGAGCCCAATTTTAGGCCTGCATCCACACCTAATTGTAGAAAATGGAGAAAACGTCCTAGCTGAAACTCTTCTGTAGGAGCCCCCTTGGATTCACACCAAGATACATATTTTCTCCAAATACGGTGGTAAGTTTAGACGTTACCCCTTTTCTGGCCTGAATAAGTGTGGGAATGACTTCACTGGGAATACCCTTACGGGCTAGGATTTTGCGCTAAACTGCCATGCCATCACATGTAGCCGCGGTAAGTCCTGATATACGCACGGCCCCTGTTGTAACAGGTCCTCGCACAGAGGAAGAGGCCAGGGATCTCCTATGAGTAATTCCTGAAGATCTGGATACCAAGCCCTCCTTGGCCAGTCTGGGACAATGAGGATCGCCCGCATCTTTGTTCTTCTTATGATCTTTAGAACTTTTGGAATGAGAAGAAGTGGAGGGAATACATACACCGACTGAAACACCCACGGTGTCACCAGTGCATCCACTGCTATTGCTTGAGGGTCTCTCGACCTGGAACAATATCTCTGAAGCTTCTTGTTGAGACGAGATGCCATCATGTCTACTTGAGGAACTCCCCAACGACCTGTCACCTCTACGAAGA
This sequence comes from Pseudophryne corroboree, assembly GCF_028390025.1. Taxonomy (NCBI): domain Eukaryota; kingdom Metazoa; phylum Chordata; class Amphibia; order Anura; family Myobatrachidae; genus Pseudophryne; species Pseudophryne corroboree. The sequence goes on along the minus strand of NC_086444.1, from coordinate 314,550,113 downwards.
CTTCTTGGTGGAGGCCCCACTCTCCTGGATGGAGATCGTGTCTGCTGAGGAAGTCTGCTTCCCAGTTGTCCACTCCTGGAATGAAGATCGCTGACAGAGCGCTTGTATGCTTTTCCGCCCAACGGAAAATTCTTATGGCTTCTGCCATTGCCGCTCTGCTTTTCGTTCCGCCCTGACGGTATATGTACGCTATTGCTGTTACATTGTCCGACTGGATCAGTACAGGCAGATCTCGAAGAAGATGTTCCGCCTGCAGAAGTCCGTTGTAAATGGCCCTTAACTCCAGAACATTTATGTGGAGACAAGTTTCCTGACTTGACCATCTTCCTTGGAAGTTTTCTCCCATTGTGACTGCCCCCCAGCCTCTGACGCTTGCATCCGTGGTCACTAGGATCCAGTCCTGTATCCCGAACCTGCACCCCTCTAGGAGGTGAGAGCTGTGCAGCCACCACAGGAGTGATACCCTGGTCTTGGAAGACAGGATTATCCTCTGGTCTATGTGTAGGTGGGACCCGGACCACTTGTCCAACAGGTCCCACTGGAACACTCTGGCATGGAACCTGCCAAACTGAATGGCCTCGTAGGCCGCAACCATCTTCCCCAGCAACCGAATGCATTGATGGATTGACACTCTTGCTGGTTTCAGAATTTGTTTGACCAGACTTTGAAGTTCCAGAGCCTTTTCCACTGGAAGAAAGACTCTCTGTAGTTCTGTGTCCAATATCATTCCCAAAAACGACAACCACGTCGTCGGAATCAACTGTGATTTTGGCAAGTTTAGGAGCCAACCATGTTGCTGAAGAACTGTCAGGGAGAGTGCAACGTTTTGCACCAACTGGTCCCTTGATCTCGCCTTTATCAGGAGATCGTCCAAGTACGGGATAATCGTGACCCCTTGCTTGCGAAGGAGAACCATCATGTCCGCCATCACTTTGGTGAAAATCCTCAGAGCCGTGGACAGACCAAACGGCAACGTGTGAAATTGGTAATGACAATCCTGTATTGCAAATCTCAGGTAAGCTTTATGCGGAGGATAAATGGGAACATGTAAGTAGGCATCCTTTATGTCCACCGACACCATAAAATCCCCTTCCTCCAGACTGGAGATCACTGCTCGGAAAGACTCCATCTTGAAAGAAGAAATTTAGGGATTTCAGGTTTAGGATTGGTCTGACCGAGCCGCCCAGCTTCGGGAACACAAACAGGCTCGAATAAAAACCTTCTCCCTGTTGTGACTGGGGAACCCTGACGATAACTTGATTTTGACACAACTTTTGTATTGCGTCGCAAACTACCTCCCTGTCCGGAAGAGAAGCTGGTAAGGCCGTTTTGAAAAAACGGCGAGGGGGAACGTCTTGAAACTCCAGCTTGTACCCCTGGGATACTATTTGTAAAACCCATGGGTCTAGCTCCGAACGAACCCAAAACTGACTGAAGAGTTTGAGACGTGCCCCCACTGGTGCGGACTCCTGCATAGGCGCCACAACGTCATGCGGTGGAATTGGCAGAAGCCTGGGAGGACTTCTGTCCCTGGGAGCCTGACAAGGCTGGTGATCGTTTACCTCTTCCTCTTCCTCTAGTAGCAAGGAAGGAAGAACCTCGGCTCTTTTTGTATTTATTGGGCCGAAAGGACTGCATCTGATAGTGGTGCGTTTTCTTTTGTTGTGGAGGAACATAAGGCAAAAAGGATGACTTGCCCACGGTAGCTGTAGATACCAAATCATCAAGGCAGTCGCCAAATAAGGCCTTACCTTTATATGGTAGAGATTCCATACTTTTCTTGGAATCAGCATCAGCATTCCATTGGTGAATCCACAACGCTCGTCTAGCTGAGACTGCCATGGCATTGGCCTTTGATCCGAAAAGACCAATATCTCTCGCAGCTTCCTTGAGGTATGCTGCAGCGTCCTTGATATAACCCAGCGTCAAGAGGATGCTATCCCTATCTATGGTATCTATTTCAGAAGACAAGTTGTCTCCCCACTTTTCAATAGCACTACTTACCCGCGCAGACGCAATGACAGGTCTGAGTAGCGTACCTGTGGTCGCATAAATGGACTTTAACGTAGTTTCTTCTTAAGGGCCGCCGTGTCAGGTGACGGGAGAGCCAGCTGTTTAGACAAACATGACAGGGCCTTGTCCACAGTGGGGGGTGACTCCCACTTTTCCATATCCGCCGAGGGAAACGGATAAGCTACCGTAATTCTTTTGGGAATCTGAAACTTTCTGTCAAGACCTTCCCAGACTTTTTCAAAAAGCGCGTTCAGTTCATGAGACAGAGGAAACGTTATCTCAGGTTTCCTTTCCTTATACATACAGACCCTTTTATCAGGGACAGCCGGGTCCTCAGTGATATGTAATACCTCTTTAACTGCCACAATCATGTACTGAATGCTTTTTGCCAATTTTGGATCTAATCTGGAATCGCTGTAGTCGACACTGGAATCAGAGTCCGTGTCGGTAGCAGTGTCTGCCAACTGGGCCAACATACGTTTTTGTGACCCTGAGGGAACCTGACTTTGCAATAACATATCTTCCACAGATTTCTTCCATGCCTGGGTCTGAGACTCAGACTTATCCAGCCTCTTACTAATAAGAGCCACATTAGCATTCAAGGCGTTCAACACATTTACCCAATCAGGCATCGGCGGTGCCGACATGGTCACCCCCACTTCCTTTTGTGTCCCTAATACAGCCTCCTCCCGGGAAGAGCCTTCAGCCTCAGACATGTCGACACACGTGCACCAAACACCCACAGACACACCGGGAATATAGGGGACAGACCCACAGTAAAGCCTGTCAGAGAGACACAGAGGGGATTTGCCAGCTCACACCCCAGCGCTCAATCAGCGGTTCTGAAGCGCCCAATAAATGCCCCAGACCTGCAGCACTTTTAATATAAAGTTTATTGCACCAAATTAGCCAGTGCCCCCCCCCCCCCCCCCGTTTTGCACCTTGATACTTGTCAGTGTGAAGGAAGGACCAGCGTCTCTGCAGCCTGATGGGGAGGAAATGGCACCTAGTGAGCTGTGAGGATGAAGCTCCGCCCCCTTAATGGCGCACTTCCGTCCCGCTTCTTTTACTATATGATTATACTGGTGGGGGTTAGGACAGTGCCTCGGCACTAATGTCCCCTCTTGCCAGTTTCCACTGAGGATTTATTAGCTGCCCCCCCCCGTGCGCCCGGTAGTGCTGTGTGTATGTGGGAGCTTGGCGCGCAGCGTTCGCGCGCTGTGCGGTACCTCAGAGAATGCCGTCACTGAAGTCTTCTTTTCTTTAGCTACTCACCTGTCTTCTGACTTCTGGCTCTGTAAGGGGGTGACGGCCGGCTGCGGGAGTGAGCATCTAGGCGTACCCAGCGATCAGCACCCTCAGGAGCTAATGGTGTCCTGTAGCCAGAAGCAGAGCCCTTGAACTCACTGGAAGTGGGTCATACTTCTCTCCCCTAAGTCCCACGAAGCAGGGAGACTGTTGCCAGCAGCCTCCCTGAACATAAAAAACCTAACAAAAGTCTTTTTCAGAGAAACTCAGTAGAGCTCCCTGTAGTGCATCAAGTCTCACTAGGCACAATTCTAAAACTGGAGTCTGGAGGAGGGGCATAGAGGGAGGAGCCAGTTCACACCCTTTCAAAGTCTTAAAGTGCCCATGTCTCCTGCGGATCCCGTCTATACCCTATGGTTCTATGGTGACCCCAGCATCCTCTAGGACGTATGAGAAAATAATACCCATTATAAGGTTTTGTTTTCTTTTTTGGGGCAAGATGCATCAAAGCATAATTTGCGGTCAAACCTCCAAAAATGCAATTTTCAGAGGTTTGGCAGCTTACCGGATATGCACCAAGCTCTGGAATGCGATATATTGCGGTGTTTGGATGCAGTGGGTAACACCCTCTTTATATGGCACTACCCTATGCCTATGGACTTCTTCCTGAGTCTACTACGCATGCGCACGTCTCTGGGGACACGGCGCTTACGCCTTGTTCCTGGGGACATCTCCAAGGCACATGCACAATTCACTTGGAAATGGCCATGGTGGCCATTTTCCAAGTGATTTGTGTCTGCAGTGCAGGGGTGCCACCGTGGGACTCCGGAGAAGTAAGTATATTACAGTGGTGCTTGAAAGTTTGTGAGCCCTTCAGAATTTTCTATATTTCTGCTGAATTTTGGCCTCAAACTACCTCAGATTTTCACACAAATCCTAAAAGAGGACAATGAGAACCAAATCAAACAATCTAATTTTTTTATTGAGGAAAATGGTCCAATATCACATATCTGTGAATAGCAAAAGTGTTCAGGCATTTATAATCTATGCATGTCAATCAGGTGTGAGTGCATAACCTGTCTTTTTAAAAGAACAGGGATCTATCAAAGTCTGATGAAATACTTACCTTTCCCCAATCCCCCCCAACCCAGACTACCCGCAGACTAAAGCTAGCCCTCCCCCCTGCAGCCTAACCCTAACCGGTAGTGCCTAAACTTAACCTTCCTTCCTTCAACCTAACCCTCCCTCCCCCACAGCGTAACCCTAACACTACCTGGGGTGCCTAACCCTAACCCCCCCTTCCCGCAGCCTAAGCTGCATATCATGAGAACGTGGGTCATGCAGCAAAACAATGACGCAAAGCACACAAGTCATTCGACCAAAGAATGTTCAAAGAAGAATAAATTAAAAGTTTTAGAATGGCCAAGTCAAAGTCCTGACCTTAATCCAATTGAAATGGCTGTGTAAGGACCTGAAGCGAGCAGTTCATAGAAGGAAACGCAATAACATAACAGAGTTGAAACGGTTTTGTACGGAGGAATGGGGTAAAATTCCTCCAAGCCGATGTTCAGGACTAATCAACAATTACTGGAAACATTTACATGCAGTTATTGCTGCACAAGGGGGTCATACCAGATACTGAAAGCAAAGGTTCACATACTTTTGACACTCAGATATGTGATATTGGATCATTTTTTTAGCATGTCTCATTTATTTTTGTCTCATTTGTTGATTTGGTGGACTTGTGTGAAAATCTGAGGTAATGTTAGCCCAAATTTCAGCAGAAATATAGAAAATTCTGAAGGGTTCACTGTAATTGGGTGCCGGATGTGCGGTGTGGGCCCCCTGGACCCAGGGGTCTGTGTGCACCGCACCCAATATAGAAATGCCTATAACTTACCACCAGATGCTAATGTAACCAATACATTCCACACAACATATTCATTCTTTAGCTAGTTACACGCTATACCAGGCATGTCCAAACTGCGGCCCTCCAGCTGTTGAGAAACTACACATCCCAGCATACCCTGACACAGCTTTAGCATTCTCTGACAGCAAAGCTGTGTCAGAGCATGCTGGGATATGTAGTTTCACAACAGCTGGAGGGCCGCAGTTTGGAAATGCCTGCGCTATAAAATTATTGGACCAATTTGGGTGGGGGCCTGTTTTGTTGTGTATTGTGTAGGTACGAGAGTTTCACCGATAAAATGGTCCAAAAACGGGCAGAAACACCTTTGATTATGTGATCGGGCAGACATGGCAGACGATATCAGCCAAAAGGTCTCAGGGGCAGATGTATTAACCTGGAGAAGGCATAAGGAAGTGATAAACCAGTGATATGTGCAAGGTGATAAAGGCACCAGCCAATCAGCTGCAATATGTAAATTACAGTTAGGATCTGATTGGCTGGTGCCTTTATCACCTTACACATATCACTGGTTTATCACTTCCTTATGCCTCCTCCAGGTTAATACATCTGCCCCTCAGTGCTTGCGCATTCTCGATAATATGCCGATATTTCCCCCAGCTTATCCTCATTACCTCATCCTCCTTGTGGGCGGACATATGCAAATACAGTGTGGTGTGACTGAACTTATTTAACTAAAAAAAACAGATAAAAAATAAAACAAATGCTTAGTGGATGCTGTCAGTATCAGGCCCTTCCACTGGCAGAACAATGGAGCCAATTGTCAGTTCGACCAAAACAAAATTGCATAGTGTGTACCTAGCTTTTCAGACAACATTTTGTTCATGAACACATAGGTAAGGTATACTTCCCCTGTGCAACATAAAACAATGTTTGGTTGTTTATGCAAGCACATTTTGTAACAATCTAAGGTAGTGGATTAAATGAAGATCACCAGATTCTGCTGCTGGTCGGACAGATGCTCTGGAACTGCACATACCTTTGTATGTAAGTATTTGTGGTCATATACTGTAATGGGCTGATCATCTAGGAGAACTTCCCCTTCCTGCACAGGATAAAAGTTCTCAAGGATATTCACACAGGAGCTTTTACCACTACCAGATGGCCCCACCAGTGCAGTGACTTTGCCAGGATGCAGCGTGAAGGACGTATTCTACAAACAGGTAAAATGAACATGTTAGATTTTAAGGCAAGATACACCTGGTATTACTGCCACAGGTAGATATCTCCATGTATATTGTTTATAACCAAGGCCCTCCCACTTGAGTAAATTTTTTCTATTTTGTTACTTTTACCTACCTATCTTTCTGGGCTGTTGTTGCTATGTTCAAGAACAACCAACACTTGTTGGTGACAGTGTACTCCAGTACTGCACACCATGGGACAAGTGGAAATTACTATAGGAAGTGCAAGGGGGCTCTATCACCAATGACAGCCGTGTCAGGTCTGACAGAGTACAATAGTATGATGTATAGCACATTTTAATCATTTTTTTAGTATCATTTTTAATTATAACTAACTCTGCAAATAGGAAGAAATCACTGATAACATTAAAAAAAAATAAGAATTTACTTACCGATAATTCTATTTCTCGTAGTCCGTAGTGGATGCTGGGAACTCCGTAAGGACCATGGGGATAGCGGCTCCGCAGGAGACTGGGCACAAAAAGAAAGCTTTAGGACTACCTGGTGTGCACTGGCTCCTCCCCCTATGACCCTCCTCCAAGCCTCAGTTAGGATACTGTGCCCGGACGAGCGTACACAATAAGGAAGGATTTTGAATCCCGGGTAAGACTCATACCAGCCACACCAATCACACCGTACAACTTGTGATATGAAACCCAGTTAACAGCATGATAACAGAGGAGCCTCAGAATAGATGGCTCACAACAAGAACCCGATTAGTTAACAATAACTATGTACAAGTATTGCAGACAATCCGCACTTGGGATGGGCGCCCAGCATCCACTACGGACTACGAGAAATAGAATTATCGGTAAGTAAATTCTTATTTTCTCTGACGTCCTAGTGGATGCTGGGAACTCCGTAAGGACCATGGGGATTATACCAAAGCTCCCAAACGGGCGGGAGAGTGCGGATGACTCTGCAGCACCGAATGAGAGAACTCCAGGTCCTCCTCAGCCAGGGTATCAAATTCATAGAATTTTGCAAACGTGTTTGCCCCTGACCAAGTAGCTGCTCGGCAAAGTTGTAAAGCCGAGACCCCTCGGGCAGCCGCCCAAGATGAGCCCACCGTCCTTGTGGAATGGGCTTTTATTGATTTAGGCTGCGGTAATCCTACCGCAGAATGCGCCAGCTGAATAGTGCTACAAATCCAGCGCGCAATAGACTGCTTAGAAGCAGGAGCACCCAGCTTGTTGGGTGCCATCAGGATAAACAGCGAGTCAGTTTTCCTGACTCCAGCCGTCCTGGAAAAATAAAATTTTCAGGGCCCTGACTACGTCCAGCAACTTGGAATCCTCCAAGTCCCTAGTAGCCGCAGGCACCACAATAGGTTGGTTCAAGTGAAAACCTGAGACCACCTTCGGGAGAAACTGAGGACGAGTCCTCAACTCTGCCCTATCCATATAGAAAATCAGATAAGGGCTTTTACATGACAAAGCCGCCAATTCTGACACACGCCTGGCCAAGGCCAAGGCCAACAGCATGACCACTTTCCACGCGAGATACTTTAGCTCCATGGATTTAAGTGGCTCAACCAATGCGACTTTAGGAAATCCAACACCACGTTGAGATCCAAAAAGTGCCCCAGGAGGCACAAAAGGAGGCTGAATATGTAGTACTCCTTTAACCAAAGTCTGAACTTCAGGCAGTGAAGCCAGTTCTTTCTGGAAGAAAATCGCCAGAGCCGAAATCTGGACCTTGATGGACCCCAATTTGAGGCCCAAACGTCACCCCTGCTTGCAGGAAGTGCCGGAATCGACATAGTTGAAATTCCTCCGTCGGGGCCTTCATGGCCTTCCACCAAGCAACAAATTTTCGCCAAACGCGGCGATAATGTCTTGCGGTGACATCCTTCCTGGCTATGATCAGGGTAGGGATGACTTCCTTCGGAATACCCTTTTCCTTTAGGATCCGGTGTTCTACCGCCATGCCGTCAAACGCAGCCGCGGTAAGTCTTGGAACAGACAGGGTCCCTGCTGCCGCAGGTCTTGTCTGAGCGGCAGAGGCCAAGGGTCCTCTGCCAGCATCTCTTGAAGTTCCGGGTACCAAGCTCTTCATGGCCAATCCGGAACCCCGAGTATGGTTTTCACTCCTCGCCTTCTTATTATTCTCAGTACCTTGGGTATGAGAGGTAGAGGAGGAGACACATAAACCGACTGGTACACCCACGGTGTCACTAGAGCGTCCCCAGCGATCGCCTGAGGGTCCCTTGACCTGGCGCAATATCTTTTCAACTTCTTGTTGAGGCGGGACGCCATCATGTCCACCCGTGGTCATTCCCAACGGTTTACCCGCATTTGGAAAACTTCTGGATGAAGTCCCCATTCTCCTGGGTGTAGGTCGCCCATCGGAGAATCCTTGTGGCTTCTGCCATCGCCATCCTGCTTCTTGTGCCGCCCTGTCTGTGTACATGGGCGACCGCCGTGATGTCGTCTGATTGGATCAGTACCGGCTGGTTCTGAAGCAGGGGCCTTGCTTGGCTTAGGGCATTGTAAATGGCCCTTAGCTGCAGAATATTTATGTGAAGCGAAATCTCCTTGGAAATTTCTTCCCTGTGTGACTGCACCCCAGCCCCGAAGGCTGGCATCCGTGGTCACCAGGACCCAGTCCTGTATTCCGAATCTGCGGCCCTCTAGTAGATGAGCCCTCTGCAGCCACCACAGCAGCGACACCCTGTTTCTTGCTGAGAGGGTTATCCGCTGTTGTATCTGTAGATGGGACCCGGACCATTAGTCCCACAGGTCCCACTGGAACGTCCTTGCGTGGAGTCTTCCGAATGGAATTATGCTTCGTACGAAGCTACCATTTTTCCCAGGACTCGTGTGCATTGATGTACCGACACCTGTCCTGGTTTTAGGATGTCTCTGACTAGAGATGACAACTCCTCGGCTTTTTCCACTGGAAGAAACACTCTTTTCTGGTCTGCGTTCAGAAACATTCCCAGGAACAGAAGACGTGTCGTCGGGACCAGCTGTGACTTTGGAATATTGAGAATCCAGTCGTGCTGTTGTAGCACTTCCCGAGAGAGTGCTACCCCCACTACCAACTGTTCTTTGGACCTCGCCTTTATCAGGAGATCGTCCAAGTACGGGATAATAAAAACTTCCTTCTTGCGAAGGAGTATCATCACTTCGGCCATTACCTAGGTAAAGACCTTCGGTGCCGTGGACAACTCCAACGGCCGCGTCTGGAACTGATAGTGACAGTCCTGTACCACATATCTGAGGTACTCCTGGTGAGGGGGGTAAATGGGGACATGCAGGTACGCATCCTTGATGTCCAGGGAGACCCTGTAATCCCCCTCGTCCAGGCTCGTAATAACCGCCCTGAGCGATTCCATCTTGAACTTGAATCTTCTGATATAAAAGTTCAAGCATTTTAATTTCAAGATGGGTCTCACCGAACCGTTTCGGTACCACAACCACTGTGGAATAGTAACCCCTTCCTTGCTGAAGGAGGGGCACCTTGACAATCACTTGTTGTGATTATAGTGTTGAATATCCACCAACACCGTCTCCCTGGCAGAGGGAGGTGCCGGTAAGGCAGATTTTAGGAAACGGCGGGCGGAAGAACGTCTCGAACTCCAGCCTGTACCCCTGAGATACTACTTGAAGGACCCAGGGATCCATGTGAGAGAGCCCACTGTGTGCTGAAATTCCTGAGACGGGCCCCCACCGTACCCGGGTCCGCCTGAGCAGCCCCAGCACCATGCTGTGGACCTACCGGACGCAGGGAGGACTTCTGCTCTTGGGAACTAGCTGTGTGTTGCAGCTTTTTCCTCTACCTTTGCCTCTCGGCAGAAAGGATGAGCCTCTAGCCCTGTTGCTTTTCTGGGGCCGAAAGGACTGTACTTGATGATACGGTGCTTTCTTTTGTTGTGGGGTAGCCTGTGGCAAAAAAATCGATTTCCCAGCAGTATCTGTGGACAGGAGGTCTGAAAAACCATCCCCAAACAGTTTTACCCCCTTATAGGGCAACTTCCATGTGCCGATTCGAGTCGGCATCGCCTGACCATTGCCAAGTCCATAACCCCCGTCTGGCGGCAATGGACCTAGCGCTTATTTTTGATGCCAGCCGGCAAATATCCCTCTGTGCATCACGCATGTATAAGACCACGTCTTTTATATGCTCTATTTTCAGCAAAATATTGTCCCTATCCATAGTTATTTTCCGACAGGGAATCTGACCACGCAGCGGGAGCACTGCACATCCATGCCGAAGCAACGGCTGGTCGCAATATCATGCCCTAGTGTGTGACTATATCTTATAAGGTAACCTCCTGCTTTCTATCAGCAGGTTCCTTCAGGGCGGCCGTATCCGGAGACGGTAGTGCCACCTTTTCTGATAAGCGTGTAAGCGCTGTATCTACCCTATGGGGTGTTTCCCCGCGTGACCTATCCTCTGGCGGGAAAGGGTACGCTGCCAATAACCGTTGTAGAAATTATCAATTTCTTACCGGGGGAAGACCACTCTTCCTCACACACCTCATTTAATTTCTTAGATGCAGGAAAAACTACTAATAGTTTTCTCTCACCAAACACAATACCCTTTTATGTGGTACCTGGGGTATAATCATAAATGTGTAATACATTTTTCATTGCCTCAATCCTGTAACGGGTGGACCTATTTGGAGGGTACACCAGTCTCATCGATGCCGACACTGGAGTCAGTATCTGAGGTAGCGGGCGATTTTAGAGCCCCCCATGACATTTGAGACGCTGGAACAGGCACAAGCTGAGTAGCCGGCTGTTCCGTGTCGTCGACCTTTTATGTAAGGAGTTGACACTTTCACGTAATCCTTCCATAAGTTCAACCACACCGGTGTCGACCCCGCAGGGGGTGACAACCTATTTACAGGCATTCGCTCCGCCTCCACCTCATTATCCTCCACTTACCTGTCGACACAGCCGTACCGACACACAGCACACACACAGGGAATGCTCTGATAGAGGACAGGACCCCACAAAGCCCTTTGGGGAGACAGAGGGAGAGTATGCCAGCACACACCAGGGCGCTATATATCACAGGGATAGCACCTATAAAAAAGTGTTTTCCCTTATAGCTGCATATATATTGTATACTGCGCCTAAATTGTGCCCCCCCTCTCTTTTTAACCCTTTCTGTAGTGTATTAACTGCAGGGGAGAGCCAGGGAGCTTCCCTCCAACGGAGCTGTGAGGGAAAAATGGCGCCAGTGTGCTGAAGGAGATAGCTACGCCCCTTTTTCGCTGACTTTTCTCCCGCATTTTTATGGATTCTGGCAGGGGTTAATGTACATCCATATAGCCCTGGGGGTTATATGTGATGTATTTTTGCCAGCCAAGGTGTTAATATTGATGCTCAGGGCGCCCCCCCCCCCAGCGCCCTGCACCCATCAGTGACAGCAGTGTGAGGTGTGCATGAGGAGCAATGGCGCACAGCTGCAGTGCTGTGCGCTACCTTGATGAAGACTGATGTCTTCTGCCGCCGATTTTCCGGACCTCTTCTTGCTTCTGGCTCTGTAAGGGGGCCGGCGGCTCTGGGACCGGACTCCGAGGCTGGGCCTGTGTTCGATCCCTCTGGAGCTAATGGTGTCCAGTAGCCTAAGAAGCCCAAGCTGGCTGCAAGCAGGCAGGTTCGCTTCTTCTCCCCTTAGTCCCTCGATGCAGTGAGCCTGTTGCTAGCAGGTCTCACTGAAAATAAAAAACCTAAAACTAACTTTTATCTAAGAAGCTCAGGAGAGCCCCCTAGATTGCACCCTGCTCGGTCGGGCACAAAAATCTAACTGAGGCTTGGAGGAGGGTCATAGGGGGAGGAGCCAGTGCACACCAGGTAGTCCTAAAGCTTTCTTTTTGTGCCCAGTCTCCTGCGGAGCCGCTATCCCCATGGTCCTTACGGAGTTCCCAGCATCCACTAGGACGTCAGAGAAATAATAATAATAATAATAATAATAAGCAAGTACCGGTACTACTTTTTGTAGAAAAAACCCCCACTGCAGTAAGCTGTGGTCTGCTTTCCACACTACACAACGAGGGTAGGAGGGAGATTAACTATAGGGCAAAAGTTTTAGGCAGGTGTGGAAGAAATGCTGCATAGTAAGAATACAGTTAAAAATAGAAGTGTTAATAGTTTATTTTTATCAATTAACAAAATGCAAAGTGCATGAACAGAAGAGAAATCTAAATCAAATTAATAGGCCTAATTCAGCATGGATCGCTATTCAGAGAAATCGCAAATTGAGCGATTATCGAACTACTGTGCATATTTGGCCGTAAAAGAGTGCAGTTTGTTCTCCCAAGTGCTGGACAGCGGTACACTAATGAGTGTCTGCAGGCAATAGTGAAGCATGGTGGAGGTTCCTTGTAAGTTTGGGGCTGCATTTCAGCAAATGGGAGTTGGGGACTTTGGTCACGATTACTGGAATCCTCAATGCTGAGAAATACAGGCAGGTACTTATCCATCATGCAATACCATCAGGGAGGCGTCTTATTGACTCCAAATTTATTATGCAGTAGGACAACGACCACAAACATACAGCCAATGTCATTAAGAACTATCTTCAGCATAAAGAAGAACAAGGATTCCTGGAAGTGATGATATGGTCCTAACAGAGCCCTGATCTGAACATCTGTCGCGGCCTGTGACAGATGAGAAATGTGAATTTGAGGTGGGTGAGGTGTCCTTCATGGGTTAGGTCATCTCCCCTAAATGGTTTTCTAGGTACTCAAAGAAGGTTCAGGCAGTTTTGGAATGGAGCCGTCCTTCTAACCTCAAGACTATCCAGCGCTTTCTTGGATTCTCAATTACCATAGACGTTTCACTCGCTTCTTCTCTACCATTGTGGCTCCCATAGTAGAGCTCACGAAGAAAGGAGCAGACGTTCAGCATTGGCCACCACAGGCAGTGTTGGCCTTCAAAAAGCTCAAGAAAGCATTTACGACAGCTCTGGTTCTTCGTCATCCTAACCCGAACTTGCCTTTTCTGGTGGAGGTGGATGCTTCGGATGTTGGAGCAGGGGCAGTGCTTTCGCAGAGAGATCCGAAAGACTAGAAAATCCACCCTTGTGCTTTCCTCTACCAGGAAGTTCTCCTCAGCTAAGTGGAATTATGATGTTGGAAATCGAGAGCTGCTGGCGATTAAGTGGGCCTTTGAGGACTGGCGCCATTGGTTGGAGGGAGCGCTGCAAGTAATTGCTGTATTTACTGATCATAAAAATCTGTCTTATATTAAAGCCACTAAGAGACTGAACCCTTGACAGGTTCGTTGGGCCCTGATTTTCACCAGATTTAGGTTTCTGATCACCTTTAGACTGGGTTCTAAGAACATTAAAGTGGATGCTTTGTCCTGCAGTTTTGTGCCAGTACAAGATTCTAAGGGATCCGATTCTCCCATTGTGCCCACCTCTACTATTCTTGTGGGTGTAACACAAGACTTGGCCTCTCGTGTGTTATCCATTCAAAGCCAAGCTCCTGTGGAGATACCATCATCTGGGTTATGGTAGACCGATTTAGCAAGATGGCTCATTTTGTGGCTTTGTGAAAGTAGCCTTCTGCCAAGGAACTAGCCAACTTGTTCATTCTTCATATAGTTAGACTTCATGGATTGCCCTTGGATATTGTGTCCGATAGAGGGTCCCAATTCATTGCTGCATTTTGGAGGTCATTTAATTCTAGTCTGGGAATGCATGCGAGTCTCTCTTCAGGATACCCACCCCAGTCCAATGGGCAGACTAAACGAGTTAACCAGTCCTTGGAGCAGTATTTATGTTGCTTTATTTCCAAGTGCATAGCAATTGGTCCAAAATTTTGTCTATGGCTGAATTTGCATCTAACAATTCATGCCAATTCTGCTTCTAAGGTTTCACCTTTCTTTTGTGTTACAGGTTGTCATCCCAAGGCTAATGCTTTTGATGCAGGCCAGGGTAGTTCTTCCTCTTCCCGGATGGTGACTAGGTTGAGGACGATTTGGAGGATCGCACATCTAGCACTAAAAAAGGCTTCATTGCGGTCTCAAAAGTTTTTTTTACAAATTTAGGAGACCATGTTCATTCAAGATTGGAGATATGGTTTGTTGTCAACTCAGAATATCAGATTGCCACAACCCTCACAGAAATTTGGTCCATAGTTCATTGGGCCTTTTCAAATTATTGGTCATTGCAGTTACCCGGAGGGGAGTGGGGAGAGACGCAGCAAACTCCCAGGCTCACCAGGGAATGCTAAGCGGCTAGCGGTGGGACATTACCTGTACTCCAAACAAACACGTGTGATGATCTTCCGATATCCCTGCTGTCAGCGGCGGTACTGTAGCCGCTGAAGCAGAGAGGGAGGAGCCACGGTAACAACTTCCGTACACGCCGGAGTCACAGCCGGCTGGCAGCGGGACTTACACAATAGGGTAGCTCGTGCTGCCAGAATACTGTTAAGACTCTCGAGATAATAGTCCTCTTGGAATAGGGTAATGTATGTGTAGCAGAGTAGGGCATCATGCTTGTTATAACTGAAGAAATATTTGTAACAACTGTATAAACTCTATACTTACCACACTGCAAATGATGATGAGAAATCAATGGTGAATTAAGCTGATAAAGTGTCAGCTAATAGAGCTAGTGTGAATAAAGTGAATTACGCTAATATAGTATCAGAAAACGAGACTGAGAATTAGAAACAAAATACATTGGGTCTGCTGCATGGCTGCGGAATAGCATTATACTAAAAGCACAATACAGAGACAACACATGTGCTGTTGATGAGTGTGGAATACCACTATAGCTAAACATCCTTGATGTGTAATAACCGTCAATATAAATACAACAGACACTTTATTGTAACTAAAAGAGATACACATGGAGAGTGTTACAGTTGCAATAGAAATGTATACCTCTGAATCACAATAGTATACATCGGAATACTGAAAACAGTGTCAAAATACGAGATACTTTTTTGCAACTAGAGTGGTATATGTGTAGGAGTTACATTTGTAATAAAAATACACACAGACTGCACAGGCAAAATAACCTTTAATAAGTAATATAAGGCTCACAGGAAATAACAAGATATTTTAGTAGTTTTAACTTTTCACACTTTGTTTTCCTATCACACTATATATTTTAATATTTCACCACTCTTGCCGGAATAATTTTAAAGCATACTAAATAAACTAAGAAGTTTTAACAATTAATTTGCTTCCAGTGTACATCCAGAAAAATCTTTCCTTTGTTCTCTTTCTTTTTCTTTATTAATTTGCTGGTATCAGACCTGAAACATTAGGATAGCACCTAAATAAGTGAAGTACAATTGGTGACAACAAAACACAATAACAAAGACGAAATTGAAGGAACCATAAGATATTTAAATATCTATTTATTGAGCTCTAAATGTTCTTTGTATTAACATTTTTCACTGTTCTCTCCTTAAGCCAGTCTTCCACTCTTCTAGTTTTAGGGTGTGTCGTCTCTGGAGTCCACTTCCAGTTTTTTTTTTTTTTTTTAAGTTAGGTTTTTTATTGAGAGTGATCGATAATCAAAACAGTAACAGTAGCACAGTTGTACAGATTAAGGTATTGAACATAACAACATACAGTGTACATATTATACCATACCAATAAAGACAGTTTTATGGTGATATAGGCTAACAGGTAATAGCAATATGTGGTCTGTGTAATTCTGTGTGTGTACTTGATCAGTCTCATTTTATTTTTTATTTTTTCAAATATCGAGTCGAGTCTGTATCATAGCAGAGTATAGTCTTATGGTGAGTGAAAGCAAGAGAGAGAAAGAGGAGGAAAGGAGAGAAAAAGCAAGAAAACAAATGTTAATAAAGGAGGAACGTAGTGGATGTTGCCTATAGGAAAGTAAGAGGTTGGGAGCAGTTCTCTGTATTAATAACAGGGGGAGGGATAATTGTAATGCTAGAGGAGATAGTGTTATGAGCAGTGTTGGCACCGCTAGCAGAGTCCGGGCATCAATAAAGAGCGTGCAAGGTACCAGGGAGACCAAACGTTGTGGAACTGAGCCACAGTATTATTCCTTAGGCTTGTAATATATTCCATATTGGCTATGTGGTTAATCTTGGTCAATAGTACAGCCTTGGAGGGTGGTTTATGATCTTTCCAGCATTTAGCAATCAGTGATTTAGCCGCCATGCAAATATGCATGGTAAGCTTGTCTTGGGTTTTGGGTAGTGACGGTGTGGGGGCGTGAAGCAAAGCGATTTCAGGGGAGAGGGCAAGGTTATGCCCGCAGGTTTGAGCAACAAGTGCTCCAACCGTGTTCCAGAAGGGGCGAACAGAGGGGCACGTCCACCATATGTGAAAAAAGGTGCCCTCCTCTCCACAGAGTCTCCAACACAAGTCTGATGTCGTAGGGAAGATGGAGTGAAGTCTGGAAGGAACCAGATACCACCTGGTGTAGACCTTATAACATGTTTCCTTAAGTGCCACACTAATAGAAGCTTTCGCTATGCGTGTTCTGATTTCCTCCCATTGATCATCTTCCAGCGAGTGGGAGAGATCTGATTCCCAAGCTAATTCATGGGGTTCACGGGTCAGGGGATCTGGAACCAAGATTGAGTTGTATATTGTTGAGATATTCCCCTTTTTGCCAATTGAAAGTAGACACATATGTTCAAAGGAGGTGTGTGATTTCAAAGGGGTAGTTTTAAGCTGAGATTTGAGGAAGCTAAGAATTTGGACATAATGGTATTGACACGAGGAAGGGATACCAAAGCGCTCTTGAAAATCTCCAAAAGAGGTCGGTGCTGAGTGACCTTTAACATGTATAAATCTTGTGACACCCTGGGATTGCCATGGGGCCGCTATTCTACGTTCGCAGCCTGGGGGGAAGGCAGGATGTCCCCAAATAGGCGATAAAGGTGAGGGGTATGAAGATAGATTGTGAGTGCTGCGGAGTTTGTCCCACAGTCCAAGGGTGAATTTAATCGTGGGAGCTGAATAGGCCGAGGCTGGTCTGCAGGACCTGGGGAGCCATGGAAGTGAGTCGAGGGGTATACCCTGATATATTGAGTTCTCAATATCAACCCATTTTCTGTTACCTTGGGGGGAATGCCAGGACACTATATGATTGAGGTGACAGGCGTTAAAGTAAGCCTGAAGGTCAGGGTATCCCAAGCCCCCCGAGGAGGCACTCTTAGTCAACAACGATCGTCTCAGTCGAGATTTACGATGAGCCCAAATAAATTTGTTGCACATTGATTGTAGGGAAGCCAAAGTCACTCTGGGTACCATTATTGGAATGGTCTGAAACAGGTAAAGAATACGTGGTAGGAGATTCATTTTTAGGGCATTGATCCTCCCGATCCATGAAACAAATAGACGGTCCCATTTATCTAGATCTTGAGTGAGAGTTTTAATCATGGGAACATAGTTAGCCTGGTATAGGCTGGTGTAGGATTTAGTAATAAAATAAGATTTTACTTACCGATAAATCTATTTCTCGTAGTCCGTAGTGGATGCTGGGACTCCGTAAGGACCATGGGGAATAGCGGCTCCGCAGGAGACAGGGCACAAAATAAAAGCTTGAGATATCAGGTGGTGTGCACTGGCTCCTCCCCCTATGACCCTCCTCCAAGCCAGTTAGGATACTGTGCCCGGACGAGCGTACATAATAAGGAAGGATATTGAATCCCGGGTAAGACTCATACCAGCCACACCAATCACACCGTACAACTCGTGATCTGAACCCAGTTAACAGTATGATAAATTTAAAGGAGCCTCTGAAAGGATGGCTCAACAATAATAACCCGAATTTTTTGTAACAATAACTATATACAAGTATTGCAGACAATCCGCACTAGGGATGGGCGCCCAGCATCCACTACGGACTACGAGAAATAGATTTATCGGTAAGTAAAATCTTATTTTATTACTAAATCCTACACCAGCCTATACCAGGCTAACTATGTTCCCATGATTAAAACTCTCACTCAAGATCTAGATAAATGGGACCGTCTATTTGTTTCATGGATCGGGAGGATCAATGCCCTAAAAATGAATCTCCTACCACGTATTCTTTACCTGTTTCAGACCATTCCAATAATGGTACCCAGAGTGACTTTGGCTTCCCTACAATCAATGTGCAACGTCCTAAGTGGATGCTGGGACTCCGTAAGGACCATGGGGATTATACCAAAGCTCCCAAACGGGCGGGAGAGTGCGGATGACTCTGCAGCACCGAATGAGAGAACTCCAGGTCCTCCTCAGCCAGGGTATCAAATTTGTAGAATTTAGCAAACGTGTTTGCCCCTGACCAAGTAGCTGCTCGGCAAAGTTGTAAAGCCGAGACCCCTCGGGCAGCCGCCCAAGATGAGCCCACTTTCCTTGTGGAATGGGCTTTTACTGATTTTGGCTGTGGCAATCCTGCCACGGAATGTGCAAGCTGAATTGTACTACAAATCCAACGAGCAATCGTCTGCTTTGAAGCAGGAGCACCCAGCTTGTTGGGTGCATACAGGATAAACAGCGAGTCAGTTTTCCTGACTCCAGCCGTCCTGGAAACATATATTTTCAAGGCCCTGACAACGTCCAGCAACTTAGAGTCCTCTAAGTCCCTAGTAGCCGCAGGTACCACAATAGGTTGGTTCATGTGAAATGCAGAAACCACCTTAGGTAGAAATTGAGGACGAGTCCTCAATTCCGCCCTGTCAGAATGAAAATTTAGGTAAGGGCTTTTACATGATAAAGCCGCCAATTCTGACACACGCCTAGCTGAAGCCAAGGCCAACAGCATCGACACCTTCCACGTGAGATATTTTAAATCTACCGTAGACAATGGTTCAAACCAGTGTGATTTTAGAAATCTCAACACAACATTGAGATCCCAAGGTGCCACTGGAGGCACAAAAGGAGGCTGTATGTGCAGCACCCCTTTCACAAATGTCTGAACTTCAGGTACTGAAGCCAGTTCTTTCTGGAAGAATATCGACAGGGCCGAAATTTGAACCTTAATGGACCCTAATTTTAGGCCCATAGACAGTCCTGTTTGCAGGAAATGCAAGAAACGACCCAGTTGAAATTCCTGTGTAGGGGCCTTCTTGGCCTCACACCACGCAACATATTTACGCCAAATGCGGTGATAATGTTTTGCGGTTACTTCCTTTCTGGCTTTTACCAGAGTAGGGATGACTTCTTCTGGAATGCCCTTGTCCTTCAGGATCCGGCGTTCAACCGCCATGCCGTCAAACGCAGCCGCGGTAAGTCTTGGAACAGACAAGGCCCCTGCAGTAGCAGGTCCTGTCTTAGAGGTAGAGGCCACGGTTCGTCCGTGAGCATCTCTTGAAGTTCCGGGTACCAAGACCTTCTTGGCCAATCCGGAACCACGAGTATAGTTCTTACTCCTCTCCTTCTTATGATTCTCAATACTTTCGGTATGAGGGGCAGAGGAGGGAATACATACACTGACTGGTACACCCACGGCGTTACCAGAGCGTCCACTGCTATTGCCTGAGGGTCCCTTGACCTGGCGCAATATCTGTCCAGTTTTTTGTTTAGACGTGACGCCATCATGTCCACCTTTGGTCTTTCCCAACGGTTTACAATTTGGTGGAAGACTTCTGGGTGAAGTCCCCACTCTCCCGGGTGAAGGTCGTGTCTGCTGAGGAAGTCTGCTTCCCAGTTGTCCACTCCCGGAATGAACACTGCTGACAGTGCTATCACATGATTTTCCGCCCAGCGAAGAATCCTTGCAGTTTCTGCCATTGCCCTCCTGCTTCTCGTGCCGCCCTGTCTGTTTATGTGGGCGACTGACGTGATGTTGTCCGACTGGATCAACACCGCCTGACCCTGAAGCAGAGGTTTTGCTTGAATTAAGGCATTGTAAATGGCCCTTAGTTCTAGAATGTTTATATGAAGAGATGTTTCCATGCTTGACCACAAGCCCTGGAAATTCCTTCCCTGTGTGACTGCTCCCCAGCCTCTCAGGCTGGCATCCGTGGTTACCAGGATCCAATCCTGAATGCCAAATCTGCGGCCCTCTAGTAGATGAGCCCTCTGAAGCCACCACAGGAGAGACACCCTTGTCCTTGGCGACAGGGTTATCCGTTGATGCATCTGAAGATGCGATCCGGACCATTTTCCCAGTAGATCCCACTGAAAAGTTCTTGCATGGAATCTTCCGAATGGAATCGCTTCGTAAGAAGCCACCATTTTTCCCAGGACCCTTGTGCACTGATGCACTGAGACCTGTCCTGGTTTTAGGAGGTTCCTGACTAGCTCGGATAACTCCCTGGCCTTCTCCTCCGGGAGAAACACCTTCTTCTGGACTGTGTCCAGAATCATTCCTAAGAACAGTAGACGTGTCGTTGGAATCAGCTGCGATTTTGGAATATTTAGAATCCATCCGTGCTGACTTAGCACTACCTGAGATAGTGCCACTCCGACTTCTAACTGTTCCTTGGTTCTTGCCCTTATCAGGAGATCGTCCAAGTAAGGGATAATTAAGATGCCTTTTCTTCGTAGAAGAATCATCATTTCGGCCATTACCTTGGTAAAGACCCGAGGCGCCGTGGACAATCCAAACGGCAGCGTCTGAAACTGATAATGACAGTTTTGTACTACAAACCTGAGGTACCCTTGGTGAGAAGGATATATTGGGACGTGGAGATAAGCATCCTTGATGTCCAGCGACACCATATAGTCCCCCTCTTCCAGGTTCGCTATCACCGCTCTGAGTGACTCCATCTTGAATTTGAACCTTTTTATGT
The DNA here is from genome assembly GCF_028390025.1 of Pseudophryne corroboree. Lineage (NCBI taxonomy): Eukaryota > Metazoa > Chordata > Amphibia > Anura > Myobatrachidae > Pseudophryne > Pseudophryne corroboree. Next base: position 314,529,049 of record NC_086444.1, on the reverse strand, counting down.
AAGTGTTCAAAGATTTTAGATTTAATATTGGTCTCACCGAGCCGTCCGGCTTCGGTACCACAAATAGTGTGGAATAATACCCCTTCCCCTGTTGTAAGAGGGGTACCTTGATTATCACCTGCTGGGAGTACAGCTTGTGAATGGCTTCCAGAACTGCCTCCCTGTCGGAGGGAGACTTTGGTAAAGCAGACTTCAGGAACCGATGAGGAGGAAACGCCTCGAATTCCAGTTTGTACCCCTGTGATACTACCTGTAGAATCCAGGGATCCACTTGCGAGTGAGCCCACTGCGCGTTGAAATACTTGAGACGGGCCCCCACCGTGTCTGCTTGTAAAGCCCCAGCGTCATGCTGAAGACTTGGCAGAAGCAGGGGAGGGCTTCTGCTCCTGGGAAGCGGCTGCATGGTGCTGCCTTTTTCCTCTTCCTCTGCCCTTGGGCAGAAAAGAGTGACCTTTTGCTCGCTTGTACTTATGGGAACGAAAGGACTGAGTTTGAAAAGACTGTGTCTTTTTCTGTTGATGTGAAGTAACCTGGGGTAAAAAGGTGGATTTTCCAGCCGTTGCCGTGGCCACCAGGTCTGTTAGACCAGCCCCAAATAACTCCTCCCCCTTATACGGCAATACTTCCATGTGCCGTTTGGAATCTGCGTCCCCTGACCACTGTCTGGTCCATAATGCTCTTCTGGCAGAGATGGACATTGCGCTTACTCTTGATGCCAGGGTACAAATATCCCTCTGCGCATCACGCATATATAGCAATGCATCCTTTAAATGTTCTATAGTTAACAGAATATTGTCCCTATCCAGGGTATCAATATTCTCAGTCAGGGAATCCGCCCATGCGACTCCAGCACTGCACATCCAGGCTGATGCGATTGCTGGTCGCAGTATAACACCAGTATGTGTGTATATACTTTTCAGGATATTTTCCAGCCTCCTATCAGCTGGTTCTTTGAGGGTGGCCGTATCAGGGGACGGTAACGCTACTTGTTTAGATAAACGTGTGAGCGCCTTATCTACCCTAGGGGGTGTTTCCCACCGTGCCCTAACCTCTGGCGGGAAAGGGTATAGTGCTAATAACTTATTAGAAATTAGCTGGTTTTTTTTTTCGGGGGAAACCCACGCTTTATCACACACCTCATTTATTTCCTCAGACTCAGGAAAAACTATTGGCAGTTTTTTCACACCCCACATAATACCCGCCTTTGAGGTATTTGTAGTGTCAGAAAGGTTCAATGCCTCTTTCATTGCCGTGATCATGTAACGTGTGGCCCTACTGGACATTACGTTTGTCTCGTCACCGTCGACACTAGATTCAGTATCTGTATCTGGATCCGTGTCGACCCACTGAGGTAGCGGCCGTTTTAGGGCCCCTGAGGGTGTCTGAGACGCCTGAACAGGCACTAATTGATTTGCCGGCTTTCTCATGTCGTCAACAGTTTTTTGTAAATTGCTGACATTATCACTTAATTGCTTAAACACAATCATCCAGTCAGGTGTCGACTCCCTAGGGGGTGACATCACTAACACAGGCAACTGCTCCGCCTCCACCTCATTTTCCTCCTCATACATGTCGACACACGCGTACCGACACACAGCACACACACCGGGAATGCTCTGATAGAGGACAGGACCCCACTTAGCCCTTTGGAGAGACAGAGGGAGAGTCTGCCAGCACACACCCAGCGCTATATATATACAGGGATAACCTTATATAAGTGTTAATCCCTTATAGCTGCTGTTAATCTAGTTATTTGCTGCCAAAATGCCCCCCCTTCTCTTTTTTACCCTGAATCAGATGCAGTACTGCAGGGGAGAATCAGGGAGCCGTCCTTCCAGCGGAGCTGTGAGGGAATAATGGCGCCAGTGTGCTGAGGAGATAGGCCCCGCCCCTTCACGACGTCCTTAACTCCCGCTTTTTTGTGTAAAATGGCAGGGGAAAAAATACATCCATATAGCCCTGGAGCTATATGTGATGTATTCCTTTTGCCAGCTAAGGTATATGTGTGTTATATTGCGTCTCAGGGCGCTCCCCCCCAGCGCCCTGCACCCTCAGTGACCGGAGTGTGAAGTGTGCTGAGAGCAATGGCGCACAGCTGCGGTGCTGTGCGCTACCTTAGTCTTGAAGACAGGATGTCTTCTGCCGCCGCTTTCACCGGACCTTCGTCTCTTCTGGCTCTGTAAGGGGGACGGCGGCGCGGCTCCGGTGACCCATCCAGGCTGAACCTGTGATCGTCCCTCTGGAGCTAACGTCCAGTAGCCTAAGAAGCCCAATCCACTCTGCACTCAGGTGAGTTCGCTTCTTCTCCCCTTAGTCCCACGATGCAGTGAGCCTGTTGCCAGCAGGACTCACTGAAAATAAAAAAACCTAACTAAACTTTTATTCTAAGCAGCTCTGGAGAGCTACCTAGTTTGCACCCTTCTCGGCCGGGCACAAAAATCTAACTGGCTTGGAGGAGGGTCATAGGGGGAGGAGCCAGTGCACACCACCTGATATCTCAAGCTTTTATTTTGTGCCCTGTCTCCTGCGGAGCCGCTATTCCCCATGGTCCTTACGGAGTCCCAGCATCCACTTAGGACGTTAGAGAAATATGCCAAGGTATTTAATAGCCGAAGGTCTCCAAAGAAAGGGGAAGGAGGAAGTTAAAATCAAACGGGTATGAGATGGAATATTAAATGTAAGGGCCTCAGATTTGGTGTGATTTATTTTGTAACCAGATAGGGAACCATATAAGAGTAATTCTTTCTGTAGGTTAGGGAGAGATATCAGAGGGTTAGCCACTTCCAGTTTTTGTTCAGGAACAATTTGAGTTTGTGGTGGAGAAGATTTTGGACTCCAGGCTGGTTCGTGAGCAACTGAAATTTCTGGTCATTTGTAAGGGGTATGGACCAGAGGAGAGATCTTGGGTGTTGGATAAGAATTTGCCCGCTCCCAGATTGAAGGCTTTCTTTAAAAAATTCCCCTGGAAGCCGGGCTCTAAGGGTTTGTTGACCTTGGAGAGCGTACTGTCATGAGATTCCCGCAGTGTCTGGTCGTTGCTAAGCACTAGACGCTTGCGAGATTCCGCTCCCTGGCCGCTGCTTCTTTGGTAAGCAGGGGCACTTGTAGCTCCCCGGCCGCCGGCTCCTTAGCAACCAGGGATGCTGGCAGAAGGGGGATGCGCTGCAGACCTGTGGACGTGCAGTGGGACAGCTGAACGGGATTTTGCAATCTAAGTAGGCTTAACTGTGGCCGATAGCTTATTGGCTCATGCTTCCTTTATATTCTGTTTCTGGCTCTTATTCCATGCTGGTCATAGTTTCTGTCTGCAGCGAGAGCTCTTGTCAGTTTATTCTAGTACTAGCTTGTGGGTTCCTCTGCCTGGTTACCGAGCTAATGTCTCCTGCTGAGTTCCTGTGTCCAGCCCTGTGCCTGTAGCACACTCTATCATGACTTCTAGTTTGTTATCCTTGCCTATTCTACCTCCCATCTAATTATTGTAGTGTTTTGTGTCTTTCTGGTGTTCTCTTCTCCTGTGCTACCATTTCCAGTATTGCACCTGCTGGTTCTGAGCTCTCTCTGTCGTGCACTCTCATATTCCCATTGCATTCTAGACCTGGTTACTCCTGTCCCATCCTCGACCTCACATTCTAGTCTTACTTCTTTGAATCTCCCTGCTTTTCCCTGGCACAACAGTACCACCCTCTGTCTCTTGCCTTTTGACTTTGAGCAGCTCTTATCTTCATAGAATCTTTCAAATAGGGTATCCAGCAAAATTTGTCATTAGGCTGTGGAAACTAATGGAGACTACTCTAAATATGTTTCCAGTAAAACAATTTGCCTATACGTATGGTTTCATCTATTAAATCACCATTTGAGAAGGAAAATCACTCCAAACAGTTCTGGCATCATAACAAAAAAACTATTTTTGCCTAAGAATTAAACACCCATAAAGAAGTCGCCATAGACGAAACGCGTTGGTAGAAACAAAAATATTTTATTGATATTTTTACTGTATAAACAAAAACTGTATAAACATCTGGGGCCAAATGTAATAGAGTGAGAGTTTCAGAAAGTGAGAGATTTAATAAGGTTTTTCAGTTTTTTTTAAAGTGGCAATCATTTTACACTACAAAACCAGGTTGATCTTGCTGTGTAAATGATTGCCACTTTAAAAAAACCCTGCAAAACCTTACCAAATCTCTCACTTTTTGAAACTCTCACTCTTTTAAATTTGGACCATGGTTTCCTAGTGATCAACACTTTTGTGTTAAAAAAAACGATTACAGAAACTTATTTTTGCATATGTCATTTATATTTTAATAAAAATATGTGTTTTTAACATTTGGGTGTATATGTATATAAAGTACTGATAAGGTCATCCTCGGTTCATATCCACAAAAACCATATTGGATTCATCCATCAAATAAGCGTGCTCCACAAAGATACCTCTCTCTCTCTATCTCTATGTATATATATATGTATATATATATATATATATATATATATATGAGAGAGATACAGAGAGAGAGAGATACAGTATATATATATATATATATATATATATATACATATATATATATATATATATATACACACACACACACACACATATACATAGGCGGATTCAGGGGTTGCACCATGGCATGTGCCCCCCCTGTCGTTTTGCATAATTTTTATTATTATTATTAGTGCAACATAGGTGTACAGTGGACACACCGGCTCTGCACCTGTGATGGGGATAATAGGATGCTCTGACCTCAAAAGATGCTGCAGTGCGGGGTGAGATGGTTCCATCCTGGTGTGTTCAGATGCTTCCTGTTAGTTTAAGCATGTGCACCCTTGGATCTCCCGTCTTCCCCCTGTCCGACTCCTAAGTGCCTATGCCTGCAGCTGCCGTCCTGCTGCTCCCCATCTGCACCTGGATCTCCTTAGGTAAAGTGTCCAGTCCACAGCCTTCTGACCACCCGTCTCATGGCCGATACCAGTGCAGGACAGCATCCTCGGTGTACGGCAGCAGCTGGGAGAGGGGCAGTCACCACTGTAGTACAGGGGCTGTAAATCAGTGGGTAGGGGTAATTCTGTGTGTGCACCCCACCAACACACTACACTCATCTCACTGCCCCCCACCTAGAACCCTCCCCAGACAGTCCAGTCACAGTGAACCCCCCTCATTCAGCCCAGTGTTCCCCCCTCCCACCCCTATCTCCCCCCGCCTCCTTTCCAGTGCTCCCCCATTCTCAAAGTGCCCCCCCATCCGGCTTAGTGTCCTCCAGCATCTCACTGACCCAGTGCCCCCTCTTGCAAGCTCAATGTATCCCCCCTTCCCTCCCCAACCAGCCCACTGACCCCATCTAACAGTCCCTCAGCAAGAAACTCCCCAGCCAGTCCAGTCACAGTGTGTCCCCCTCATTCAGCCCAGTGTACCCCCTTCTCCAGGCTAGTGTTCCCCTACTCCCACCACGATGTCACTGTCCCCTTCCCATCCAGCCCACTGCCCCCTATATATATCACCCACGGCCTTTCCCTGTCACCCTCTCCACCTGGCAGCACACACTGCCTCTCACTCTAACCCCTCCTTATCCACAACCTGTCACCCTCTCCCTGGTGTCACCCACTGCCTCTCCCTATTGTCACGCTTGGCTTGAGTTGGGGATCTGATGACTGATAATGGACTGAGGGAGCAGCTGTCGGTAAAGGAAGGAAACGGGATGGCTGAATGTAATTCCTAATCATGGATTTAGGCCCAAAGATGCAGGAGGGTAGGCATTGAGGGCAATGAACGAGAATGATACACTGAGAAAGGTTAATTCAGCTTTACTGAAACTTCAATCATATACAATGACTAGGAGATTAGTCTGAGTGAACTCTGCAAGACGAAATGTTTGCGACTTGTAAACGATGCTGAAAAATACTGAATGAAGAAGGCTTATGATTTGTAAACGACGTTGAAGAACACTGAATGAAGAGATGACTAGTGATTTGTAAATGATGCTGAAGAACACTGAATGAAGAGATGACTTGTGATTTGAAAACGATGCTGAAGAACACAGAATGACGAGAAGACTTGTGATTTGTGAACGATGCTGAAGAACACAGAATGACGAGAAGACTTGTAATTTGTGAACGATGCTGGAGAGAAGATTGCTGAGAGCACCGTCAGCAAACGGAGACCCTCTACCAGATAGAGGATCCAGCGGTTAAACTGCAAGAGCAAGTAGACTGGTAGCAAAGGACTGCAATAATAGAACTAACCACCGGGCGGCCATAACAGAACCAGGATACCAGGGCTTAACCTGGGAGCACAGAGCTTGAGCACCTTACAGCAGCAAGTAACTTGAAGCACTGGCACCATGATTAAACATCAATCCCTTTATATAAGGGAAGACTACACCGGACTGGCTGGATGCGAGCTGGGATACCTATTGGCTTGGCTTGGTCTCCAACATGGTGGCTCCCTGCACAGAGGACACATGTGGAACCAGCACACAGCCACTTCCTCAGGCCTCAGCCTTTCAGACGTCGCACTCCAGCAACAGGACACTTGGAAACAGACACCTCCGGCTGCCATGCTCCGCTCCCCAGGACCCGGACCCCGGCCTCCAGACACCCGGCAGCCGCACCAGAGGGCCTCGCTGCCGCAGCTCCGATCTGCCGCAGCCACCTAACAGGAAGGCTGCAGGGACCAGAACCAGAGGTAAGACTCCGGATGCTGACACCTATCACCCTCTCCCTGTATCCCACTGCCTCTCCCCATCACGCTCTCCCACTTACTGCTTCTCCCATCATCTTCTCCCTGTCATTCTCTGCCTCTCTCTAGCATCATCCACTGCCTCTCCATCTCCCATTATCTCTCCCCGTCACCAGCTGCCTCTCACCTGCATCACTATCTCCCCATCTCTCCTGTCACCCTCAGCCTCTTCAAGGTATCACTCTCTCTCCATCACCTTCTGCCTTCCTAATCCATCACCCTCTCCCCATCACAAACTGGCTCGTGGATACGGCATTCCCTATGAGGCCATACCCCTTGTTGCCGGGCTACACCCACTTCCCCAGGAGCACGCGCGTTATTCTCTCCCCCCAGTATTTTGTTCAGGATCTGCCCCCTGTATATATACACTGCTCAAAAAAATAAAGGGAACACTAAAATAACTCATCCTAGATCTGAATGAATGAAATATTCTTATTAAATACTTTGTTCTTTACATAGTTGAATGTGCTGACAACAAAATCACACAAAAATTATCAATGGAAATCAAATTTATTAACCCATGAAGGTCTGAATTTGGAGTCACACTCAAAATTAAAGTGGAAAAACACACTACAGGCTGATCCAACTTTGATGTAATGTCCTTAAAACAAGTCAAAATGAGGCCCAGTAGTGTGTGTGGCCTCCATGTGGCTGTATGACCTCCATACAACACCTGGGCATGCTCCTGATGAGGTGGTGGATGGTCTCCTGAGGGATCTCCTCCCAGACCTGGACTAAAGCATCCGCCAACTCCTGGACGGTTTGTGGTGCAACGTGGCTTTGGTGGATGGAGCGAGACATGATGTCCCAAATGTGCTCAATTGGATTGAGGTCTGGGGAGCGGGCGGGCCAGTCCATAGCATCAGTGCCTTCGTCTTGCAGGAACTGCTGACACACTCCAGCCACATGAGGTCTAGCATTGTCTTGCATTAGGAGGAACCCAGGGCCAACCGCACCAGCATATGGTCTCACAAGGAGTCTGAGGATCTCATCTTGGTACCTAATGGCAGTCAGGCTACCTCTGGCGAGCACATGGAGGGCTGTGCGGCCCCCCAAAGAAATGCCACCCCACACCATTACTGACCCACTGCCAATGTAATGCTGGAGGATGTTGCAGGCAGCAGAACGTTCTCCTTGGCGTCTCCAGACTCTGTCACGTCTGTCACATGTGCTCAGTGAGAACCTGCTTTCATCTGTGAAGAGCACAGGGCGCCAGTGGCGAATTTGGCAATCTTGGTGTTCTCTGGCAAATGCCAAACATCCTGCACGGTGTTGGGCTGTAAGCACAACCCCCACCTGTGGACGTCGGGCCCTCATACTACCCTCATGGAGTCTGTTTCTGATCGTTTGAGTAGACACATGCACAGTTGTGGCTTGCTGGAGGTCATTTTGCAGGGCTCTGGCAGTGCTCCTCCTGTTCCTCCTTGCACAAAGGCAGAGGTAGCGGTCCTGCCGCTGGGTTGTTGCCCTCCTACGGCCTCCTCCACGTCTCCTGATGTACTGGCCTGTCTCCTGGTAGCGCCTTCATGCTCTGGATATTACTCTGACAGACACAGCAAACCTTCTTGCCACAGCTCGCATTGATGTGCCATCCTGGATGAGCTGCACTACCTGAGCCACTTGTGTGGGTTGTAGACTCTGTCTCATGCTACCACTAGAGTGAAAGCACCGCCAGCTTTCAAAAGTGACCAAAACATCAGCCAGAAAGCATAGGAGCTGAGAAGTGGTCTGTGGTCACCATCTGCAGAACAACTCCTTTATTGGGGGTGTATTGCTAATTGCCTATAATTTCCACCTGTTGTCTATTCCATTTGCACAACAGCATGTGAAATTGATTGTCAATCAGTGTTGCTTCCTAAGTGAACAGTTTGATTTCACAGAAGTGTGATTTACTTGGAGTTACAGTGTGTTGTTTAAGTGTTCCCTTTATTTTTTTGAGCAGTGTATATATGAAGGTAGAGGTGGACACTCCAAACATTCAGATATTATTTCAAGTGCCAGAACAAACAGGTGATATACTGTATGTGCAGAAAGGAATGGCACTCTAGAAACAGTTTGAATGCATAAAGAACTTGAGTTTACATGGTGCAAAAAACAGCAATGTTTCGGTTTTGCCCAGGCTATACAAAACCTAACATTAGCTTAGCAGTTCTGCAACTACAATTCACAGCCCTGAATGGATGACTGAGAATGATGGAAGCAGAAATTCAATAAGACTTGAAGAACCTGTAAATCACCACTACTGAACCTGTAAACAAACCGGCTTCTTGGAACATGAGTCAGCTCTAGATGAAAAGGCAGGATGTAAAAGTAATCCTCTTACTGTAGCTATCTGTACAGTATGAAACAAGTTTCTGTTATCAACCGTCCAGAACTGAAACAAGTACTGTCTTTTGTGGAAATACACTCTGAGACAGAAAACCATTGAACTTCAGTTCTTTGTCAGAAAAGAGATTTTGATAGGGCTGGAAATGAAAGAAATGACTGTCTTCCTGCAGACATGCACTAACTGTGCGCTACTGAAAGCTCATTCACTGAGTTAGATTTCCCAAGAGAAAATCTGCTGGTGCTGATGAGCAAGATATTACAGCACATAATTATGCTACCATAATAATGACTGAAAGGAGCACATTGTAAATAAAGTTTTTGTCTTGAATACAAATATAACTACAAATTAAAACAAAAGATAAAGACAGAGATGAACAAAACAGAAAAAAATAGAATCTGCCATTCTTGAAATATGTTCAAATAATTGGTAAATGGTTTGTTAAAATGCCTTAAGATAAGCATATAAACAGATGACTTATAATTTCAAAACCATGTGTTAATTCTAAGAAGGATGGGTCATGGATACCTAAAATACAGTTTAGCTTTATTTACATTCCCAGTCCATGTGGTGCAGACTTATTTACCTTTAAAACTTGTGTCGCCGGTCGTGTGGGATACGCGAAAGTGATATTTCGGAACTCCACTTTACCATCCAAGTGCTCAGGAGCATGACTTCCAATATTAGTCATTTTTGGTTTACGATCTATAAACTCAAATACTTTTTCTGCAGCACCGACTCCCTGCATTAAGCCTCCATATACCGAACCAATGGACTGCAATACAACCAAATGTACAAGTGAAAATAAACTAAGCCATGTGCAAGACATACAGTTCATAAATGTTAGCATAATAGTAAAAACTTATCTTTTTTTAACAATACAGCTCAAGTCCCAATTATTGATTAGATACACAATCCTCAAAATACATCAGTTTATTTGCAACTTTGGGCCTGATTCATAGACTGTGTACACAGCGACTGTGCGAAAATAACGATTTTTATGGTAAGAACTTACCTTTGTTATAACTCTTTCTGCGAGGTACACTGGGCTCCACAAGGATAGACATTGGGGTGTAGCGTAGGATCTTGATCCGAGGCACCAACAGGCTCAAAAGCTTTGACTGTTCCCAATATGCATAGCGGCGCCTCCTCTATAACCCCGCCTCCCTGCACAGGAGCTCAGTTTTTAGACGACAACAGTTAGTAGCCACAAACACCACATTCTCACGACAGGAGAAGTATCAGCGGCTAATGCCATACCAACCCTAAGAAGCTAAGTGCGTCAGGGTGGGCGCCTTGTGGACCCCAGTGTACCTCGCAGAAAGAGTTTTAACAAAGTTAAGTTCTTCCATAAAACTCGTTTTCTGCTGCGGGGTACACTGGGCTCGACAAGGATAGACATTGTATCGGGCACAAGAACCCGGCGACCAAAGGAAGCATCCTGGGAAGCGGCAGTATCGAAGGCATAGAACCTTATGAACGTGTTCACTGAGGACCACGTAGCCTTCTTGCACAATTGTTCAAGGGTCGCACCACGGCGGGCCGCCCAAGAAGGTCCAACAGACCGAGTAGAATGGGCCGTAATGTGAGCAGGAGCTGACAGACCAGCCTTCACATAAGCTTTTGCAATCACTATTCTAATCCATCTGGCCAAAGTCTGCTTGTGAGCAGGCCAGCCACGTTTGTGAAAACCAAACAGAACAAAGAGAGAATCAGATTTCCTAATAGAATCAGTTCTCTTCACATAGATACGGAGAGCCCGTACCACATCCAAAGCCCGCTTTTTGGAAGACAAGTCAGGAGAGACCAGGGCCGGAACCATAATCTCCTGGTTAAGGTGGAACGAAGATACCACCTTAGGCAAATATCCGGGATGAGTTCGAAGAACCGTCCGGTCACGGTGAAAAATCAGATATGGGGAACTACAGGACAAGGCACCCAAATCCGACACTCTTCTAGTGGAGGCAATAGCCAGCAAAAACACCACCTTAAGGGAAAGCCACTTAAGGTCAGCTGAGCCAAGAGGTTCAAATGGGGACTCTTGCAATGCCTCCAACACCACCGACAAGTCCCAAGGAGCCACAGGCAGGACATAGGGAGGTTGGATACGTAACACACCCTGAGTAAAGGTATGAACATCAGGCAAGGTCGCAATTTTTCTCAGAAACCACACCGACAAGGAAGAAATATGAACCTTGCTGCAGAAAAGCCAAAAGTTTGTCCGTACTAAACTTGAAAGCATCATAGGCCCTCATTCCGAGTCGTTCGCTCGTTCTTTTTCATCGCATCGCAGTGAAAATCCGCTTAGTACGCATGCGCAATGTTCGCACTGCGACTGCGCCAAGTAATTTTGCTATGAAGAAAGGATTTTTACTCACGGCTTTTTCATCGCTCCGGCGATCGTAGTGTGATTGACAGGAAATGGGTGTTACTGGGCGGAAACACAGCGTTTTATGGGCGTGTGGATGAAAACGCTACCGTTTCCGGAAAAAACGCAGGAGTGGCCGGAGAAACGGGGGAGTGTCTGGGCGAACGCTGGGTGTGTTTATGACGTCAAACCAGGAACGACAAGCACTGAACTGATCGCACAGGCAGAGTAAGTGTGGAGCTACTCTAAAACTGCAAAGTAGTTTGTGATCGCAATATTGCGAATACTTCGGTCGCAAATTTAAGATGCTAAGATACACTCCCAGTAGGCGGCGGCTTAGCGTGTGTAACTCTGCTAAATTCGCCTTGCGACCGATCAACTCGGAATGAGGGCCATAATTGTTAGATGCGCACCAAACAAAGTAAGAATGCCAGACCCTATGGTAAATCCGAGCAGAAGCCGGTTTCCGGGCCCGCAACATAGTTTTAATGACCGCCTCAGAAAAACCTTTAGCCCTCAAGACGGAAGCTTCAAGAGCCACGCCGTCAAAGATAGCCGGGCCAGGTCCTGGTAGACACAGGGGCCCTGAACGAGGAGATCTGGGCGTTGTGGAAGTAGAATTGGACGCTGTGACGATAGGCCCTGCAGGTCTGAGAACCAATGCCGTCTGGGCCACGCTGGAGCTATGAGAAGCAGAATTCCTCCTTCTTGCTTGAACTTCCGAATTACCCTGGGCAGGAGTGACACCAGAGGGAACACGTACGGCAGACGAAACCTCCATGGCACCGCCAGCGCATCCACGAATGCTGCTTGAGGATCTCTTGTCCTTGCTCCGCAGACCGGAACCTTGTGATTGTGTCGAGACGCCATCAGATCCACGTCTGGAAGGCCCCACCTTTCCACTATGAGTTGAAACACTTCTGGATGGAGGCCCCACTCTCCGGTGTGTACGTCCTGACGACTGAGAAAGTCCATTTCCCAATTCAGGACTCCCGGAATGAATATTGCCGATATAGCCGGTAGATGGCGTTCTGCCCATTGAAGAATCCGTGAGACTTCTTTCATTGCCAAGCGGCTGCGAGTGCCGCCTTGATGGTTTATGTAAGCCACTGTGGTGGCATTGTCCGACTCTACTTGAACAGGACGGTTCTGTATTAAATGCTGGGCCAGGTTCAATGAGTTGAAGACCGCCCGCAATTCCAGAATGTTGATTGGGAGGAGAGACTCCTCATTGGTCCACCGACCTTGAAGGGAGTGTTGCTCCAACACGCGCCCCAACCCCTTAGACTGGCATCCGTCGTCAACAGGACCCAGTCGGATATCCAGAAGGGACGGCCCCTGCACAATCGTTGGTCCTGGAGCCACCAGTACAGCGACAGACGGACCTCCGGAGTCAATGAGATCCTGTGAGACCTGATCCGGTGAGGCAGGCCGTCCCACTTGGCCAGAATCAGCCTCTGGAGGGGGTGAGAATGGAATTGATCAAACTCCACCATGTCGAATGCTGATACCATGAGGCCCAGCACCTGCATCACCGAATGTATCGACACTTGTGGACGAGAGAGGAAGCAACGAATCCTGTCCTGAAGCTTCAGGACTTTCTCCTGAGACAAGAACAACCGCTGGTTATGAGTGTCCAATAGCGTTCCCAGGTGCACCATGCTCTGAGCAGGAACCAGGGAAGATTTCTTCCAGTTGATGAGTCACCCGTGGGCTTGCAGAAACCGGACAGTCAGATCCAAGTGACGTAGGAGAATTTCTGGGGAATTTGCCAGGATCAACAAGTCGTCCAGATACAGTAGGATCCTGACCCCTTGACGGCGGAGTTTCGCCGTTATCACCGCCATAACTTTGATGAAGACTCGCGGAGCCGTGGTTAAACCAAAAGGTAACATCCGAAACTGGTAATGGAGGTTGCCAACCGCAAACCTCAGGTATTGCTGATGTGACGCTGCTATAGGAATATGCAGGTAAGCATCCTGTATATCCAGGGAGACAATATAATCCCCAGGTTCCAAGGCCAGAACAATAGAGCGAAGGGTTTCCATACGGAATTTGGAGATTCTCACAAACTTGTTCAATGCTTGAGGTTGAGAATGGGCTGGGAGGACCCATTCGGTTTCGGGACTAGAAACAGCGGATAATAGTACCCCTGAGCAAGAGGCACCTGTACTACGACTCCTGTATCCAGGAGGGTCTGTACCACCGAATGTAGAGTCTTTCCCTTCACCTGATCCGAAGGGACGTCTGTCGGGCAAAATGCAGCTGCCTGGATTCATATTAAGATACCCACCAACGGGATTGTGATTCCCAGCAGCTGCGTACAAGAGGTAATGTTGGCCGCTGTTCAGATAAAGCCCATTCATTCAGAGTAGACTCTGGGGCAGGAGGGGCGTGGCCTGGACCTAGCCTTGAGCAGTCGCACAGCCTCAGAGCTCCTGCTGCCTGGGACCAGAACTCTATTAAAATATTTGTCCCCTACAATCTCCCTCTCCTGAACTGCCCCACCTGTGGCCCGGATTGGTGTGCGGGTCCCGGAGAACTTCTCACCGCAGCCCTCCGTGACGATTGAGGATTGGGGCCTGCTGCCCCTGCTAAGTCCGGGGCCTTGAGTTCCACGTCACCCCGGCTGTGAACTCCGGGGACGTGCTGGAGCCGGGCCGGGATCGGCGGAGACCCCTTCTCACCCCAAACGAGGTACCTTTGCTGCCTGCCACCTGCACTGAGGACCCGAGACCGGCGGTAAGACCAGCGCTCCTTCCTGTGCCCTCCTGAGACGCAGCTGCGGCGGGCCTCTGTCTTCCCCTCTCCTCCCGGCGGCCATCTTCCGCTACACGGCTCCGTCTCCTGCTGCTCAGTCCCGCTCCGGCGGACGCCGGACGCGCTGCTCCGTGCCCCGGACCGCCTTGACACCCTCCTGCAGTGGTGTGGGGCGACTGATTGCCTCCTTAGGAGCTCCGGCCGTTCGCGGCCTATGCCAGAACCGGGAGCCGCAGCCTGAATTTGGGCCTCCCCCCGCCGGAAGCGCCATATCACAGTGGGAAACTTGATCTGCTCTCCTCTTAACCTGCTTATATCCCTGGGTGGCAGTCTCCATTCACCTTCTCCTCCCCTGCATGCTGGCCCCTGCACCCTGCATCAGGGAGGTACCTGGAGGGTAGCGTGCCCTATCAGCCCAGCCCTATTCCACATTAACTGAAGTGCGGTGCTGCTGGATCCTGGTAGCGGGTCTGACCTCTCACCCCTCTCTCCCGGCTGGGAGCCTGCCTTCTGGGTCCCGCAGGTTGCAGATGACCCCCTGCCTGGCTCTGTGTGACGCTGAAAGTTTTCTGACCTCTCTGAGTATAAAGTGCAGCTAGCATGTGTTGCACCTGGCTGTCGTTGCTACTGATACCGTAATGTACTGCTGATGCCAGGCCACAGGGAGCCACCCCGCTAAAGGCATTCCAACGCGAGCTATGCAGTCAAACTCCACCTCGTTGATTTGCTTACAGGGAATCTAAGCCTTCCGCTGCTGATTGAGTGATGACCAGGAATAAGAGACCTTCTAAAAAGACCGACACATCGACTCTGCGGGGAACCATGTCACAGTCCGCTATGAGGTCCTTTCTACAAACCACCCCACCCGCTACAGCTGACAGCTCCCCTGCCGTAGACCCCCCTACTCCCCCACAGATCCCTCACCCATCCCCCACGGATGCGGAAGCAACACACGCTAGCTCCCCAGGAGGCAGGGATCTACAAGATATCCTAGCTTATATGAAAAACCTACCCACTAAGCAAGATCTACAGGATACAGTGAGACGGGAGTTGGCAGCTATGCGACAAGACATCTCCCACATCTCTGACCGGGTGACGAGTCTGGAAGATCATCAGGAATCCTCTGACACACTCCTACAGTCACTGACAACCATCTTAGACACCCAGTCCGCGGAGATCCGCTCCCTCCAATCACGGTTAACGGATTTGGACAACAGAGGGAGGAGAAACAATATCCGTGTTCGGGGGCTGCCGGAGGATGTCCCGCAGGCGGGCCTAATTGATGCCCTCACGAGAATCATCACTTTCGATAGAGCCCATCGAGCTCTGAAACCAAGAGGTCTCTCTGCAGATAGACCACGAGACGTAATCTGCAGATTACATTATTTCTCCCAAAAGGACGATATCATGCGTAAAGTCCGGCAACTTGACGGAGTTGATTTCAATGGCTCAACGATCCAGATTTACCAAGACTTGTCATGGCACACACTCCAACAGCGGAAGGCTCTCAAGCCCCTAACGGATGAGCTCCGTAAGCGCCAATTGAAATACCGCTGGGGCTTTCCCTTCAATCTCCAAGTCTCCTTGTCGGGGAAAACCCACACCCTCAACTCATACTCGGATTTCCCGGAATTTTGTAATGGACTGGGTATACCGAAACTGGATATACGCAATTGGGACTTCTCTACCCCAGAGTTACAATCTCTCCAGCCCCTGCGTACAGGAGCACCCTGGAAGGAGGTGCGGAAGGCCGGGAGAAGAAGTTCTGGTGGACCTCTCCCCGACAGGAATTTGCACGTTACCTGATTGATTCGGCGCAGCGGGACATGATTCTTTGGGTTATGGTGTGACACTATTTCCCACCTCTGCTGAAACATCATCCGATATCTAGCTGAGTTAATCCCTGCTTTATGTTCACGAGATTTCCTACAAGTAGTCAACTTAAGACTTTTTTCATGTTAGCGAGGTTTACAGTTTAAAGTTTACAGTTTACAAATAGCTCAAATCATATATGTTTAATGATTGTTACTCTCATTTTCCTTATTGTCAAGTTGCCTTCGGCGGTGGCTCCCTTACCCGCCCCACACCCGCCTCTGGCTGTCATGCCTCTTGGGTTTCCAGTCCCTAGGTGGATCGGTAACCTTAATGCGGGTTTATTGAATGTTATTGTTGTTTTCTTTCTACACTCTGTCTCTTTTTCATTCTTTCCCATTCTTCCTCCTTTTCTTCCTCTGACCGTTCTGGACCCACAGCCATCAACCACGACCCATAACACTCATGGCATCCCCCGGTAGAATCAAAGTAACATCGATCAACGCAAAAGGCCTTAATGTGCCGGAGAAACGGTCGTCCCTTTTGCGATCCCTCTGGGCTGATAGAGTAGATGTCGCGCTAGTCCAGGAATCACACTTTAAAATTTCCGCTAGGAACCCCCCCTTGACAAACCATCGTTACCCCCAAGCCTTTTATAATAACAACCCAGACACTAAATCAAAAGGGGTGGCGATAATATTCTCTAAGACCCTCCACCTGACAGATATATCAGTATATAGGCCGATCCCGGGACGTCTTTTGATAGTCAACTGTAAAATAAACATGTGCCCATACACATTTGTAGCTCTTTACGCCCCAAACAAGGACCAGATCTCCTTTTTCCGCTCTGCCCTTACCCAAATGGAACCACACCTTTCGGGGGTTGTGGTTTTAGGGGGAGACCTGAACTGGATAATGGATCCATCACTGGACTCATCTTCCGGAGCCCCCCGCACATCCCAACGTCAATACCGACAAGTTAGACGACTATTCCATGACCTCCAACTGGCTGATTCCTGGAGGGTCCTCCATCCCTCCGATCGTGACTACTCCTTTTACTCGCCCCCACATAATACATACTCCCGCCTCGACTACATATTTTTGAGCCATAGACATCTCCCTTTACTAATAGATGCCTCCATAGGCCCGATAACCTGGTCTGATCATACCCCGGTATATATGACCCTTTCAACTCCCCAGGCACCCCCAGGCCAATGGACCTGGCGCCTCAACGAGTCTTTACTCCAAGACCAATATTGCAAAGGTGAAATAGAAAAGGCCCTAGCTGAATTCTTCTCCATAAATGATACCGACGATGTTTCCAAGATTACCTTATGGGAAGCACACAAATGCACCATAAGAGGTAAGCTCATACAGCTGGGGTCATTTATGAAGAAACAGCGGTTAGCACTAATCACCAAACTGATGGGACGACTCCACCACCTTGAGTCCTTGCACAAAACGTCCCTTTCAGAGGCTGACTATCTAGAACTACTCGACACACGTACCCAACTAAAGAAAGCCCTCACCGATAGTATCCAGCTTTCAGTCCGTAAATGCAACTCCAAATATTATCAGTGGGGTAATAAACCTGGCCGCCTTCTGGCCCAAGCACTTAAAGCTCAACACTCCTCTTTGTATATTAACAACATAAAAGACCATGGAGATGCTCTCCGATTCAAAACCCCTGAAATTGCTGCATGCTTCAAACAATACTACTCCCTTCTTTATAATCTAGAGAACCGACCCGACGGTACGGCCACCCCCTATGATGTCCAACAGGCGAAGGCGTATTTAGAAAAGGTGTCCTATCCTGTCCTATCACCCTCAGATAGGGAAGCACTGGAACTACCTTTTACCCAACAAGAGCTGGAAGACGCTCTGGCCTCGACACCCTCTGGTAAGAGCCCGGGGCCAGACGGCTTCACACTCACCTACTACAAGCATTTCAAAGACCTCGTCTCCTCTCATCTTCTTCAGGCCTTTAACTCCATTTCCGCAGACACCCATTTCTCGGGCCAATCCCTGGGGGGCCCACATTTCAGTATTACCTAAACCTGGCAAAGACCCCTCGATGTGCTCCAGCTACAGACCCATATCCCTTCTAAATGTCGATGTTAAACTTTTCGCAAAATTAATGGCAATTAGACTAAATGCATTCCTACCATCTCTAATCCACAACGACCAGGTGGGGTTTGTCCCAAACCGCAAAGCTAAGGACAACACCACTAAGGTGCTAAACCTAATTCATATAGCATCCCAGGGCGGCCCCCCCACCATGCTGCTATCTACCGACGCCGAGAAGGCTTTCGACAGAGTTAGCTGGGGTTTTATGGGGTCTGTACTGGGGCACATCGGACTGGGCCCCCTGGCGCTGGGCAGAATTATGGGACTTTATAGATCCCCCACAGCTCGAGTTCGAGTCAATGGATCCCTATCAGATCCCTTTTTTATAAGTAACGGGACAAGACAGGGTTGCCCATTATCCCCCTTACTTTTTGTCCTCTGTATCGAGGCCCTCGCGAGAGCTATTAGAGCCAATGATGGCATCACTGGCCTGAGAGTTGGCGATACAGACCACAAACTCTCCCTGTTTGCTGATGACTTATTAGCCACAATAACCCATCCGACCTCTTCCCTTCCCCATCTCATGCAAGAGCTGTCTCATTTTGGGCTTCTCTCCAACTTTAAGATTAACATGTCCAAATCCTGTGCCCTGAACATCTCCACGCCACCCGACACGGTGGCCAAACTTAAACGATCCTTTCCCTTCACTTGGAACACCTCCCATCTATCTTACCTGGGAATACAGCTGCCGAACGATCTGTCCCGTTTGTTCACCTTGAACTTCACGCCCCTTCTTCGAACACTCAGATCTGACTATAGTAGATGGTATCTCAAACCACTCTCTTGGCTGGGAAGGGTGAATGTGATGAAAATGGATACACTTCCCAAACTCCTCTACAAATTACAGGCCCTCCCCATACAGATCCCAGACTCCTGGTTCAAGTCCATACGGCTCTTGATACAACAATTCATATGGTCCCGGAGACGGCCTAGAATTAGCCGATCCACTATGATCCGTTCCACCCGTAGCGGTGGCTTCCAATTACCTGATGTCAGAGGCTACTATTGGGCAATATTGCTTAATAGGGTGTTGGATTGGACGAGGAGTCGGGATACTAAGCAATGGGTGGGTCTGGAGGGTCTGTATATACGACAATTCCCAGAGATCTTCCCCTGGCTTCCTTCCCTACCCAAGCCCCCAGTCCCTCACCCAACTATCACTGCTACCCTCTCCTTCTGGAAAAGAGCACGCACCTGGCCCTCCCTATCATCCGCTTTCGGCCCGTTGACCTCTTTTCTAGCTAACCCCGACTTTCTGCCAGGCTTAACACCCTCTCACTTTAGAGATTGGACCCTTGAGGGTCTCTTTAGAGTAGGCCAGCTGGCGACTCCCTCGGGTGTCAGGCAGTTTTTAGAAATACGATCAAAATGGGACATCCCGCAACATGACTTCTGGAAATATCTACAGCTTAGACATTTCCTGTATTCTAAACACAGATATATCCAGGCCTCACGGGAACTAACACAATTCGAAAGGCTCTGCATTTCTAAGTGTACCCCCAAGCATACTGTCTCCACACTCTACAAACTCCTACAGAGCTCTGATGCTCAGACATCCACACCCTTCCAGGTGGCTTGGGAGAGGGACCTCGGAATCCAACTTACAGAAAAAGAATGGCAGAAGATATTTCTCAAATCACACAATAGCTCAGTGTGTATACAAGTAAGGGAAACCCAATATAAACTTTTAATGAGATGGTACAGACACCCCTCTCTCCTCCACTTCATGTATCCCGAAGTGACGGACAAATGCTGGAGATGTCTCAATGCCACTGGCACCCTATTGCACATCTGGTGGAATTGCCCCCTACTTTGCCCTTTTTGGGCTGACATCATTTCCATTTCACAAGATATTCTCCAAACTCCGGTACCCACCGACCCAGCCTTTTGGCTGCTCTCCCACTCCTCAATTTCGCTGACCCAACATAAGACTTCATTACTCCACCACTTATCTAATGCAGCACGGGCAGTTATCCCCACACTCTGGAGATCCCCAAACCCGCCCACAAGAAAATTATGGTTCAATAGAATTAACTATTTTATGAATATGGAGAACATCCTCCTGGTCTCCAGAGACAAACTGTCAGAGTTCATGGCCACCTGGCTACCTTGGATAGAATATACATCCTCTAAAGATTACAAAGATTACGTATACGCTACCAAATGATTTAGCCTCACAATCACCCGTTCTCCGTGACTGCATTACAGCTATTGCTCAGTTCGAAGGTCCCCAGTCCTGGTCACTCTTTGCTATCTCCTTTCTCTTCCCTATACCTCATACCTCGCTCTTTTTCTTACTATCTTATTATGTTTACCTAAGACATCACGATTGTGGTCACTGCGCAGGCAGAAAACTAGTTGGTACTACTTTGATGCTATAAGATAATATACTGTAGCCTGTACCTATATCGGCACCTCAGAGCCTGAAGTTACATACCACTCTGTTTTCTTCGACTAAAATGTACCTGACCCTAATTACAAGTACTGTTGCCTATGTGTCTACACGTGATGTACTTTTTATATTCTCTTGAATAAAAACAGATTATACAAAAAAAAGACTCTGGGGCAGATTTATTAAGCCTGGAGAAGTGATAAAGTGGAAGGTGATAAAGCACCGGGCAATCATCTTCTAACTGTCATGTTAAAGGCTGGGCTTTTAAAATGACAGTTAGGAGCTGATTGGCTGGTGCCTTATCACCTTGCACTTTATCACTTCTCCAGTCTTAATAAATCTGCCCCTCTATATGCTACGCACTAATCCCAGCTAGTCTAGTCATTCAGAGTAGACTCTTCTATATGCTACGCACTAATCCCAGTCATTCAGAGTAGACTCTTCTATATGCTACGCACTAATCCCAGTCATTCAGAGTAGACTCTTCTATATGCTACGCACTAATCCCAGCAAGACCAGTCATACAGAGTACTCTTCTATAAAATACGCAGTTATCCCAGCTAGTCCAATCATTCAGAGTAGACTCTACTATATGCTACGCACTAATCCCAGCTAGTCCAGTCATACAGAGTAGACTCTACTATATGCTATGCACTAATCACAGCTAGTCCAGTCATACAGAGTACTCTTCTATATGCTACGCACTAATCCCAGCTAGTCCAGTCATACAGGGTAGACTCTACTATATGCTACGCACTAATCCCAGCTAGTCCAGTCATTCAGAGTAGACCCTACTATATGCTACACACTAATCCCAGCTAGTCCAGTCATACAGAGTAGACTCTTCTACATGCTACGCACTAATCCCAGCTAGTCCAGTCATACAGAGTAGACTCTTCTATATGCTATGCACTAATCCCAGCTAGTCCAGTCATTCAGAGTAGACCCTACTATATGTAACACACTAATCCCAGCTAGTCCATTCATTCAGAATAGACTCTACTATATGCTACGCACTAATCCCAGCTAGTCCAGTCATTCAGAGTAGACACTACTATATGCTACGCACTAATCCCAGCTAGTCCATTCATTCAGAGTAGACTCTACTATATGCTACACACTAATCCCAGCTAATCCATTCATTCAGAGTAGACTCTTCTACATGCTACGCACTAATCCCAGCTAGTCCAGTCATTCAGAGTAGACTCTTCTACATGCTACGCACTAATCCCAGCTAGTCCAGTCATACAGAGTAGACTCTTCTATATGCTATGCACTAATCCCAGCTAGTCCAGTCATTCAGAGTAGATTCTTCTATATGATATGCCCTAATCTCAGCTAGTCCAGTCATTCAGAGTAGACTCTACTACATGCTACGCACTAATCCCAGCTAGTCCAGTCATTAAGAGTAGACTCTACTATATGCTACACACTAATCCCAGCTAGTCCATTCATTCAGAGTAGACTCTACTATATGCTACACACTAATCCCAGCTAGTCCATTCATTCAGAATAGACTCTACTATATGCTACGCACTAATCCCAGCTAGTCCAGTCATTCAGAGTAGACTCTACTATATGCTACGCACTAATCCCAGCTAGTCCAGTCATTCAGAGTAGACTCTACTATATGCTATGCACTAATTCAAGATAGTCCAGTCATACAGAGTAGACCCTACTATATGCTGCACACTAATCCCAGCTAATCCATTCATTCAGAGTAGACTCTTCTACATGCTACGCACTATTCCCAGCCATGCCAGTCATTCAGTGTAGACTCTACTATATTCTACGCACTAATCCCAGCTAGTCCAGTCATACAAAGTAGACTCTACTATATGCTACACACTAATCCCAGTTAGTCCAATCATAGAGTAGATTCTACTATATGCTACGCACTAATCCCAGCTAGTCCAGTCATAGAGAGTACTCTTCTATATGCTACGCACTATTCCCAGCTAGTCCATTAATTCAGAGTAGACTCTTCTATATGCTACGCACTATCACAGCTAGTCCAGTCATACAGAGTACTCTTCTAAATGCTACGCACTAATCCCAGCTAGTCCAGTCATTCAGAGTAGACACTACTAAATGCTACGCACTAATCCCAGCTAGTCCATTCATTCAGAGTAGACTCTACTATATGCTATGCACTAATCACAGCTAGTCCAGTCATACAGAGTAGACTCTACTATATGCTACGCACTAATCCCAGCAAATCCAGTCATACAGAGTACTCTTCTATATGCTACGCACTAATCCCAGCTAGTCCATTCATTTAGAGTAGACTCTTCTTTATGCTATGCACTAATCCCAGCTAGTCCAGTCATTCAGAGTAGACTCTTTTATATGCTACGCACTAATCACAGCTAGTCCAGTCATACAGAGTACTCTTCTATATGCTACGCACTAATCCCAGCTAGTCCAGCCATACAGAGTAGACTCTACTATATGCTACGCACTAATCCCAACTAGTCCATTCATTCAGAGTAGACTCTAC
Organism: Pseudophryne corroboree; assembly: GCF_028390025.1. NCBI lineage: Eukaryota > Metazoa > Chordata > Amphibia > Anura > Myobatrachidae > Pseudophryne > Pseudophryne corroboree. The sequence goes on along the minus strand of NC_086444.1, from coordinate 314,506,034 downwards.
TATATACTACACACTAATCCCAGCTAGTCCAGTCATTCAGAGTAGACTCTACTATATGCTACGCACTAATCCCAACTAGTCCATTCATTCAGAGTAGACTCTACTATATGCTACACACTAATCCCAGCTAATTCATTCATTCAGAGTAGATTCGACTATATGCTACGCACTAATCCCACTTATAAAAATTGCATAGCTGCCAAACTGTGAACAGTCACAAATCCCTATATTTGCTCGTTATATAGAGGGATACCATGAAACTATGCCAATAATAAAAAAATGGATACTTAGCAACTAGGTAAAGTTAAACAAAGTACATATTTAAGGTTAGGGAAAGTGATTTTAATTATTTTTTCTATAATTTGATCTCTCCATTGTTTTATGCTTTGTATAGTCTAACGCTTATTAAAAACATTTCAAAATACGATCACAGCATTTAGCCATGACAATCTTTGCCGAAATCTTAAACATTATATGGCTGATACAAAGTTGAACACAAGTCAGTTTTGTGCCATATTGAGCATGTTTCGGGCCGTATGTAAGTGCAGTGCCATACACAACTCATAGAGCATCTTGACTTGCGAAGGAGGCAAAACTGTACTGTAAAGGGGAGTATGACAAATTAAACAAGGGTGTGTTAAAGGAATTGTATGCGATGCAGAGTTTTGTGTATGTACAAATAAAGATGTTTACAGACGTATCTTTTGCATGACAAATGCATCCTGATGATGATGGCTATGAGACAAAAAGTATGGGTGGGTGCGATCCAGCCACACAGATGTGTGCAATTACGCATATTTTATAATCCAGCTACTTGCATTCAGCTCTACATCGCCCCTACCTGTCTGTGATAGGTCTCATCGCCCCTACCAGTCTGTGATAGGTCTCATCGCCCCTACCTGTCTGTGATAGGTGTCATCGCACCTACCTGTCTGTGATAGGTCTCATCGCCCCTACCTGTCTGTGATGGGTCTCATCGCCCCTACCTGTCTGTGATGGGTCTCATCGCCCCTACCTGTCTGTGATAGGTCTCATCGCCCCTACCTGTCTGTGATAGGTCTCATCGCCCCTACCTGTCTGTGATAGGTCTCATCGCCCCTACCTGTCTGTGATGGGTCTCATCGCCCTTACCTGTCTGTGATGGGTCTCATCGCCCCTACCTGTCTGTGATTGGTCTCATCGCCCCTACCTGTCTGTGATAGGTCTCATCGCCCCTACCTGTCTGTGATAGGTCTCATCGCCCCTACCTGTCTGTGATAGGTCTCATCGCTCCTACCTGTCTGTGATAGGTCTCATCGCCCCTACCTGTCTGTGATAGGTCTCATCGCTCCTACCTGTCTGTGATAGGTCTCATCGCCACTACCTGTCTGTGATAATTCTCATCGCCCCTACCTGCCTGTGATAGGTCTCATCGCCCCTAACTATCTGTGATAGGTGTCATCGCCCCTAACTATCTGTGATAGGTGTCATCGCCCCTACCTGTCTGTGATAGGTCTCATCGCCCCTACCTGTCTGTGATAGGTCTCATCGCCCCTACCTGTCTGTGATAGGTCTCATCGCCCCTACCTGCCTATGATAGGTCTCCTCCTTGTATTTCAGTAACTGAAAACATGTTTTTATTTAAATCAGACACCAAATTAGACTATGATGTTAATTAGTTTCCAGGGCTCCATCTATTAGCCAGCTTTGGATACTGTGCTTCCTCTCCAAACTATTCTGCAGACAGTGACACCCTATAGCTGTGCTGTATTAAGTTGACATTCAGATTGTCGACAGCATGTTAATAGGGACCCCAAATATACAGAGACGCCTTGATGCGGCATTGGGGCTTAACCACACATTTGCGCAAATATGTGTAACGAAGATCTCTGAATTCTATTATTATGTGGGATTTATATCTGGTTATTGTTATCATTCAGGGTGCTGGGGGAAACAAAATGCCTTTTTTTCTTGCTCAGAAATACCCCTCCCTTTCGAGCACCTGAATGATATCACTAAGCTAATTGAGCATCTACCATTATATAAGCATGTTAACATGGTCTGAATATCGACATCTGACACTATGGCGACGTTATGATGAATGTCAACAACGAGATATTGCAGTGTCACTCTAAACCTAACCCTAATTCTAACATCATATTTAGACATCCCAAATGTCGTCATTCAGACCATGTCAACATTCTGTCAACATAGTGACTGCATAACCACGCTATTTGAGGTTCTGTCTCCAACAAATACATATCTCATATTCTCACTCTACCAAACAGCCAAAAACTGCCCAAAAGCAGCCATACAGTATCAATGGCACAAAGGACAGCACTAGAAAGGACACAAGGCAGTCATTAAAAATTAAGCGACATTAGAGGTAATTGTGTGCAGTAATTAGCATGCTGTTCTTACCTCCATGGAGTCACCAAGGAGAAATTCATAAATAACAAAGGAAATCAGGTTCCCACTCGTCATTTGGTCTGATATTACAAGGTGGCCGCCATAGTACAAAATACTAATCTGTAACACCAGCTGTGTAAACTACAAGGGTAAGAGAGTAAGTAAAAAATCCAGTTTTTAATCATTTCATTTTCTTTATCACTCATTGCAAAATATCACATTTTCCAATTTCTCATTACATTATGCTTCTCAAGACAGCTGCATAATAGAGCTCAACAACTGGATCTGTCCAAATGTTAGCTTCACCCCTAGATAAAACCTCACTGAGGTTCTGACACACACCACTGGTGTTAAAATGTTTATGGGAAGCGGTCAGGATCCCAACAGTCAGAATGCCAACAGCGGTCTCAGGACGGTGAAAATCCTGACGGATCCTGATGGTAAATACTGCATACCCTCCAACTGTACCTTTTTGGCAGGTATAGTATCATTTTTTATGGTCTGTACCGATTTTTAACACTCCTAATTTCCATTGAAAGTATAGGAAAAGGGGTGTGGCCACGCCCTTTTCCTAATTTGTACAGATTTTTATGTGCAAAATGTTGGAGAGTATGAGTAGTGGGGTTAGGGTTAGGCACTCGGGGGAGGCTTAGAGTGGGGCTGTGCAGACTCTGAGAGGGGTGGGTTAGGGTTAAAATACTTACAGGGATCCATCGGTATTCTGTCTGTTGGATTCCTAACACATTATACACTTAATTTATGTAAACTATATTAATTTCCTTATGAATTTGTTTTAAATACGATATATATTATACACGGTCGAGTCACATTATTATGACCACCTTCTACATTTGACGTCGGCAGCACGTGGCCCATGAAGTGTGTCATGCGCTGGCTTGGTGGGTATATATGGTGTGTGATAGGCCATCTGTGCACATATCACTCAGTGCTGTCATGGGTAAAGGGCGATTTATACGAGCTGCAAAAAGGGATGATTATTATCGGCTGTCAGGACAAGGGTGGCAGTATTTCTGAAATAGAGCAGTTTGTGAACTGTTCGCATGCTGCTGTGGTGAAGGTGTATTGTGACTGGACAAATGGTACCATTGCGAATAACCGACCGTGACCGTGAGTCACATTATTTTGAGATAATAACAAATATATTACATATATTATGTGTGTGTGTGTGTATGTATGTATGTATGTATGTATGTATGTATGTATGTACGATATATGGTTTAGTGAATGTATAATGTTTAATAACCAACATAAAAATATGCACTTGCATGTGCTTTATAAGTAAGGTGCATTTTAGGAAAATAAAATAGTAAACTTAGGGGCAGATATATTAAGCCTGGAGAAGTGATAAAGCAGTGATAAGTGGAAGGTGATAACACACCAGCCAATCAGCTCCAATATGTAAATTGACAGTTAGGATGTTGATTGGCTGGTGCATTACTACCCTGCGTTATCACTGCTTCATCACTTCTCCAGGCTTAATACATCTGCCCCTTAGTTACTTAACTACAGTAATAATAAAATTGTCTCTATAATGCAAGTAGCTTCCATGTGGTCACCTTCCCCTTTCAACTAAGTGTTATATTATGTATACTGAACTGAATTAGGATTTTGTAGAGAAACTGGGCCTCTTAGATGTTTTATTAGCCTAGGTTCCGAACCACAGTGGGGCTTATTAATCTCCAGCCTCAGCCAAATGACAGCATATTTTGAAGTATACACCAAGCAAGATAGACATATCCCTAAGTGGACTGTGCTGTGACAGCACACCCATGTGCCCTGGTTCAATGACATGTATGAAAGTGGACAGGTTGTTAGTCTAGATGGAGTATACAACAGAAAAAACAAACACATCTGTAATTGAAAGAGACTGAAAGAGTAGAATGGGGCTACAAAAACTGTAACATTTGGAAAATATTTTGTTGAAAACAGGTCCAGCTCGACCATAATGCGAAGTACGCAGACACATAGAGCACCACACTGTGGAGGGCGCAGCGGACTTCTCCATTTGCCAGTGGGTTCTCAGCAGCACCTTCACAGTGCAGGACCAGAGATGCGGTAATACCCTGCCATTGCAGTTGCGGATCCAGGGGAGGGGGAAGAGTGAGCCCAGGGAGCTCTGCCTTAGCCCGAGGTGGAATCAAGAATCCAGCTGCTGGTGACACTCCCATCACAGTTCCTTCGAATCCCGGCTCCTATCTTTTAACATGTCTCAGGCTGAATGCATGCTATGCACGCCCAGCGAGATCTGCCTTATTAAGTGTGTAAGAATTATGTGTGTAACCAGCACTACTAGTGTGGGCATTGTCTATAAGCGGCACTACTACTATGGACACTATGTGTGTAAGGAGCACTACTACTGTGGGCATTATGTGTGTAAGGGGCACTACTAATGTGGGCATTATGTGTATAAGGGGCACTACTACTAAGGGCATTATCTGTAAGGGGCACTGTCAAGCAAGGCAGGTGTTGGGAATCCGACAACTGAGGTTGGGCTTTGGAGACTGGTGTCTGAGGAGGGGAAAGGCGAGGAGGCTGAATGTAGCTCCTTCTCATTTGATGGGGAGTACAAGGAAAGACTCAAGTCAATGAGGAAGATATAATTATGTGGTTTAATGGAATAACAATGATTCACGAAGACTGAAGTTATCCAATAGCAGAACTTAAGAATGATGTCGATGAGACTGAAGATCACTGATTAAAGAACTGAAGACTGTGGCTGTGATGATAAGACGAGGCTGAAGTATACTGAATGAAGAATTGAAGACTGCTGCAGCACTCCGTCGCCGCAGACCCTCCAGCCGCTGAGACGGCGAACCCTAAGACTCCGGAGTGTAACAGGCACTACTACTGTAGGCATTATGTGTATTAGTCGCACTACTACTGTTGGCATTGTGTGTAAGGGGCACTACTACTGTGGGCATTGTGTATAAGGGGCACTACTGTGTGGTGTAATGTGTATTAGGAATACTACGGTGTATCATAACATGAATAAGGGGTAAAATTGTGTGGTCACGCCCCTTCCTTTTGAGACCACGCCCCTTTTTGTGGCACGACTTTTGTGCGCACTGTCCCTTTATAAAGTATGGGAGGGATAAATACAAGGGTTTATCTCATCAAGGGGAACAAAATCTATATTCACTTACCCAATTTAACCTTGGGCCACCCCTGGTTGAACGCAAAAAATACAAGATTTCTAAACATGAAAAATGACAACTGATCTAAAGAAAAACAGCAGGAGGCATAGTGACCCAGTGTAAGTGATGGTTTCCAAATCATACAAGCGATGCTACGTTGTAGGAACACTGTCACTGCCATTTATAGTATGTGCTTCCAAATGGAGATTTAAAAGTCGGGTTCCCTTCATGCCAGCACTAGCAGTAACACTTTGTGTCACTAATCTAGGAAGGTGAAAGGCTGGTTCCAGAGTTTACAATTTAATTACATAGCAGAAAAAACATAGATACAGTCAGACTGATTTGGCAGATCTTATATGGAAATACAAATTCTCTGCAGAAAAGTATAAGCTGTAAGTGGGCTAGGTAAATGGAGATTGTGGAGGAGATGTAGCAAACCTTCTACAGAGAGAATAAGTTGCCTATGGCAGCCAATCAGATTCTACGGCTATATTTACTAAGGTGTGAGGTTTTTTTTAGAAGTGGAGATGCTGCCATAGCAACCAATCAGATTCTACCTATTATCTTCTAGGCGCAGCTAGATAAATATTAAGTGGAATTTGGCCGTTTGCTATAGGCAACATCTCCACTTCTAAAAAACTCACACCTTAGTAAATACACACTTACCTATCATTTTATAGAATGTGCTTAATATATTGTAATTAGAAGCTTATTGGTTGCTATAGGCAAATTTACCACTCTTTAGCAGGTTTGATACATGTCCTCCGTTACTGCAGCATAATGCAACTGTCATACTTACTCCAGTTGACCACACATAGCAAGTATAGGCAACAGCTTCCTTCTTGTACAGTGAGTAGACTTGCTGCAGCTTATCTCTATACACACTGGCTTCAGTTTCTTCATTGGCAAAACTACGGACAGTTTTCATTGCAGAAATGGTTTCCTCAGCAGTGCTGTTGGCCTTTGCTAAAGCGGTCTGAACGTCTTTGGCAAGTTTCTATGTGATAAGCAATGAAAAAAAACACAAAGGAAAACATCTGGGATATTGCTCAATCTAAAACAGAAGCAATTCCATAAGCACATCTAGAATAATAGCTGCCAAACGTCTGCTCAAAAGGAACGTATCCTAGAGGCATCATCACCAAAATGAATATATGTCCAGATGTATCCTCCACTGGTGACATCACGCTAGAACTTACACACACAAGTACTATCATCATCGGGTCCTTCGCTATCATGTGCCCTGCCAGAGGCGTCACTAGGGTTGGTGTCACCCGGTGTGGTAACTCATGGTGTCACCCCCCCCATGATCCTCCTACTGTATCACACCACACGGAACCCTTAGTAATGTACTAGTACTAGCTTTACTTGTAAATCATAATTCCTGTATATCACTGAATGCAATGGCAATAGTAGTGACATAAACAGCTAGCAAAATTAATATTATGCCTTTAAATTACAATATCATATGCACAGCCTAAATGTAATAACATTTACATTGGTTCGGCAAATTAGACTCAACACCTAAATTATTACACTCAACAGTTTCATGATTTACTGGCCACAAACTGTCTTGCACTGCAATGAGGTTTTTTCATGTGTTACCCAAGATTTTGAATATGGCATAGAGATGAAGACATCAAGAGAAACTCTCATGAACAGTATGACAAACCATATGAAAATGATTATAAACAACAAAGTATATCACACAAAGTATTTATTTGCACACCTCTATAGTTTAATATAGTACCATAAAAAAAAACATAAACAGTAACAAATCACACAAAGTATTTATTTGCATACCTCTATAGTTGAAAATAGTACCATAAAAAACATAAACAGTAAAAAACACAGAAGCATTTTTGCACTTAGCCAACATCTCAACAAAATAATCAAAACTTTCCTTTCCTGGCCTTCAAAGCTGCGAACCTGTGAATCACTTCATCAAAGTCGATGTCTTTCGCCAACTCACTTTCAACTGACAGTATTGCAAGGTCAGAAAGCCTTGATTGTCCCATGGTAGATCGCAAATAGTTCTTTATAAGTTTCAGCTTTGAAAAGCTCCTCTCACATGAAGCCACAGACACACAAATCGTCAGAAATAATTTTAGACTTAGTAAAAGGTTTGGTAGAGATTCTACAAAGTCCCATTCCGCTATGAATTTTAAAACATCTAATATTGGCCAATCTTTGGCTTTTTCCAGATCAATGTTTGCTGCTTTCAGGTGCCTTCTTAGCCTTGGTATTTCTATTAAAAGTGAATCTTCCGATAACTCATCATAGAAAGTGGTTAGTTTTGGAACAGACACCTTTAACTGTTCATCAGTGGCAGATATGAGACTCTTCGCTTGAACAGCTTCAAACATGGCTGATATTTCCTGGATGGCTCTTGATCTGATCTGAAGTTCAGAAAGAAAGCGATCAATGCACTCAAACATTGCCCTCTTATTTTCTTCTTGAAGAGAGAGTCCAGCGTCGCTTGCTTGTTCCCCTGCCAACCGCTTCTTGAACCTGGCTCTTCTCTGTACTGCAATTCCATATTCAGCTGATTTTGAAAGCGCCTCTTCAATTGCGTGCTCCACTAGGTGACTGCGTTCCTCATGCAGAAAAAGTTTAAGCGCCTCTAACTTTGCCACCACCTTGTCGAGGGTTAAGCCCTTAATCTGCAGGTACTGCTGTGTAAGATTAACTTCCTGAAGTACATCACACCAGAAGTACAGGTAGCACAGAAAAGTGAAATCACAGACAGCAGGCAAAAGACCTTGTGCTGCTCCTCTTGTGTCCACGTTTTCATGTACATCACAAAGAGCTTCAATCGCGTCCACAAACTTATCAAGCTTTTCCTTAACTGGCGTAACTGCAGCATGATGAGCACTCCAGCGTGTTGTTGATAACCTTTTCACTGATACTCCAGTATGTTCAATTAACACATCCCATCGATGGGTTGAATTAGCAAAGAAAGAATACATTGCCTCAAGAGTTCCAAAAAATGTCACACATGATGCATTTTCAGCAAAAGAGTGCTGACCGCACAAATTAAGCGAATGGTCCACACATCCACTAAAAATAGCTTTCCTGTTCTTTCTCTTAAGAATGGCTTGTACACCTCCATGGATTCCAGCCATAGTGGCAGCATTATCATAGCCTTGAGAACGACACATCATTATGTCCAGTCCATCATTTTCCATTGTTTTTAAAATGTCAGAACTGAGGTCAGCAGCTGTTTTCCCCTTTAAAGGGAAAAATCCGAGAAATACCTCTTTTACTTCAACTTTCATGTTGTTGATTGTTACATATCTGATCACTTCGGACATCTGGTCAGTATGTGATATGTCAGGTGTGCTGTCAAACATGATCCCAAAATACTTTGCAGACTTTATGTCCATGACAAGCTTCTCCTTCACATGATTTGCCAGGACACTTATAAACTCATTCTGAGTGTTTGGTGCTAGATATGAGACTGAAACTTTAAGTTTACACGTGTTCCGTTTCAATCTCATTAGGTGCTCTTTCAGCACTGGATCGTATTTTGAAAATACCTCAACCATCTCAAGAAAGTTCCCTTTATTCAACGAAGTCTCATCTTCCTTGTGGCCGCGGAATGCCAGATTCTGCTTGGCAAGAAACAACGTGATATCAAGCAATCTGTGCAAGATATCCCTCCACTTTTTCTTTTCCATTTCCATTAAAGAAATACTTTTGGCGTCGATGGTTTTGTGCAGCCTAAGTCCTGCTGCCAATGTTTTCCACTTTTCAAGGCAGCATAGGTGTTCTTCAGAAGTCTCGTGGTTATGTACTTTCGGGTTTAGTTTCCACCACTTCTGAAACCCAGTCACAAATTTGGATGTCATACTTGTAGCACTAATGGCAAACAGTCGGCAGCAAAAACAGTATAATTTGTTGCTGACAACTGAGTAAACCATCCATGAACGCAGAATTTTCTCACCATTTCGCATTATCTTGTAAAACCACTCTTTTGAAATCTGGCGTACACCACCCTTTGCTTTTGTATCTAAATCTTTCCTCGCCACTGCACTGAAAGGTCCATCTTTATTTTGGAAATAATCGCTTCCCCTTTTGATAATTTCAACCCGAAAATGATCTGGAACTGGTATTTCCCAGAAAGAAACATCATGTAAAATGTGCAAATCTTTCTCCGTAACACCACTCATCTCCTTTACAGTATCAAGGCTAGAGTCACTTTCAGCACTTTCTTCTGCTTCACATTCTTCTATTTCCACTCCTTGTTTTTCTGCTGTAAATTCTGCAATTTCCACATCTTCCTCTTCAGCAGAAGTATGAGCAGTATCAATTGGAGACTGACACTGAGGAGCTGTGTCTTTTGATGAACCCTGCCCATTATCCTGTCTTTTGACAAACTGAAGCATGGATCCAGCTAGTGTTTTCAGTGATTTATTTCTTGCCTTTTTTGCTTTCCTTTGCTGGCATCCACTTGGCCTCTTTGATTTATGCACTCCATGCATCATGATAGAATATCCCTGCAAATTATAAAGAGGCATTATTTGCATTTTTTTTAAACAAAACTAAAAACAAAAAAAAGTAAAATGTAAATCTATCGTGAATAGGACAGGAAGAGGAAGGCAGATCTTGGATCATGCGATTCTGCTGCTACCCTGCTAGGTTTATTACAGGTACAGAACACTGCATGGGGAAGTTGCTTTAAATATTTAAATTCACCCTGCCCTCCCCATCTCGCTTGATAATGTGACCACAAAGAAAAAGAATGCAGATGCACTATCTCTAGCATTACAACTAGTGGAGCCTTGCCATACCAGCTGAAACAGCCCCATGTAGCATAATGCTACCACCTCCATGCTGTAGGTACTGTACACTCTGGCATCAGATGCTCTCCTGGCAATCGCCAAAACAAAACACGTTCAACTGAACTAAAAAGTGTAAACTGTGATCCGTCGCTCCATAACACTTGCCATCGATCCACTGTCCAATTTTTGTGCTCTTTATACCATTGTAAGCACTGGGCTGCATTCTTCTTTGTGATTAGAGGTTTATGAACAGCTGCTTGCCCATAATATCCAAGTACATGGGTCTCCCTATGAGGTATTCTTGTCGAAACCTGCACATTAGTGTCCATTTGGAACTCGTGTGCAATGGTATCCATGGGATGACCCCTGTTCTTTCACAGCTCTATATGTAGCACTCTCCGATCCCTGGGTTGCAGTTTCAGAGGTCTTCCAGGGAGCGAGGTCCCTGCAATGACCGTTCTTCTTCCACGCATTAATGACAAAAGACACAGTGGCGTGCTATCTAAAAGATGGCTCTGGAGTAGTTATTAAGTGCAGGGCCGATAATTTTGTGTGTGTGTGTGTGTGTGTGTGTGTGTGTGTGTGTGTGTGTGTGTGTGTATGTATGTATGTATATATACACAGGTTGAGTATCCCATATCCAAATATTCCGAAATACGGAATATTCCGAAATACGGACTTTTTTGAGTGAGAGTGAGATAGTGAAACCTTTGTTTTTTGATGGCTCAATGTACACAAACTTGTTTAATACACAAAGTTATTAAAAATATTGTATTAAATGACCTTCAGGCTGTGTGTATAAGGTGTATGTGAAACATAAATGAATTGTGTGAATGTAGACACACTTTGTTTAATGTACAAAGTTATAAAAAATATTGGCTAAAATGACCTTCAGGCTGTGTGTATAAGGTGTATATGTAACATAAATGCATTCTGTGCTTAGATTTAGGTCCCATCACCATGATATCTCATTATGATATGCAATTATTCCAAAATACGGAAAAATCCGATATCCAAAATACCTCTGGTCCCAAGCATTTTGGATAAGGGATACTCAACCTGTGTATATATATATATATATATATATATAACTTCAAATGGTGCGGCACTCCAGACGAAAAAGATTACTCATAACGGCAGTGTTAGCAGCAACGTTTCAATGCCTTTATTGTGGCATTTTCATCAGGCTTTTAGACAAAGACATACAAAGACTCTTACCTTATATCCCCACCCGTCAGTGATTGATGCCGTTCGGGTAGCGGGACCACGCACCCGTCCCGACGGCTTCTAATGATGACGTCATCACGTCTCACGCTCTACGGCGCAGCCGGTGACCCATCGCACTGTTTCCTTAGCAACTGTAAACACATATACAAATACATACAGGGCTATAGTTGCGTGTGACATAAAAACATCAGCACATAATTCTTATTTTTTTAAAAAAATTTCTTAAGGGGCACATCTTACTGAGAATTAACTAAGAGCCAATGAGCCTAGGTTTACAACAGAGATATATATGCCCCTATTATACCTTAATTCATATGGGTTACATTTTGTAATTAGTGTGAATTTATTAAGGTTCCGATATATATGGCAGGTTATCATTATATTGGAGTGCTGTCTATTTATGATTGATATTGCATTAGTATTACTTGCTCGCTCTCGGTAATATACCGTTAATAATGAAATAGGTCAGTTTTTACTGTCTAGATATATGAGATTGTTTTTATGTCACACGCAACTATAGCCCTGTATGTATTTGTATATGTGTTTACAGTTGCTAAGGAAACAGTGCGATGGGTCACCGGCTGCGCCGTAGAGCGTGAGACGTGATGACGTCATCATTAGAAGCCGTCGGGACGGGTGCGTGGTCCCGCTACCCGAACGGCATCAATCACTGACGGGTGGGGATATAAGGTAAGAGTCTTTGTATGTCTTTGTCTAAAAGCCTGATGAAAATGCCACAATAAAGGCATTGAAACGTTGCTGCTAACACTGCCGTTATGAGTAATCTTTTTCGTCTGGAGTGCCGCACCATTTGAAGTTATCTATTTCCGTTTGTGAGGGCAACCAGCACAGAAACGCAATAGCCACCCTAAGGAGTGCCGGTAATATGTATCTGTATATATATATATATATATATATATATATATATATATATAATAAACAACGCGGACGTTCGTGAAGTCACACGCTGGGTCCGGAGCCGGTGTGAGAGACCAGCAGAGCTGAGAAGCAGACGGACGGCTACACTTGTGGGATGGTCCCGTTATACAACTAAATTTTAACCTCTATGTATGGGGATATATTACCTTTTTATAAAGTGTTACCAATATTACATTGACGAGTGCTCTCCATTTTCTTTGCACCTTTACACACACATATATATATATATATATACATACATGCATGGTAAGGGGGGCATTTGAATAGCTTCGGTGGGAGCCCAATACATTTCGGCGCCCACAAAACATTTGAATAGACCCCAATGTATCCAATAATAGTTTCCCTTTGTATAGATTTGGGATGTGGACACAGCACAGCAAGCGCACCCGGGACGCTGTAGATATCTATGGTTACCCGTATGCACAAGGATTGCGGCCATCATCAGCACTGGGGCCACCAGCGGGGTTTGTCCTCATTCTGCATACCAGTAAACGCCAGATGCAGGTCTACTTAAGATGTTGCACATTTGATTGTGTTCTGCCTTGAAAAAAAGGACGGAAGTCCTGAAATGGCGACATTTAGCCGAATATACACAAACACGTTCTGCAGCGCTGTACAGAGAATATTTGGCCATTCACATCAGTCCCTGCCCCAGTGGAGCTTACACTCTATATTCCCTACCACATATATATGAACACACATTCACACTAGGGTTAATTTTTTGTTGGGAGCCAATTAACCTACCAGTATATTTTTGGATTGTGGTGCAAGCACGGGGAGAATATACAAACTCCGCAAAGTTAAGGCCGAGGTGGGAATTGAACACACGACCTCTGTGCTGTTAGGCAGTAATGCTAACCATTACACCATCCGTGCTGCATATTGTAAAAACGTAAAAACGTTGACGGTCGCCTTAGGAAGATGTCAACGTTTCATTTGCTTTGTTTGCAATAAACCTCATCTAACCCCGCTGTGGGCACAACAACCCCTCCACACATACACACATTACGGAGCAGGTATTCTGCATATCTTAAAAATAAAAAAAAAGCAAAATCCACATAAAATACATTGCAAATGCCAGATCCACATAAAAAAAACCAAATACTTAAAAAGCCAGATCCGCATTAAAAGTAAAAACACTGGAAAAGCCAAATCCACACAAAATATCCACATAAAATACATTGCAGAAGGCAGATCCACATTAACAAAAAAATACTTAAAAAGCCAGATCCACATTAAAAATAAAAAACACTGGTGGTCATTCCGAGTTGTTCGCTCTGTAAATTTTTTCGCATCGCATCGATTTTTCGCTTAGTGCGCATGCGCAATGTCCGCAGTGCGACTGCGCCAAGTAAATTTGCTATGCAGTTAGGAATTTTACTCACGGTTTTTTCTTCGTTCTGGTGATTGTAATGTGATTTACAGGAAGTGGGTGTTTCTGGGCGGAAACAGGCCGTTTTATGGGCGTGTGGGAAAAAACGCTACAGTTTCTGGGAAAAACGCGGGAGTGGCTGGAGAAACGGAGGAGTGTCTGGGCGAACGCTGGGTGTGTTTGTGACGTCAAACCAGGAACGACAAGCACTGAACTGATCGCAGATGCCGAGTAAGTCTGGAGCTACTCAGAAACTGCACAGAGATGTCTTTTCGCAATATTGCGAATCTTTCGTTTGCAATTTTAAGAAGCTAAGATTCACTCCCAGTAGGCGGCGGCTTAGCGTGTGTAAAGCTGCTAAAAGCAGGTTGCGAGCGAACAACTCGGAATGAGGGCCACTGAAAAGCCAATTCCACATAAAATAATAAAATACATTGCAAAAGGTAGATCCACATTAACAAAAAAATACTTAAAAAGTCAGATCCACATAAAAAAACGTAAAAAGTCAGATCCACGTTACAAAAAAAAATGCTGAAAAAGCAAAATCCACATTAAAAAAAGACTTAAAAAGCAAGATCCACATAAAATACATTGCAAAAGCCAGATCCACATGAACAAAAAAAAACAACCGGTAAAAGCCAGCCAGATACACTTAAAAAAAAAAGTTCCAGTACTGTACTCACCATTGCCTGAAGTCTTATTGTTATGCGGGTCCCTCACCGTGTAGCTCACAGACGGGCAGGCTGTGGGAGACCAAGCATCAGGAATGCGAAGCTGCCATGCATCAGGCTATCGGTGGGATAGGGATAACTAGGCACAGTGTTTGGGGCGGCCAGGAGCCATTTTAAATGTGGCGCCTACTTGCGAACCAATAGGAGCTTGTGGTCCGGCAATGCTCCTGATTGGCTGCCGGTTCGCGAGCCCAGAATGGCTGGAGGTCGGCACCTCATTTGAAGTATCGTCAGCGCTATCATCCATAGCTGCCCAGCCCCTGCCTTACCGGTTGTGTCAATATTCCCTTCGTGATCAGGACCAGGAAGTGACAGCACGAGAGGGCAGTACATGACTTCCACCCTTACAGCACCTAAATGTTTTATACATTCTCTGTTCGTTTGTGGTTATTTCGTTTTACCTATACACCATTGGACGCTCGCCATGCTTCGGGCTCGGTGTCTCGCTCCGCTTCGCTCGCCACAGGTTACTATTCAAAATAGTTTGTGACATGGACCCAGGGGGTTGTGGGAAAGGTCCTCTCCACGAAGGGTAACTAGACGCTACCCTGCCTGACCGCATGCCCGGCCCCATCCTCACTACGTTCCCAGTCCCCTCCTCATAGTGTTCATGGCCCTGGTCGCCAGGCACCAATACCTGGTCGCCATGGCATCTTGGCCACAGGATTTGTCGTGCCATGCAATACACACTTACAAAATCTAATGTAAATGACATTTTATCAAATAAACATTTATTTAACTGCATTTAGTACAGTTGTACAGCAGTAACATAGGGCGGGATGTAATAACCTCCCCCGCCGCGTTATTTGGCTTTTCTTGTCCGGCGCTACCCATTGCTCCCCGTCTTCATTCTCCTCTCTGCCATCCGCATTATCACTGCTGTGGCCACTGATTCCTCCGCTCTCCGTAGAGCTTGGTCAGCGCTGCGCTCCCCCTGTCAGCTGCCTACCAGGAAGTTGTGACAAGTGCGCTTGCGCAGCTGAAAGGGGGAGCGCAGCGCTGCCCAAGCTCTACGGAGAGCGGAGGAATCAGTGGCCACAGCGGGGATGATGCGGATGGCAGAGAGGAGAATGGAGACGGGTAGTGTGGGGGAGCAACGGGTAGCGCCAGGCAGCGGTGCGGTGACCAGTAACCGCAAAGATAATACAAAAAGAGTGCTGAGAAAAGCCAAATGCGGTGGGGGAGGTTAGTACATTCTGCCCTCAGACTGTACAGGTGGAGCTTATATACCAACTTACTCAGCAATCTCAGGTCCAGACGAACACACAGGCCTGGCCAGGCCAGCCCTGCCCCTGCTGCTTCTTGAGGGTGCGAGCTGCGCCACAGGATACAGCTACACCCAGTGTCTGTTTGCCCCGCAGAGTCCCCGCCCGCTCCTCCAAGCGCCTCTCACTACAGCCGCTACAGTGCAGAGAGAGAGAGAGACTCGCGAGATGATGATGTCATCATCTCACGAGTCTGTTCTCCGTCCATAGCACCGCAGCGTGTAGCGGCGGCTATGAGAGACACAGTGCCCGCCGGACCCCAGTAGTGACAAAACCCCCGGCGGCGGCGCAAGCGCGCTGTCCGTCGGGTTGTCCGCGGCGCAAGGGGGATGTCTGTTTAATGTTTTAAACATAGCGGGCGTGACTGCGGTCCCGCTATAGGAGGGGGGGGGCGGACGTGAGAGTGCCTTGGTGTCACCCCAGTGAAAGGTGACACCCGGGTGCGGGCCGCACCCCCCGCACCCCCTAAGTGACGCCACTGTGCCCTGCAATGCACAGCAGATGACAAAAAGCACATGCAAAATACTCATATAGGCCTGATACTGAGTGGGAAGCAGCGGCATCCGTGTGTGCATCTTTTGCTGGTCATATGTCTGCGACTTCATGCAAATGCTGCTACAAGCTACTAGCGTCTGAATGTGCCAGGACTAGAGCATCTTTAGACGCTGAAATACTGTTAAGTGCATCTTTAGACACAACCATCGGTCGCTCCACCAAAACTTGCACCAGCTCAATGACAGGTGCAGATTGTCTGACAGAGTGTAAACACCAATGTAAATGATGAAGCAATTGTGTACACAACCACTTCAGCAGCACACCCAAAACACCCTCATAACACAGACATAGGCCACAACATCTCTGTGCGTCTGACAGCCACCACCCTATCATCACCCAGTCACCGCCCAATACACTTCTATGGGGGTCATTCCGAGTTGTTCGCTCGCTAGCTGCTTTTAGCAGCATTGCACACGCTAGGCTGCCGCCCTCTGGGAGTGTATCTTAGTTTAGCAGAATAGCGAACGAAAGAGTAGCAGAATTGCGAATAGAAAATTCTTAGCAGTTTCTGAGTAGCTCGACACTTACTCCTACACTGCGATCAGCTCAGCCCGTTTCGTTCCTGTTTTGAAGTCACAAACACGCCCTGCGTTCGGCCAGCCACTCCCCCGGTTCTCCAGACACTCCCGCGTTTTATCCTGGCACGCCTGCGTTTTTCCGCACACTCCCAGAAAACGGTCAGTTTCCGCCCAGAAACACCCACTTCCTGTCAATCACACTCCGATCACTTCAACGATGAAAATTCTTTGCAGTTTTGTGCTAAAATACGTACTGCGTACCATGCACATGCGCATTTTTGCCTTAATCGCTCCGTTTCGAAAATCGGCAAAACGAGCGAACAACTCGGAATGACCCCCACTGTCCGAAATCTTGGTCCGAAAAATGTCTGAAACACAATAGGAGACGTGCAGTACCACTTAGAGAAATGCACGGTAGAAAACAAAAATTGCTCAACTGTGTGCGACGCTGACTAAATCTGCAACTTAGAATCATGTTCATCTAGTATACAAGAAATAGGTTGCAGTAATAACCATATTTCTTAGCTATTGGGTGAGTTGCATCAAGCCTTGGAGCAAGGTTAGCATTACTGCCTCATAGCACTGAGGTCATGGGTTCGATTCCCACCTTGGCCCTAACTGTGCAGAAATAAATAAATAAATAAGACAAAGTGGAGTAGTTGCCAAAGCAACCAATCAGCTTAAAGTTTATGTTTATGTAGCATTGTCGTTGAAATTACTGATGATGATTGGGCAGCTACTGTACTTCACTTTATCTCTCTCCGAAGCTTGATACATCTCCCCTATTGTGTGACTTGTATTTTTATATTTTAAATAAGCAAAACTACAGGAAATATGTAATAAAGTGATTCAAGTAGAAGATATGGTGTAATCCAAAGCAACCAGGCATTAGCTCATGTCTAAATAATTACTGTTAGTCCTTTGCACCATTTGTTTTTGGTCTAATTTTTAATTCTTATAACAAGTTCCAGACACAGGAAGAAATCAGTGAAATTATGTCAGAAAAGAATAAAATAAACTGCACTCTTAAATAAGTTTTGTATCAACTTGTAACTTAGGTGGGTACCAGGCCAGCATGTTCTCTGAGTACTGTCACCTTTACTCATAGATAAAACGCTTACCATCACTGCACTCTATATACAGTATGTTGGTTACTGTCCATTATATAAATGCCAATCTGGATTATGCTGGCCTCTGCCTCCTTTTGCTGAACAACCTGTTGCTGAGCAATACAGGATTTCTGGGCAAAACAAATGTTGTATTGTCCAAAGATTACAGCAAACAAAAGCGATATATTTAAAAATATAGATCTAGATTCTGGTTATATAAATGCAAGTGAAGTTTTTGTGAATGATTTAATTCCCATATTTAAAGATATATGTGAATTGTTTGATCTGAACTTGTATCAATATTTTGTTCTGTGTTCAATATTTTGTACTGTGCATTTCAAATACAATATGTACTGTATTTGCTATACATAGTAACGTTATCATTTCAACTACATACCAAAAAGTGAACTATGGATCTTACGGATTATGGGCCTGATTCTGATTTGTAATGAGTACATTGCCGCAGTATCTGTGCAACTATCTACAATAATATGCAAATGCAGCAGGAGGCGTCTACAGGAGATAGATGCTTTCTGCATGTGTCTGCGAGGGATTCAGTATGATAACCCGGCTGTCGGGATCCCAGCGGTGAGGAGACCAATGCCGGAATCCTGACAGCCAGAATATCGGTGTCCGCACATTACGTTTCGGGCCCGGTGGCGATTGACAGGGTTATATTCCCCCTTGGGTTATGGCGTGGGCCACCACCCAAGTGGGTATTCCGGGCAGCGGTTGGGATTCCGTCCGCCGATATTTTACCAGGTGTCGGGATTCCGGTGTTGGTATCCTGACCGCAGGGATCCCGGCAGACGGCAACCTGATTGCCTCCCTCTGCAAGACCAGAGTGCCGCCTCTGAGGACAACGGCCCTGGGCCCGGCATGCCTACAAAACGGGAATGACGCTTCCTCATTTTGAAGAACAGTGCCAGTTGCTGCCCCCCAAAAGCCGTAACATGTCAAACATGCTGCAGCTAAAGGGATGGGGGGGCTGAGTGTAATATTGCAAGACCCGTTCTGTGCATGCAGACCACAAACCATCGGATTTGTACATAAAATCCAAATCAGGTCCTATGCAGCGCCGTCTTTTCATATGGGCTCAATGGGCTCTTGCCCAAAGGCCCCAGGAGTATAAGGGCCCGAGGATGACAACTGAGTGTCCCCTCTTTCCAGGGGTACCAGATTTTTGAAAATCGGCCCTGGGGAACCGGAGATATCTGATTTGAAAGCCTGTTAATTGCACTTCCCAGCCAGATATCTTGGGTTTTGTCTGGCTTAGAGTTTTTCTGAGGTTATGCTCCCAAAGCTGGGACACTTCCCTTTCAGTGGACACTGGCAGCTTGTCTCTACTATGCCCAGAACCAGAAATATCAGCCTTCAAGCAGCTGGTCCCTGCTCCAGCTCCACATGCCTGGTATGCAGTTTTAGATTTTCATTGGTGGACTGCTCTGGTTCCTGAACTATGATCCCCAAGTCTCCAGAACCTCCGCTCTAGTTTTTTTATCCCATTCAAAGCTAAGAAATATATTTTCAGGAACGTGAGATATCTGCAGTCAAAAAAGCTTCCCTCCCACCGGAAAATGATAAATATTAAGCCCACTCCACTATCCACCCATTCCCTACGTATTAAACACCCCCTACCACCCGGGAAGTCATGTACCGGGGCCCCTTCATTCAGCCCAATGCCCCCTTCTAAAGTTTAGCCCCATCTGTGCAGTAAAGGAGTAATTAGCAGAAATTACTGCTCCAGGTCCTACATGCTGAGCGGAAGATAGAACACCCCCTTCCCCCTTCCCCCTACCGTCTGCGGGACATCAAAGCTGCCGCTGACAGCATCCCCCATCCCTACCACTGGAGGATGGGTAGGGGGCCCAGTGCATTGCTGTGCCCAGGGGCCTACACTGCTGTTAAGATGGCTCTGGTCCTATGTAAGAATTTTTGAATAAAATAAAGCTGGCGACACATGGGAGATCATTCAGATCTGATCGCTGGGCTGCTAATTTTGCTGTCCTGCGTTCAGATAGTCGTCGCCTCCAGGGGGAGTATAAATTTGCCGTGCAAATGTGTGTTTGTATGTGTACGCCGAGCTGCTAAAATTCACTTTGTGCAGTCTTTGCGCAACCCGGGACTTACTCCTCCAGTGCGATCACATAAGTCTGATCGGGTCTGGAGCTGACATCAGACACCCTCCCTGAAAATGCTTGGGAACGCCTGTGTTTTTTCTGGACACTCCCAGAAAACGGTCAGTTACCACCCACAAACGGCTTCCTCCTGTCAATCACCTTGCGAACGCCCACGCAAATTGAATTATCGCACCATCCCGTCGCTGACCGGCGATGCCCGTTGTTGTCCGATGCGCGTGCGCGTTGTGGTGCATACTTAGTTAGTACCTGATCACCCGCTGTGCGAAAACGCACGGCAGTGATCAGATCTGAATGACCCCCAGGAATTCTGTAACACAACTCCAGCACAGTTGCAGAATACATGTGAAATAAGATGTTACCTCTTTTGCTGTAGTACAAAATGCTTAATGATATTGCTGATCCAGAGAAGATTTCTGGGGCAATTCTGAAGAAATTGCATGAGATTAAAAATGTGTCATTAAAAGTCATCCAAATAGCCATAATACAGCCTAATGTAGTTACAAATTCAGATGCTTAAACAGAAGCAGACAGCTAACTCTTCCCATTGCTTTCCAGTTGGTATCCTTAAAAATATAGGCATGGCTGGGCAGTAAGTTTATTTACTATATATTTGAATGTCTGCAAATTAATCTGATGTTGGGGCACTCACTAATTCATTACAGAAGCAAGAGAAGCAAGATCTAGGCTTGCTTGTTAGGAAACAGTAACCCTAGGTGTGGCTCTTGTGTCTCGTATTACATGACGCAATGCTCAAGCTATATTTAGGTGCTGACTCATAACAGGAAGAAGGTGGAGGCTGGCAGGTAGCTATTAAAGTAGGCTTACCATACTATCCCTTTAAACCGGAGCACTCATGAATTACACAGGTTCTGTGGCTGATTAAAACCAGGTGAAATGTAGGCTTGAAGTCAGCCAGCCGCAGAACCTGTGTAACCCATGGGAGTTTATATAAAGCCAATATTAAAGTAAACACCACTGACCTATATACAATAGATATAGCAGTCTCATATTCCCTCTATTTGCTGATCTGCCATAACATCATTTACCTAATAATTTAATAAGGTGAAGAAAATGTTCAAATACATTTTTTTTTTAGACTGTATATTAGGAAAGGTAAGGAGCAAAATGGGATGATACCTGGCTGCAGATTCCCCCCATCCCCATATAATGAGCGTAAGTGATTCTAGAACACATCCTTACTCCCACCTCAATAGGCAGGCGCTGGAAATGTAAATGTCACTATGAGCTCATCTGATATTCTGGACTATACTAAAGCATTCATTAAGAGTTTATGTATTAGTAGCTTTCAACAACAGAGAGTTTGTTTAAAGTACACACTGTTAACCACACATCTGGAACTCATAACTATCCCAAATAACAGGCATTCAATCATTTAGACAGAGACAGTGGAAAAGATAATCTGCCAAAATAAGCAGGGAAGCGAGTCTACGCACCTTGTAATATTTGCCATATACCCTGGAAACCAACATGATGATGGGGAATCCCAAGAAGGTCAGCAAGGACAGCTGCCAGGACAGGGTGAACATGAAGACAATCACTCCCGTAGCTTTAAGAACGCTGCGCAGGAAGACGTTAACATTTTCAGAAACCACGTCACTCACGATGGTCGTGTCGGACGTTAAACGAGAGATTATGTCACCTGGAAGTAATAATCATATATGTCTTATTAAAGACTAGCAGTTTTTACACCGCATGTGTAGCAGTGATCTGAGTCCAAACCAGACAAGTTTCCACTTAAAGCTGCAATAAGACTACAGGTAGTAGAAGAAAAAAATTGGAGGCATCTGTTTAAATGAGGGGCATGAGGGATATTGAAAGCATGAGTTAATTAAGCAACTAACATCCTAGCATAGTCAGGGCAATGCCAGATTGATCGCGCTGTCTATAATTATGGTTATCATGGCTGCAAGAGGGGTACTTGGGGTGCGTTTGGTTGTAGCTGCAGTGCCAAGGCAGAATTTTTTTTTTACATTGAAGAGTTTTGTTGGTCGTATAATGTACGGAGCATTTTCCTAGCATGGATTTGATGTAGTCATTCGGATGTTGCAGCATTTCTTTCCTCACAGGGAGAGTGACTCTTGGTATTGATAAGTGACAATAAGGTGTCAGTAAAGTCACTTTCTTTAGAAGGAATGGTGCTGTATAGTTCCTTCACAATTCTAGACATTAGGCAACTCAAGGGCTTGGTGTACACATGCCGTACTGTCTGCACACTGTGCCCCACAAAACCATTACCCATCCGACTTTATACTGGTGTTTCATCTTTTACGCACTACCTGTAGCGTGATGCTTAAACAGTGGCTGTAGTACACGCTGAAGGCTACTATTAAAAATGGGTTGCAGTTAAAATGCCAGCTGTCGGGATCCCGGCGTTCAGTATACCAATGCCAAAATCCCGGTAGCAAGCAATATCAATAGCCGGAATCCCAGCCCACCAGGGCTATTCCCACTCGTGGGTGTCCACAACACCCGTAGAGTGGGAATATATCCTGTGGGGAGCACAGCAAGCCACCAATCCCGCAGCATGGCGAGCGAAGCGAGCCCGCAAGGGGTCTCCTAGCGATCGCACTGCTGCCGGTATTCTAGCAGATGGGATGCCGCTGTCGAGATATTGACAGCCAGCAAATGGTATGTATTTCATTAATATCTACCATTAAACTATCTGTCACTGTCAACAGTTATACTGTAAATGGTGAATGAGTTGAAAGTAAGCAATCTGTGTTACACAGCTGATTTCATAACATCACATACTATAGTACTCTGCTACCACCTAGTGGATGATTGCTATAGTTACAATGTAAAGAAAATAATAGCTGTCCCATAGACCAGTAATGGACACTTGCATGAATGTTTCTCTTCACCTGCGACTGAATGGGTGCAGCTTGGCTGTAATGGGGTGTTCCCATTTAGGCAATGTTCAGAGAGGCTGTATGAATGGAAATGAGGGCTATGTAGAGCGGTGTGGAGGTGAATGCCTGTTTGAAGACATGGATTGTTCAGCTAGTATGGGGATGAAGCAAGAGCACACAATGATGATGATGAAGATGACAGGTATCAAACCGAGCTTCCAGCCGCAGAGATGTGTACAACATTGCACTCAGTGAATATCTGCATTTAGTTCTGTAAATGAAATGCGTGCGCATTAACGGCCAACTTTATTTTCAGCCCCATTATATATAAAATACATCATTTCTGTCCTGGTTTTTGTAGGGGTCTGCACATTATGGGCACGTTGCAACATCTAAGTTGCATTTGTTGCTGGTTTTGTGCCTGTGACTATATGCAAATGCAGCTACAAGGACTTTTCTGGTGTACAGCGATGTGTCTGAATGTGCACGGACGCTGACGTACTGCATCAATCACATCAAAACTTGCACCAGCCCCATGTGCGCGATTATGCGACAAGCCCACAAAACTCCCAAAAAAGTCCCTTAAGACTGGCCATCTTCGTGTCTAAATAGCCACCTTCCAGCAACGCCGTGCACATTTCCAATACATTTCTGATAGTGTATTTCAATCACAACTGTGCATCTGCACGTATACTGTACACAGAGCCATAACTAGACATTTTGGTGCCCTGTGCTAGAAAGAGAATTGGTGTATCCCTCCCCCTCATATACAAACTAGGGACAGTGCGCACCGAAGTAGGGCGTCAAAAATATAGGGAAGTAGCTTCATGGGGAAGGGGCTTGACCACAGAATAGTATCAATTCACATTACGCAGCACAGTAGTCCCTATTAGTCACATTACACCACACAGCAGTACCCCTTTATTTCCCTTTACGCCACACAGCAGTACCTTTATGTTAGAGCCGCTTATAAATGTTACACCAAAGTAGAGACGCTTATATGTACAGCCCATCATACACATTATACCACCTAAAGCCCCATTAGCTCAATACTCCTACCATTTAACAAAAAATGCTTGACATCATCCAAAAAACAGATGAAACATAAAACTATAAAAGTAATCAGCCAGGTTTTTGTTTTTTATCAAAAACAGACAACAGAACATATAGTCCTAAGATGGATGGCCCAGTATGGCCCTCATTCAGTTGCAGTTTTGGTAAGAAAACAAAACTGCAACTACTATCACTTGCATGCTGGAAGTTGCCCAGCACAGGGCAAGGCAAGCCAGCATGCTAATGGCAGCCAGCGATGCGATCGCAATTCAATACTGATCACATCGCTGAATAAGGGAAGCCCCCTGCCTCTGCAGCTTCGCTGCGAATGCAGTCAGGCCGCCGCCATTTTCCTGTTCGCAGCGACCACGTGTGACACCACGCCTCGGCAACGCATGGGCACTAGGATAAAAGCAGCATCACATGTAATAATAATGTATGCACGAGAGGAAAAGGAGGAGGCCCTAGTACTCAGAGCCCATTCTGGGCTGTCAGGGGGAAAGACAGGTGGCCATACTCGTCGCTGATAGCAGCGGATGACGGGGCACAGGGAGGGCCTGGGATTCCCTCACTCCTGGCCACTGTTGAAGAAGTCCCTGCAGAGTCAGACACTCCTGAGGCCGGTGGAAGTCCCTGCAGGAGACTGTGAGAGGAGGAGGGGGGAGCACACAGGGAGGAGACAACTGTAGCGCCGCTGCAGCTGTAATATAACACAGTACAGCAGGCAGCACTGCAACTCTCGGCAGCGTGTACATAGGCAGGTGATCGCGGGTGGATGCGAATGGTGCGTCCACAGGACAATTGTGCTGTGCGCTGAGCACTATCAGCAACACTTTAGTTACGGCCCTACGTACACACCGTGGGACACATGGGTTGTGCTACATTTTAGTAGCAAACAATCAATGAACTCTGTGAATTTTGGCACTGCATGCGACCCTGGAATCAGGCCCTATATTTGTACAGTTATTGGATCATAAATGAATGGTGGCCATATTTTGTGGGAACATTGTTCATGGGTTTGAAAAGTTTGTCTCCAAATAACAACGTTTTTTGGTTTTTTTTTTAAAGTGGACAATAAAATGCATTCACCAGTTTTTAGTAAAAAGGCACTGACCAGGGACACTTGCTGGGAAGTAATATATGTGACTTTTCTCGGATGATGTCGGTAATGTTATTCTCCCATTGTTGGCAGAAAGAGATACTAACCTGTATGATTCTCATCAAAGAAGCCAATCTCCTGTGCTATTAGGGAGCGGAAGAGTAGGTTGCGTATTCGGATATTCAGTCTTGCGAATGTGAAGGTAAAAATTCCACCCCGTAGCCCAGCAGAAAATGAACTGAAAAATGATTACACTTTTTTGTTATCATTTAACATTGCTATCATTTAATTATATTGATGTCTCATTGAAACAGAGATTTTGCTAGAATATTACAGTATACAAATGACATGTTGCACACTACAAAGTACAACAGATTCAATCAATGTAATATATAAAAAAAATACATTAAGACTAAACCATTACTTAATATGCTAATAAAAGAAACCTGAAACAATAAGTGAAGTGAATTCAGCATTAAAATGTATTGTTTAGTAAAAGCACAGCGAAATCTTTGTCTAGTGATAATCAGCCTGTTGGTCTCCAGGCTATGGTGTACCAGTCTCAGCATGTTCTACCAGCTGCTACCTGGAATGTTCAACAGCCGCAGAGCCACTGTTACCAAAGTGTCTTACAGAACATACAGGAACCAGAATTCCCGTATGGCTACACCTATAGCATGACAGGTCTCTATAAACTGACAAGTGTAGCTAATAAGGACACAGGAAGTCCACCAAGGATATATTTTACTACATAAAGGGCCCTACACACTTGCAGAGGCGGCGGGGAGGGGTGAAGGAGTTTCTTCACTCCCTGATGTCACCCGGCCCCACAGCCCTGCATGCTAATATGGATGAGATTGTCCTTATTAGCTTGCATGTTTAAACGACCTGGCACCAACGATGAACGAGCGCAGCACCGCACATCGTTCATCGTTGGCGCATACACACTGAAAGATATGAACGATATCTCGTTCATTAATGAACGAGATCGTTCATATCTTTCAGTAATCAGCCAGTGTGTAGGGCCCATAAGACATAGTAAACCAGAGAAAAGAATATCCAGTGCGCTGCCAATAGCAGCTGGTAAAGGGGTGTCAAACCCTAAATACTACAAATGCAAGAAACAGAAATATACCAGCGCTGTTACTTATCCTATCTCCGCAATTTTATAAAAAAAAAAAAGTAAAATAAAGAATTAAGGGTTCAGATTAAGAAAAAGTTATAAACAGACGGATAGGTTAAAAGTTTACCAACATGTTTCTTATGCTTCTGAGGAAACTGGGTGCTGCTCTGCCCGGAGAAACGCGTCAAGCTTGATCACCGCTGTCTCCAGTCGCCACCAATTGTATATATATATGGACATATATATGGACATATCGCTTATTTGGGACTGATTTCATCATACACCACTTCAGTTTATGGATACCCACTGGATTTAAGTGCGGAAAACCCTGTTGCACGTCAATACAGCACATCTGCCAAGGGACTGCTAGAGATTATCCTGATTTGGGTAATATCCTATTTGAACTAACTGATTGAGAGTTTAATGGGAAAATACGATAGTCCTATCTTAATGTCTTATCACCAATGGTAGTGACATAAATAGTGAGACAGTGATATTGGAGCATTTATATCATATTTTAATAGATTTTGGTAAACTTTTAACCTATCCGTCGGTTTATAACTTTTTCTTAATCTTAACCCATAATTCTTTATTTTAAAAAATATTTGATAAAATTGTGGAGATAGGTTAAGTAACAGCGCTGGTATATTTCTGTTTCTTTCATAAGACATACGGTAGGTCTAGCAAACAATTTATTTTTTCAGTAGGAGTAAGTTAGCTATCCTATAGAATAAAGAAGTGCTGACATTGGAACTCATTAGTTATGCAGATATAATTCACAGGAGTTTGCTTGATGAAGAGAAAACAAACCCTCCCTATACAAAGGCTATTGCTGGACTAAGAAAATATGGGATTTTGGTACCCACTGGTAAATATTTTTCTCTGATTCCACAGGGGACACTGGAAGCTTACGCTGGGTATGGAGGCTTGGTTGCTGGGAGCTAGGCACATATTAATTTAGAAAAGTGTGTGTAGCTCCTCCTCCTCTAGTACCCATCATCCCCCAGTTAGAAAATGTAGGCCGAGAGGAGATGGAACAGAGAAAGAATGAACCAGGAGAACACACACACAGAATAGACAAACAGGTCAAACTGCAAAAACTATCTACAAGCAGTGGCTGATTTACCGCTAGGCAACAAAGGCAGCTGCCTAGGGCCCGGCAGGGTCCAGGGGCCCAGCCAGGGCCAGACTGCCTAGTGGTAAATCTCCAGTCCTACTGCTCACCACAGGTAGTGCCGTCCACCAGAGTCAAACAGCCAGCCCGGCATTCAGGGGATCCTCCCCAGCCGGTATCAACCCCCCTACCCCCTGCTTTACCTAAAAATAGGCGCTACTGATGGTACCCCCATGCAGCCGTGCTGGAGCTGCTGCTACAGCTGTGGACGGTATAACCACCCCACCCCCCACCAATGGTACCTTTCATGCTGCAGCTGCGGACGATAGCAATTATCCCACCACCACCACCACCAGGCCAGCAGTCAGTGTAAGCCAGCTCACGCTCCATCCGCCCGACCTCAGCATTCACATGACCCTCCACAGCCGCAGAGGATATCACCCCTCCTGTACCGAACAAGCCACCGCTGCTAGTCCACCGCCGCAGGTTAGCAAAAATAGCCACTGAAGATAGAAATTAGAAAACCTCCCCATGCTGGAGCTGCTACTGAAGAGCAGGTCGGGAGACAGGGGGGGTCAAAATAACCGCCCCTGCTGCAATGCCACTCCCGCAACCACACTCCTCCCCCTTCATCCGGTCACTTGGCCCAGGTGGTCCATGTGGTCAGTGCTGCGTTGCCTTCATGATGCTGGAGCCACCATCGGACACAGATGGCATCCTCTGCATACACGCTGGACAGGTACCGCGGAAGAATTATTATTATTATTATTATTATCCTTTATTTATATGGCGCCACAAGGGTTCCGCAGCGCCCGATTACAGAGTACAAATGCACATAAAAAATAGGAAAACAGTGACTTACAGTTGAATACAATATAGGACAAGTACAGGGCAACTAAGCATAACTACACCAGTAAACATAGAGATAAGTTCCAGGTGGTCAAAAAACTGTGGGATCTGGGCAGTTGAGGATTATTAAAGTAAGAAAAGTATAAGCACATGAGGGAAGAGGGCCCTACTCGTGAGAGCTTACATTCTAAGAATGCGGCTATAATGGACGAGAGGCATCGTGGGACACCGGGTGAAGTGGCTGCGGGCAGATGCTCCTTTGTGGACGTGTTTCAGCTGCCGTCTGCTGTATAGGGAGGCCGCTGGCATCACCGTGTGGACTCACATAATTCGCTGCAGACCTGTCCCTTCCTAATAATAGCCCCATTCTCCCACCTCCCTCTCCCCTTCCCTGATGCCTGTCATACAGGATTGCCACATTTGGTGCTACCGGTATGTTATACACTAAGTAGAGGTAATGGACCCTGGAAGACCCCATGTTCCTAGTATATATTCTATTTAGCTGGGATATTACCCCAGGATACCCCCACCCACAAAGTGAATCTTCCTAAGATATTGTTCCTGCAAACCTCCCCCGCTATTATAAATTCTGTCTAGCTGTGGTTACTGCCCCTGCAACAGTAGCGAATTTACCACTAGGCAACCATTGCAGCCACAAGGACCCGGCAGGTTGTAGGGGGCTTGCCGACAGATCATGGAGTAGGGCGGGTGTCAGCATTCGGAGTCTTAGCTCCAGTGTGGTCCCTGCAGCCTTCCTGTTAGCTGGCTGGTGTGGTTGCGGTGGATAGGAGCTGCGGCAGTGAGGTCCTCCGGTGCGGCTGCCGGGCGTCTGGAGGCTGGGGTCCAGATTCTGGGGAGCGGAGCACAGCAGCCGGAGGTGTATGTTTCCAAGTGTCCTATTGCTGGAGTGCGGCATCTGGGAGGCTGAGGCCAGAGGTAGTGGCTGTGTGCTGGTACCACATGTGTCCTCTGTGCAGAGAGTCGCCATGTTGGAGACCAAGCAAAGCCAATAGGTATCCCAGTTCGCGTCCAGCCAATCCGGTGCTGTTTTACCTTATAAAAAGGGGTTGATGCTTAGCTATGGTGCCAGTGCTTCAAGTTACTTGCTGCTGTAAGGTGCTCATGCTCTGTGCTCCCAGGTTAACCCCTGGTATCCTGGTTCTGTCGTGGCCGCCCGGTGATCAGTCCTGTTATTGCAGTCCTTTGCTCTCAGTCCACGTGCCCTTGTGGCTCTTCAGCTTCGTTTACAAATCACAAGTCATCACCTCATTCAGTGTTCTTCAGCATCGTTTACAAATCAAAAGTCATCACCTCATTTAGTGTTCTTCAGCATGATTTACAAATCACTAGTCATCTCTTCGTTCAGTGTATTTCAGCATCGTTTACAAATCACAAGTCATGTCTTCATTTGGTGTTCTTCAGCATCGGTTACAAATCACAAGTCATCTCCTCATACAGTATATTTCATTATCGTTCACAAGTCACTTTTCCATTCAGTATTTTTCAGCACTATCTACAAGTCACGAACATTTTGTTCTTCAGAAATCACTCGGACTAAGGCCCTCATTCCGAGTTGTTCGCTCGCTAGCTGCTTTTAGCAGCATTGCACACGCTAGGCCGCCACCCTCTGGGAGTGTATCTTAGCTTAGCAGAATTGCGAACGAAAGATTAGCAGAATTGCGAATAGAAAATTCTTAGCAGTTTCTGAGTAGCTCGACACTTACTCCTACACTGCGATCAGCTCAGCCCGTTTAGTTCCTGGTTTGACGTCACAAACACGCCCTGAGTTCGGCCAGCCACTCCCCCGTTTCTCCAGACACTCCCGCGTTTTATCCTGGCACGCCTGCGTTTTTCCGCACACTCCCAGAAAACGGCCAGTTTCCGCCCAGAAACACCCACTTCCTGTCAATCACACTCCGATCACTTCAACGATGGAAATTCTTCGTTCGGACGTGAGTAAATCTACTAAGTTTTGAGCTAAAATACTTAGCGCATGCGCACTGCGTACCATGCGCATTTTCGCCTTAATCGCTCCGTTGCGAAAATCAGCAACGAGCGAACAACTCGGAATGACCCCCTTATCTCCTAGTTGTGGTGTATTATTGAAGTCTCATTAAAACTTAATTAATCTTTCTTCTGTGTATTGCTCTCAGTCATTGCCCTCATTACTTACCCCTCCAACTTTTCAGTCCATGAGTAAGAACTATGGGGGGTCATTCTGACCAGATCGCACGCTGCTGAAGGCCGTTGGGCCGCTACGTTCGCCTCTGCCTGATTGACAGGCAGAGGCGGTTGCTGGGCGGGAAGGGGGGGGGGGGGGGGGCGGAACGGCAGCATTTGGCCGCCGTTTCGTGGGCGTGGTCCAGCCAACGCAGGCGTGGCTGGACCGAATGGGAGGCAGGCCGCTGTGGCTGCGTGACGTCACAGGCAGCCGCTGCGGCCCGGGGAGCGACGAGTAGCTTCCGGCCAGCACGTTAAAGCTGCGCTGGTCGGGAGCTACTCTTGAAGTGCAAAGGCATCGCCGCTGTGCCTTTGCACTTCTGCGGGGGGGGTGGCATTGACATGCGGGGCGGACTAGCCCTGTGCTGGGCGTCTCCCCGCATGTCCGTGTGAATGATCGTAGCTGTGATAAATTTAGCACAGCTACGATCATCTTGGAATGACCCCCTATATTCAGCCACCTCGTTTCCTTCCTTTGCCGAAAGCTGCTCCCTCAGTCAATTGTCAGATCCTCAACTCTAGCCGAGCATGACAGTAAGCACTGGCCCCATGGATCCGATGAGTGATCAGGCTTCTGGGGGTGACGCAGGCTCAGACATACTGTCACGTTTAAATAAGCAGGAAGCTACGCAAACTCAAATCGTGCAGTTTATGCAAAGTATGTCAGCCCGTCTCGACTCTCTCCATGCAGTAATAGCTGTACCTCAAGTGCCAGCTCCCATTTCTACCACTCCAGTTCTAACAGCTCCTGTGCCAGTTCCACTTACACAGTTGCAAACTTCACCTAGTAAGTTTAACGGTACTCCAAAGCAATGCCGCGGTTTCCTCAACCAATGTGAGATTCAGTTTGAGTTACAGTCTGTGAATTTCCCAACCGCCCGGACCAGGATAGATTATATTATTTCTCTGCTTACCGGTCAGGCATTAGAATGGGCATCTCCTCTGTGGTAGAGAGCGGATCCCATTCTTTCAAATTACTCCAAATTTGTATCAACTTTCCGAAAGATTTTCTACAAACCCGGGCGGGACTTCTTCAGCTGCTTTGGAGATTCTGCGTTTGCGACAGGGAACCCTCCTCCTCTCCTCCGAACTTGGTTGGAACGAAGAAGCTCTCATAGCAGCTTTCTGGAATGGTCCTTCAGACAAGATTAAGGACGATCTAGCCACCCTAGACATTCCAGACAAGTTGGACAAACTAATCTCTCTGTGCAACAAGCTGGATCTGAGGTATAGAGTGCGTTGCCTAGAAAGATCAAAGTCAGACCGTCCGAGACTTCGGTTGCTCCTCTTCCTAGACCATCTTCTCCATCCGCAGTGGAACCCATGCAGGTTAACCAGTCCCATCTCACTGATGAAGAACGACAAAGGCGGAGATGAGGAAACCTCTGTATGTATTGCGGAGCGGCTGATCCCTTTGTCAAGTCTTGCAGTCATCAACCGGGAAACTCCTGCTCCTAACTTATGCAGGGGAGGTTACGTTAGAATTCTCCTCGGAATTACCGCTCAGGAATGAATCTGTGCTTACCACTTGTCTAGAGCTTCCCTCTTCTTCTTTTTGTTTCTGCACTACTTGACTCTGGAGCAGCTAAGAGTTTTATAACCTTGGCACTAGTCAAGCGAACCGAAATTCAGACGGTGAAGTTTGATCGTCCTATTTCAATCACTGCAGTTGATGTAAGTTACATCCCCAAAGGAATCATTACTCACCGCACTGTTACTCTCAAATTAAAGATTGGAGCTCTTCACTCAGAAAACATCTTTCCTAGTAATTCCTAAAGCCTCTCAAGAATTAATTCTCGGATACCCTTAGCTACATAGACATAATCCCCACATCAATTGGCAGACAATGGATGTGTTCGCTTGGGGTGAGCCTTGCTTCCACGAGTGCTTGGCGTCTGTGAAACCTCTTTGTAATTTGAATACTGCTGAACACCCAGTAGTCTATCAGGACTTTCAAGATGTCTTTAGCAAACAGGGAGCTGACACTCTGCCTCCCGATCGTAGTTGGGACTGTCCCATTGATTTGATACCTGGCAAGAAGTCGAATATACCCGTTATCCCTTCCAGAGACCCAGGCCATGTCAGACTACGTTTAGGAAAACCTCAGTAAAAGGTTTCAGTCGCCCCTCTTCCTCTCTGGCCGGGGCAGGTTTCTTTTTTGTGAAAAAGAAGGATGGGGGTCTGCGGCCATGCATAGACTATTGAGGGTTAAATAAGATCACTGTGAAGAACAGATATCCTCTGCCCCTGATTCCTGAGTTATTTGATCGTGTGAAAGGGGTCAAAGTTTTCACTAAGCTGGACCTTCAGAAGCTTATAACCTGATACACATTCGTTCTGGAGATGAATGGAAGACCGCCTTTAACACCCGGGACGGGCATTACGAGTATCTAGTTATGCCCTTTGGTCTCTGCAATGCCCCGATGGTCTTCCAGAACTTTGTGAACGAGATATTCAGAGATCTTCTTTATAGTTGTCTAGTGGTATACTTGGCTGATATTCTAATTTTTTCTCAAGATTTGAAGGTCCATTGTGAGCAAGTCAAAGAGGTCTTAAGCCATCTTAGGAAGAATCATCTTTTTTGCAAGTTAGAAAAGTGCACCTTCGAGGTACCCTTCATCGCCTTTCTCAGTTATGTCATCTTCGGACAGGAGCTACAGATGGATTCAACCATGGTCCAAGCGATTTGTGATTGGACTCTTCCTGCCACTCTAAAAGGGATCCAACGATTTCTTGGCTTTGCCAACTTTTACAGAAAAATTATCAAGAATTACTCAATTATCGCCCCAATTACCATGTTAACCAGGAAAGGAGCCATTCCTTCAATATGGCCACCCAAGGCTCTGAAAGCCTTCACATACTTAAAAGAGGCCTTTATGTCCGCTCCAATTCTTCGCCAACCTGATCTCAATCGCCCCTTTCAGGTGGAAGTAGATGCTTCTTCGCTGGCAGTCAGGGCAGTTCTTTCTCAGCTCTTCGAAGATAAGAAGTCATCATTGTGCATATTTTTCTTGAAATTTTTCCTAAGCAGAGCAAAATTATTCTATTGGGGAACAAGAACTGTTGGCCATAAAATTAGCTTTTGAAGGGTGGCGATATTTATTAGAGGGAGATCAACACAGAATCTTCTGTACCTCCAGACAACATGTTGTTTAAACCCACAGCAAGCCAGGTGGGCTCTATTCTTCTCTCGGTTCTCCTTCAAACTCTCTTACCACCCAGGAGCCTTAAATTGAAGAGCAGATGCACTTTCTCGTTCTTTTCAAATGGATGATTCACTCGACTCCTCTGAGAAACAATTTATTCTGAATCCGGCATCATTTGCTTCAACTCATACTGTTCCTCTTCCTCCGGGAGAACTTTTTTGGCACCAAAACTTAGCAGGAAATTGCTTACGTGGGCTCATTCTTCCCCTTTTATGGGTCATGCCAGTGGTCTTAAGACTCTCAAGTTCATTCAACAATTCTACTGGTGGCTTCATCTTAAAACGGATGTCTTAGAATTTGTAGCAGCCTGTTCCAAGTGTGCTCAACATAAAAGTCCACGTACATCTCTTTCGGGTCTTCTTCATCCACTTCCAATACCTCAAAAGCCTTGGACTCACATCTCTATGGATTTCATAACCGATTTGCCAGTCTCCAGAGGGCACAACACCAGTTGTATCATTGTGGACTGATTTTTGAAGATGGCTCACTTCATACCCCTCATCGGTCTTCCCTCTGCTCCTCTCCTATCCAAACTGTTTTTCTCAGAGATTTTCCATTTGCATGGTCTCCTACAGGAAATAGTTTCTGATCGGGGTCCTCAATTCGTTGCCAAGTTCTAGAAAGCTCTCAGCTCTTGTCTAGGAATCAAGTTGAACTTCTCTTCAGCCTATCATCCCAAGACTGAAGGACAGACTGTCAACCAGGATCTGGAAACTTTCTTACGGATGTTCATGTCTCCTGCTCAGGATGACTGGATGGATTACCTCCCATTTGCTGAGTTCGTACACAATAACCTATATTATTCTTCTACCAATTCCACTCCTTTCTTCATTAACTACGGTTTTCATACACGAGGTCCTTCCTTCGAATCTCTTCCAGCTCTTGAGGTTCCTGCTGCTGAATTCACTCTGTCAGTTCACTGAGATTTGGGGACAAATTCATAAGGCGCTACTTAAGACTTCCCAGAAATATAAGACCTACGCCGATTGGAAACAGAGGGCTGTTCCTAGTCTCAAAGTGGGAGTTCGTGTTTGGATATCCACCAGAAACCTCAGACTGAAAGTTCCTACCAAAAAGTTTGCTCCAAGATTCATCGGTCCATATCCTATTGAAAGAGTGTTGAATCCTGTTTCTTACAAAGTGAAACTGCCTCCCTATTTGACAATTCCCAATGCCTTTCACATTTCTCTGCTAAAGCCTCTTGTACTAAATCATTTTCGGGCAGCTTTCCCTAAACCTCCCAAGGTTCAAGCCGCTCAAAATAAGGAATTCGAGGTTCATAAGATTCTTGACTCCCGCAAGAGGTATGGTCGTCTCCAGTATCTCATAGATTGGAAAGGATATGGTCAGGAGGAAAGATCTTAGGTGGCTGCAGGGGATGCTCATGCTCCAAGACTGATTCGTGCCTTTCATGCCAAGAATCCCACTAAGCAGCGTGGGTGTTCAGAGACCACCTTAAAAAGGGGGGGTACTATCAGCATTCAGAGTCTTACCTCCGGTTCTGGTCCCTGCAGCCTCCCTGTTAGCTGGCTGGTGTGGCTGCGACTAATAGGAGCTGCGGCAGCGAGGTCCTCTGGTGCGGCTGCCATGCGTCTGGAGGCCAGGGTCCGGGTCTTGGGGAATGGAGCATGGCAGCCGGAGGTGTGTGTTTCCAAGTGTCCTATTGCTGGAGTGCGGCATCTGGGAGGCTGAGGCCAGAGGTAGTGGCTGTGTGCTGGTTCCACATGTGTCCTCTGTGCAGGGAGTCGCCATGTTGGAGACCAAGCCAAGCCAATAGGTATCCCAGTTCGCATCCAGCCAATCCGGTGCTGTTTTTCCTTATAAAAAGGGGTTGATGCTTAGCTATGGTGCCAGTGCTTCAAGTTACTTGCTGCTGTAAGGTGCTCATGCTCTGTGCTAACCCCTGGTATCCTGGTTCTGTGCAGGTTGCCCGGTGGTCCGTTATGTTATTGCAGTCCTTTGCTTCCAGTCCACCTGCCCTTGTGGTTTAACTGCTGGGTCCTCTATCTGGTAGAGGGTCTCCGTTTGCTGTCAGTGCTCACAGTGATCCTCTCGTCAACATCGTTCTTCAAGTCATCTCGTCATTCAGTGTTCTTTAGCATCATTTACAAATCACAAGTCATCTCTTCCTCCAGTGTATTTCATTATCGTTTACAAATCACAAGTCATCTCTTCATTCACTGTATTTCAGCATCATTTACAAATCACAAGTCACTTCTCCATTCAGTATTTTCCAGCACTATCTACAAGTCACGAACATTTTGTTCTTCAGAACTCACTCGGACTTAGCTCCTGGTTGTGGTCTCATTAAAACTGAATTAATCTTTCTTCAGTGTATCGTTCTCAGTCGTTGCCCTCATTACTTACCCCTCTTCATCTTCGGGCCAACTCTTCAATCCATGAGTAAGAACTATGGGGGTCATTCCGAGTTGTTCGCTCGCAAGCTGCTTTTAGCAGCTTTGCACACGCTAAGCCGCCGCCTACTGGGAGTGAATCTTAGCATATTAAAATTGCGAACGGAAGATTAGCAGAATTGCGAATAGACACTTCTTAGCAGTTTCTGAGTAGCTCCAGACTTACTCGGCATCTGCGATCAGTTCAGTGCTTGTCGTTCCTGGTTTGACGTCACAAACACACCCAGCGTTCGCCCAGACACTCCCCCGTTTCTCCAGCCACTCCCGCGTTTTTCCCTGAAACGGTAGCGTTTTTTCACACACTCCCATAAAACGGCCTGTTTCCGCCCAGAAACACCCACTTCCTGTCAATCACATTACGATCACCAGAACGAAGAAAAAACCTCGTAATGCCGTGAGTAAAATTCCTAACTGCATAGCAAATTTACTTGGCGCAGTCGCACTGCGGACATTGCGCATGCGCATTAGCGACTATTCGCTCCGTTGCGACAAAAAATTAACGAGCGAACAACTCGGAATGACCCCCTATATTCAGCCACCTCGTTTCCTTCCTTTGCCAAAAGCTGCTCCCTCAGTCACTTGTCAGTTGTCAGATCCTCAACTCAAGCCGAGCGTGACAGAGGGCATTTCTGATTTAACATTAAAATGTCCAAGAGCTGGGCTGGCTGAATACTCCCAGCAGGCTGTCAGTGACTAGATAGCTGCCAGGTGTGATTTTAAGGGCAGCACAGACGGTGTAATGATTAGTATTACTGCCTCACAACATTCAGGTCATGGGTTTAATTCCCATCATGGCCCCAACTGTGTGGCGCTTGTATATTCTCCCCATACTTGCATGGGTACTCCGGTTTGCTCCCACAATCCAAAAATATACTGATAGGGTAACTGGCTCCCAACAAACCTAACCCTAGCGTGAATGTGTACAAGTGGTAGGGAATATAGGGCCTAATTCAGATATGATCGCAGCTGCAAATTTGTTAGCAGTTTGGCAAAACCATGGGGGTAATTCCGAATTGATCGCTGCATCAAATTTGTTAGCAGTTGGGTAAAACCATGGCCCTCATTCCGAGTTGTTCGCTCGCTAGCTGCTTTTAGCAGCATTGCACACGCTAAGCCGCCGCCTACTGGGAGTGAATCTTAGCTTAGCAGAATTACGAACAAAAGATTCGCATAATTGCGAATAAAAATTTCTTTGCAGTTTCTGAGTAGCTCGACACTTACTCCTACACTGCGATCAGTTCAGTCAGTTTCGTTCCTGGTTTGACGTCACAAACACACCCAGCGTTCGCCCAGACACTCCCCTGTTTCTCCAGCCACTCCCACATTTTTCCCAGAAACGGCAGCGTTTTTCCGCACACACCCATAAAACGGCCAGTTTCCGCCCAGAAACACCCACTTCCTGTCAATCACACTCCGATCACCAGAACGATGAAAAATCCTCGTTATGCCGTGAGTAAAATACCTAACTTTTGAGTAAAAAAACTAACCGCATGCGCTCTGCGAACCTTGCGCATGCGCAGTAAGCGACTAATCGCAATATAGCGAAACTCGGCAACGAGCGAACAACTCAGAATGAGGGCCCATGTGCACTGCAGGGGGGCAGATATAACATTTGCAGAGAGAGTTAGATTTGGGTGGGTTATATTGTTTCTGTGCAGGGTAAATACTGGCTGGTTTATTTTTACACTGCAATTTAGATTTCAATTTGAACACACGACACCCAAATCTAACTCTCTCTGCAAATGTTATATCTGCCACACCTGCAGTGCAAATGGTTTTGCCCAACTGCTAACAAACTTGATGCTGCGATCAACTCCGAATTACCCCCCATGTGCACTGCAAGGGGGACAGATATAACATGTGCTGAGAGAGTTATAGGCCCTACACACTGGCCGATTTGTTTGAAAGATATGAACGATCTCGTTCATAAATGAACGAGAACTCGTTCATATCTTTTAGTGTGGAGGCTCCAGCGATGAACGATGCGCGGCCCCGCGCTCGTTCATCGCTGGTCCCCCGTCGGCTGTACATGCAGGCCAATATGGACGATCTCGTCCATATTTGCCTGCACTTCAATGGAGCCGCGTGACGGGGGGAGTGAAGAAACTTCACTCCCCCCATCACTGCCCCCCCCCCCCCCCCCCCCCCGCCGCCGGATCGCTCGTCGCCCGTTTCCGCCGTCGGGCAGCTCGGCGGCGGATCGGCCAGTGTGTAGGGCCCTTTAGAGTTGGGTGGGTTATTTTGTTTCTGCGCAGGGTAAATACTGCCTGCTTTATTTTTACACTGCAATTTAGATTTCAGTTTGAACACACCCTACCCAAATCTAACTCTCTCTGCACATGTTATATCTGCCCCACCCCCCCTGCAGTGCACATGGTTTTGCCCAGTTGCTAACAAATTTGCTGCTGTGATCAGATCTGAATCATAGATTGTAAGCTCCACTGGGGAAGGGACTGATGTGAATGGCCAAATGTTCTCTGTAAAGCGCTGCGGCATATGTGTGTTATATAAATAACTGGTAATAAATGATAATCAAT
This sequence comes from Pseudophryne corroboree, assembly GCF_028390025.1. Classification (NCBI taxonomy): domain Eukaryota; kingdom Metazoa; phylum Chordata; class Amphibia; order Anura; family Myobatrachidae; genus Pseudophryne; species Pseudophryne corroboree. Next base: position 314,467,365 of record NC_086444.1, on the reverse strand, counting down.
AAACTAGTACAACTACCATCCGCCTGCTATAATCTGCTGCGAGCAGATTGGGGAGCATACACTGACTGGGGGGTGGCATAATGAGCAGGGACCTGTCTTGCACAATTGGTGGGGGAGCAAACTGAGGAAGGGGGGCCCGAAATCGGTGGCTTGCTTAGGGGGTGAGGTCTAATGATAATAAGGTCTAAATCCGCCTCTGTCTACAAGAAGCAGGTGATAGAGTTGTGGTGGGTGTCCAGTGTCCCCTGTGGAATCAGGGAAAAGGATTTTCCGGTAGGTACCAAAATCCCATTTTCTCTATCATCCACTAGGGGACACTGGAAGCTTACGCTGGCGACGTCCTAAAGTCTTCCACCTGGGTTGGAGAGCTCTGAGGAACCTGCAGAACTAATTGACCAAATTGAGAGGCCGTAGCTGCAAATGTGTCAAAACGATAAAACTTAATAAAAGTATTGGAAGAAGACCAAGGGGCCGCGTGGCAAAGCTGTAGGGTGGAAGCACCTCGACGCGTCGCCCAAGATGTACCCAACGATCTGGTGGAATACACTGCAATGGAGGATGGAGGCTGCAATTTCTTGCTGATGTATGCCTGCCGGATGGTCAAACAAATCCAGCGAGCCAACGTCTGTTTAGATGCCGGCCATCCCCGTTTGGCAGCATCGTACAAGACGAACAACGTATCTGATTTTCATACAAAAGCTGTCCTATCAACATAAACATGCAAGGCCCTGACCACATCCAGTGTGGAGAAATGTCCGGATACTTCTCGAAAAGCCGGAACTACAGTACAATAGGTTGATTAATATGGAACGCAGACACCACTGTAGGAAGAAAGGTAGCTTGAGTACGAAGTTCCGCTCTATCCTCATGAAACACTAGGTATGAAGGTTTGCATGACAGTGCGCACAATCCCGAGACTCGGCGAGCAGATGCCAATGCAAGCAAAAGAACAGTCTTTCATGTAAGAAAATGAATATCCACTTCCTCCAGCGGTTCAAACGTGGACGACAGAAGGAAGGATAACACCAAATTGAGATCCCACGGAGCTGTAGGTGGGACAAAAGGCGGTTGAAGTCTGAGCGCACCCTGAAGAAACGTTTGAACCACCGGCAGTAGTGCAAGACGTCGTTGGAATAAATTGGAGAGAGCAGAAATTTGAACCTTTAATGAACCCAAACGGAAACCCGCTTCTAGTCCTGATTGAAGGAAAAGTTAGAGTCTAGAGAGCCAAAACAAACTTGAAGGAATCTGACGACTCTGACACCAAGAAACGTGAGAGCGTCAAATGCGGTGATAATGATCTGCCGTAACCGGTTTCCTAGCTCGTAACATGGTTGGGATGACAGATCTAGGAATGCCCTTGCGTCTCAGGATAGCGGTTTCAACAGCCACGCAGTCAAATGCAGCTGCATTAAATTGGGGTGTAGAAATGGACCTCGTAGCAGAAGATCCGGCCAGAGCGGTAGAGACCATGGTTCCTCCGCCAGAAGTAGTTGCAGATCCGAGAACTAGCTTCTTCGCGGCCAGTCTGGCGCCATCAGAATGACCCTGACTGATTTGAGTTTTACACGTCTTAGAACACGAGGGAGAAGCGGAATGGGTGGAAATATGTACACACGGTCGAAATCCCATGGGTCGTGAGTGCATCCACTGCTTCTGCTGCTGTATTTCGCGTTCTGGACACGTACCCTGGCAGTTGATGATTCAGCCATGATCCCATGAGACTGATCTGAGGTCTGCCCCACCTTTGAATGAGATCTTGGAACACCTCCGGGTGTAGTGACCACTGTCCCGGGTGAATGTCCTGGTGGCTGAGATAATCCGCCTCCTAGATGTCTACTCCTGGGATGAAGACGGTGGATGGAATCACCCAATTTGTCTCTGACCAATGTAAGATCCGGGATGCCTCCTTCATCGCCAGTTAACTGCGCGTTCCACCCTGTCTGTTGATGTACGCAACAGCCGTTGCATTGTCGGATTGTACCCGAACATGGCGAGCTCAAAGAATGTAAGAAGCCGCCATCAGAGCGTTGTAGTAGTTCCAGTGCATTTATGGGCAATTGACTTTCCTGGGATGACCACCGTCCTTGGAAGTGATAGTCCAGGACCACCGCACTCCAACCTCTGAAACTCTCGTTCGTCGTGAGAATTGTCCAATTCCAAATTCCGAAACAACGTCCAGCTATGAAGTTGTTGATTTGGAGCCACCAGAGAAGCGACATCCGTGTTCATGGAGATAAGTGGACCTGTCGATGGAGTTGTAGGTGAGAACCCGACCACTGAGACAGTAGGTCCAGTTGAAATGGTCTGGAGTAGAAATGGCCCAATTGTAGTGCTTCAAAGGCCACTACCATCTTTCCCAAAAGACGAACACAAAGGTGTAACGACACCCATTTCGGCTTTAAGACCAACTGGACCATCTGATGGATGTCCTGTGCTTTGTCCATTGGTAGAATGACTCTCTGCAGTTTTGTGTCGAGAATCAATCCCAGAAATTGAAGCTGTTCAGTCGGAATCAGCTGTGATTTGTCGAAATTGATGATCCACCCATGATGTATTAACATCTCTGCAGGAGCTAACAGGGTCGACTGTAGTGGTGCCATGATTAACAAATCGTCCAGATAAGGAACGATGGTGACACCCAAGGATCGTAAATGGGCGATTATCACAAACATGACTTTGGTGAAGATTTGGGGTGCCGAGGATAATTCGAACGGTAGAGCTCAAAACCGATAATATGGCAAACCACAGGTAGGCTTGATGCGGTTCCCAAATGGGGATATGCAGATATGCATCCTTTATATCCAAGGGGATCAGGTACTCCTCTGGTTCCAGGTTCGCTCTCACGGATTGAATGGATTCCATCTTGAAGCGATAAACGATCAGGTTTTAAAGGGATTTAAATTTAGGATCGGCATGACAGATTCGTCTGGTTTGGGGACCACAAAAAAATATTTTAATAGAATCTCCGACCCCTCTGATTCAATGGGACTGGTACCAATATTCGATACGAGTAGTGATTGTATGGCTCTCTGTAAAACTGCCTCTCTGTCTGGAGATATCGGTAGTCCTGTTGTGAAGAACCGGGTTGGAGGGAAAATTGAAAATTCTATTTTGTATCCCGATGACACCAAACGATGAATCCAAGGATCCGATGATGTTTGTGTCAGCATCCGGAGTCTTACATCCGGTTCTGGTTCCTGCAGCCTTCCTGTTAGCTGGCTGGTGTGGCGGATAGGAGCTGCGGCAGCGAGGTCCTCCGGTGCGGCTGCCGGGCATCTGGAGGCCGGGTTCCGGGTCCTGGGGAGCGGGGCATGGCAGCCGGAGGAGGCTGTTTCCAAGTGTCCTGTTGCTGGAGTGTGGCGTCTGGGTGGCTGAGGCCAGAGACAGTGGCTGTGTGCTGGTTCCACATGTGTCCTCTGTGCAGGGAGCCGCCATGTTGGAGACAAAGCCAAGCTAATGGGTATCCCAGTTTGCGTCCAGCCAATCTGGTGCAGTCTTCCCAAGTAAAAGGGGGTTGATGCTTAGCTATGGTGCCAGTGCTTTTAGTTACTTGCTGCTGTAAGGTGCTCAAGCTCTGTGCTCCCAGGTTAACCCCCGGTATCCTGGTTCTGTCATGGCCGCCCGGTGATCAGTTCTGTTATTGCAGTCCTTTGCTCTCACTCCACTTGCCCTTGCGGTTTAACCGCTGGGTCCCCTATCTGGTAGAGGGTCTCCGTTTGCTGACTGTGCTCTCAGCAATCCTTTCTTCAGCATCGTTTACAAATCACAAGTCATCACGTCATTCAGTGTTCTTCAGCATCGTTTACAAATCACAAGTCATCACCTCATTCAGTGTTCTTCAGCATTGTTTACAAATCACAAGGCATCTCTTCAGTGTTCTTCAGCATTGTTTACAAATCCCAAGTCACTTCTTCATTCTTCAGCATTGTTTACAAGTCATGAACATTTCGTCCTTCAGAATTCACTTCGACTTATCTCCTACTTGCTGTGTATGATTGAGGTCTCAGTAAAACTAAATTAAGCTTTCTTCTGTATCGTTCTCGGTCACTGTCCTCATTGCCTACCCCTCTTCATCCTTGGGCCTAAGTCTTCAATCCATGAGTAAAAACTACATTCAGCCACCTTGTTTCCTTCCTTTGACGAAAGCTGCTCCCTCAGTCAATTATCAGTCGTCAGATCCTCAACTCAAGCTGAGCGTGACAGTTTGTAACCAAACGTGTTGGAATGTCAGGAGGCGAGCACCCACCTTTGGAGCCCCCAGGTGGGTTGGCAACCCATCATGCCACCGGTTTCTCTGTTGTCTTGGGCTGTGGATGACGCACCACTGTGTGTGGATGACCTCTGGCTGTACCTCCTCTTCCGGGTTGTCTTCAGTATGCCGACTGACGGGATCCCGACAGCCGGCATACCGACACTTATTCTCCCTCGTGGGGGTCCACGACCCCCCTGGAGGGAGAATAAAATAGCGTGGCGCGCGTATCTCAAAACATGATGGGCAGGTCGAACACAAAAGCTTCCCAGAAGCTCTATTCCTCTACTCAGTGCAACACTAAATTTACCCTCACAAATCCGCAGGGAAACTCTTCCTTGTGCGAGTCGTGTTCTATAACAGACTCAAACAAGCCTGATGTTTCTAATACTCCACCTTGGGTTTCGATTCTAACCAGATCCGTGGCTGTTTTATCGGCAGAATTGGCAGAGTCCCGTAGATAAGAACCGGCCTGGGCCAAGGACTTAGCTAAGTCCATGGAAGGTCTTGTTACTGTTATGGGGTCTTCTAGTAGACCTTCTCCCATTAGGCAGAAGCATCCTCTTCTTGCAATACTTCAATCTGATTAATCAGACAATGACCAACCGCACCACCACGACGTGGAGGAAGGTGAATGGGAGGTGGTTCTGGAGGAGCCAGTACAGGACACGGACTCCGGTGCACAGGGAGTGGAACCCTTGGTTCTACCAGTAAAGAAGGTCTTAAATTTTCCAGAGTATCCTGTACCTGAACCAAAGGAATTTCAATTGTTTGGTGAACAAATAACTTCTTCAGTAGTCTCCCCTTTCTCCACCAACCAGCTTACCACCCCAGCGTACTCACGACCTTGGGATGTGTAGAGTTGCTGTTGTTGGAATGAGATTTCTAGTCACTGCAGCTGTTGGATACTTGTTCCACAATCACCATAGCTGTTTATCTGTGGTGAACTGTAGCACCTGTGCTGTGTCCTTGAAGAAGTAACCTTGTGTTCTTTGATGAACAAAGGTACAGTTATCAGTGAATAATTAAACTCTGTGGGTGGGATGTACTATCAATGATCGCGGGTCATCGCAATGATGCTAATCGCATATGTACTAACATATGCGATTAGTATCGAAAAGCGATGCCAGGTGTGTCCTGCGATCAGTGATGGTCCGCAGGATAGGGTTTGTGGCAGCCCCGGGAGGTGACGTGTGCAGGCAGTCCCCGTGCTCCTCCTTCTTTCCCCTGCAGCTGGAAGGAGATGAGGCTGTGCTGCGGGGGAAAAGGAAGAGGGGGGCCGGGGGAGCTAGGTTGTCGTGAGCAGCGCAGGTCGGCGGCGGGATGCGGCGGCAGTAAGATGCCCATAGGCTTCTATAGGGTATCGCCATCCCCGGCGGCGTAAACCCGGCTGCGGGGTCTTTGTACATATGAAAATGCTGTAAAACCCCCCAAAACAGGGGTTTTACGGCATTTTCCCTTTAGTACATCCCGCCCTGTGAGAGCTTCTGCAGCTATGCAGTTTATTATGCTGTTACCCCTACAGAGAAAGGCGCCATTGTGAGGCTCCTCCCTCCTTGCTGTATGATGTAATGTGCCAGCACCAGCCCTAATGGCCGCCCGAGTACCCGGGATTACACCCTGCAGCGCGCGCTTACCCAAAGAGAGAGGAATCCTGACTGCCGGGATGCGCCTGTGAGAAGGAGCAGAGCCGGCGAGCGTCCGCTGTACAGCCTGCTCTGTGACCGCAGTGGCACTGTGCTCTGCTGGCCCGCCAATACAAGTGGGGAGACCGCGATCGCGCTGGCCGGAGGGAGGGGGGAGCGGAGGACATACTCACAGTGACCCGGAGACGGTGTTAGCACCTTTAGTGGTGCTGCAGCCGTTAAGGATGCAGGTGTAGCAGGAGCTTTAGAACAGCCCTGGTAACCTGTTTGCACTGTATATGTGCAAAGACCAGAAGCCCTGGTAGATGCAGCAGAGGTATGGTGTATAAGAACAGAATCAAGTATTAAAACAAAATAAAACCAAAGAAAAAGAAAAATACCTAAGAAAAAGCTGGAGCCAGCTCCAGGGTATGCCGACTTCCTAAGGCACATTTTCTAACTGGGGGATGATGGGTACTAGAGGAGGAGGAGCTACACACTTTTCTAAATTAATATGTGCCTATCTCCAAGCAACCAAGCCTCCATACCCAGCGTAAGCTTACAGTGTCCCCTAGTGGATGAAAGAGAAATTTACAATGCAAATGTTTTGTTTTCTAACAGCTGTCAGTATGCATTGTTGTATTGTTGTATTTCACTTAAGGTGTGGTGCTGTTGTTACTATGAAACTTATATGTTGCAGAGAAGCATATCTCGTCAGAAGATGAGTAGTGAACTAGAATATTACCTCCCCACAGCCAGAACTGCTAGTATAACAACCGCGCTGGAAAACTGCTTCAAACTTCTTTGGACGACAATACCATCTATGACCAGTCCTGTGTAATATGGACTGAATATTTCTCCTGTGATAAAGGAAAACTGCATTTGTAAACTGTTAACTAGCCCCTTCAAAAACAAGAGGCTTTTAGTAGCCCTGGCTGCCTTAACCCTGTTTATTATCCAAAATCAAAAGCACAATAATCTCTTCAGAGATACTGGGCCGGATGTAACGACGCACAAGATCTCGGAAAAATTTTGCCCTGTAAGTGAGCACCCCTTTAAAGAAAAAACCTCAGAGATTGGCCGACAATCTCCGACAATCTCGGGCGTCGTTACATCCAGCCCAGTATCATAAGAGAAGATACTGGTATTAAACTTGGTACACACTATACAATTATCTGTCAGATAATCTGCCAGATCTGGCTGGTTGGAATGAAAATCTGGAAATGGATGAGAGCAAATTACAATCTATCATTTGTTCTCAAACACTGGAAAACTAACAAAACCTGTTGTTCATACAAATTGGTTAAACACAAATTTAACCAACTTGGATGAATGACTGTTTTTGACAGTTTTGCTGTGTTTGGGAACAAATGATAGATTGTAATTTGTTCTCATCCATTACCAGATTTTTATTCCAACCAGCCAGATTTTTTTTGTAGTAGAAATAAAGCATTAATGGTTTGCAAAAATAAATATATATAAATAAATAAATATAGTTTTGTATGATTATTGTATCTGTATAAATGTTGTGGGTATGGGACTCAGGGTCGACATATATTAGGTCTACACCTATTGGTCGACAGTGAGTAGGTCGACACAGAAAATAGGTGAACAAGGTCGACATGGAAAAAGGTCGGCATGAGTTTTTTATGTTAATTTGGTGTCGTTTTCTCCGTAAAGTGACCGGGAACCCCGGCTTCGCTCACCATGCTTTGGGCAAGGTGCTTTGCTGCGCTCAGCACAGGTTACAGTTTCCAATTGTAGTCCACGTGTATCGTAAAGTCTGAAAAAGTCCAAAAAAAGAATAAAATGTGAAAAACCCATGTTGACCTAATGGCCGTGTTGACCTTTTTCTGGTGTTGACCTAGTCCAGTGGTTTCCAAACTTTTTTGAATCACGGCGCCCTAGAATATCAGAATTGTTTTCATGGCACCCCTAGGCCAAAAATTTCTTATTGAGAAATTTAGAAAGAAATATTATATTAAGTAGATCGCGTTTATAATATGTCATCCTTAGGGTCAGTTGTGTGGTGAGGGACAAGATTTGCTTCTGTTTGGCCACATATTTTATGACTGGCAGCCACCAGCACTGGTTTTGCCTGTTATATTGACCATTAATAATTTGAATTGGTCCTGGACCACCAACCCAGGGCACCCCTGCAAGTGTCCCGAGGCACCCCAGGGAGCCACGGCACACATTTTGGGAACCTCTGACCTAGTCAATGTCGACCTAAGGTGTGTCAACCCAGAGTCCTTTTATATATATATATATATATATATATATATATATATACACTGCTCAAAAAAATAAAGGGACCACTTAAACAACACAATGTAACTCCAAGTCGATCACACTTCTGTGAAATCAAACTGTCCACTTAGTAAGCAACACTGATTGATAATCAATTTCACATGCTGTTGTGCAAATGGAATAGACAACAGGTGGGAATTATAGGCAATTAGCAAGACACCCCAATTAAGGAGTTGTTCTGCAGGTGGTGACCACAGACCACTTCTCAGCTCCTATGCTTTCTGGCTGATGTTTTGGTCCCTTTTGAAAGCTGGCGGTGCTTTCACTCTAGTGGTAGCATGAGACGGAGTCTACAACCCACACAAGTGGCTCAGGTAGTGCAGCTCATCCAGGATGGCACATCAATGCGATCTGTGGCAAGAAGGTTTGCTGTGTCTGTCAGCGTAGTGTCCAGAGCATGGAGGCGCTACCAGGAGACAGGCCAGTACATCAGGAGACGTGGAGGAAGCCGTAGGAGGGCAACAACCCAGCAGCAGGACCGCTACCTCCGCCTTTGTGCAAGGAGGAACAGGAGGAGCACTGCCAGAGCCCTGCAAAATGACCTCCAGCAAGCCTAAACTGTGCATGTGTCTACTCAAACAATCAGAAACAGACTCCATGAGGGTGGTATGAGGGCCCGACGTCCACAGGTGGGAGTTGTGCTTACAGCCCAGCACCGTGCAGGACGTTTGAAATTTGCCAGAGAACACCAAGATTGGCAAATTCGCCACTGGCGCCCTGTGCTCTTCACAGATGAAAGCAGGTTCTCACTGAGCACATGTGACAGACGTGACAGAGTCTAGAGATGCCAAGGAGAACGTTCTGCTGCCTGCAACATCCTCCAGCATAACCGGTTTGGCAGTGGGTCAGTAATGGTGTGGGGTGGCATTTCTTTGGGGGGCCGCACAGCCCTCCATGTGCTCGCCAGAGGTAGCCTGACTGCCATTAGGTACCAAGATGAGATCCTCAGACCACTTGTGAGACCATATGCTGGTGCGGTTGGCCCTGGGTTCCTCCTAATGCAAGACAATGCTAGACCTCATGTGGCTGGAGTGTGTCAGCAGTTCCTGCAAGACGAAGGCATTGATGCTATGGACTGGCCCGCCCTTTCCCCAGACCTGAATCCAATTGAGCACATCTGGGAAATCATGTCTCGCTTCATCCACCGCCACGTTGCACCACAGACTGACCAGGAGTTGGCGTATGCTTTAGTCCAGGTCTGGGATGAGATCCCTCAGGAGACCATCCGCCACCTCATCAGGAGCATGCCCAGGCGTTGTAGGGAGGTCATACAGGCACGTGGAGGCCACACACACTACTGAGCCTCATTTTGACTTGTTTTAAGGACATTACATCAAAGTTGGATCAGCCTGCAGTGTGTTTTTCCACTTTAATATTGAGTGTGACTCCAAATCCAGACCTCCATGGGTTAATAAATTTGATTTCCATTGATAATTTTTGTGTGATTTTGTTGTCAGCACATTCAACTATGTAAAGAACAAAGCATTTAATAAGAATATTTCATTCATTCAGATCTAGGATGTGTTATTTTAGTGTTCCCTTTATTTTTTTGAGCAGTGTATATCCTAAGAGAAGACAGAGTGGCCTGTGAGGAAACTGGCCCATGAAGAGCAGCACCCCATAGATTTATATTGGCACAATCATATTCAAATGCTGTACATAGCAATAATCCGTTAGTGAACAGCTCTTAAAAGTGTTTTATGTGTCAAAGATTAGATTCTTCCCCTTAATTTAATAGGTAAACGTGTTTTGTGGGGAACATTAATATTAACTGGGATTGTCTGCACACCATTAGACTAGATAATATTACACTCCCCCAGGTATCTATATAAACATTTTATGACAACCAGTCCCATCTAAGTACCCGTCTGTACCTCCAAATCCCCACTCTGTACTAGCCTGCACCCCAAGTTAGTAAATTATGCCTGCCTGGGGCTCAAATATATTATACCATTATGTTCCCCAACAACCACCCTGTACCACTCAACACTAAACACAATCACTCTTTACCTTATATCTTTTACTACACCTCAGTCTATACTTCCTCCCCCTTTGCCATCATTTACCCTTACATGTAGTAATGTAGGGGTACTTAATACCCCGATAAAACTAAAAAGTGATTTGTTGAACACTGTATTTCTGTTCCTTACCATACCACAGCTATTGTATTGGCCAAATGTCTAATTTGTCATTTTAGATCGTATTATTGATCCTGGGAGTAGATTTAAATTGTTAGCACTGCAAATTCATAACATCAATAATATCTATCTCTAAGGGGTCCTCCAAGGCTATGTCATGTTTCCAATTACCATAATGAAACAAAAATTAAATATATACTATGTTTAGATGTGTCCTCTTGATTTAATGCACATTGGGCCTGATTCAGAGTTGTATGCAAACCCAATGGTTTGCGTTCAACTCCAGTGGTGGGTGGATGATGCATACGCAGCACCAATTCTAGCATGTACAGAACGAGTACTGCATGATTGACAGGCTGCGGTCATTAGGAGGCAGTGCTGGGCAGTGTTCCCGGAAATGGGAGAGCATTGTTCCCATTTTTTGGGAGTGTCAAAACCAGAATTACTGGCCTTGGTAAAGCAGATGAGGTGTCAGTCTGAGCATCCTAATGCTGGGTACACATTAGACAATGTGCAAATGACGTGATGCTTGTCATGATTTCCATTCCTCCCCAGAACAATTGATATAGGGGGTAATTCAGACCTGATCGCTCGCTAGCGTTTTTGCAGCGCTGCGACCAAGTCAGAATTGTGCATGCGTATGCACCGCAATGCGCAGGTGCGCCGCTCAGGTACAAAGCGGGTCGTTGCTGTGTGTTTATGGGTGTCAACTGACCGTTTTCTGGGAGTGATTGAAAAAATGCAGGTGTGTCCAAGCGTTTGCAGGGTGGGTGTCTGACGTTAATTCCGGTCCCGGACAGGCTGAAGTGATCGCAGCGGCTGAGTAAGTCCTGGGCTACTCAGAAACTGCAATAAATATTATTGTACTGCTCGGCTGCACATGCGTTCACACACTTACACAGCTAAAATACGCTCCCCTGTAGGCGGCGACTATCTGATCGCAGCGCTGCAAAAAACTGCTAGCAAGCGATCAGGTTTGAATTACCCCCATAGTGCGTACACAATGAGCAATCCTTCAAACGACCCATTGATATTTCTTGCATCTTATTATATATATATTTCTCTTACGTCCTAGAGGATGCTGGGGACTCCGTAAGGACCATGGGGAATAGACGGGCTCCGCAGGAGACATGGGCACTATAAAGAAACTTTAGAATGGGTGTGCACTGGCTCCTCCCTCTATGCCCCTCCTCCAGACCTCAGTTAGAGAAACTGTGCACAGATGAGACTGGGTGCTTTCAGGGGAGCTCTCCTGAGTTTCTCTGTAATAAAGAATTTTGTTAGATTTTTTATTTTCAGGGAGTCCTGCTGGCAACAGGCTCCCTGCGCCGTGGGACTGAGGAGAGAGAAGCAGACCTACTTCAGTGATAGGCTCTGCTTCTTAGGCTACTGGACACCATTAGCTCCAGAGGGATCGGAACGCAGGTCTCACCCTAGCCGTTCGTCCCAGAGCCGCGCCGCCGTCCTCCTTGCATAGCCGGAAGATAGAATTCGGGTGAGTATACGAAGAAAGAAGACTTCACAGGCGGCAGAAGACTTCGGATCTTCACTGAGGTAACGCTGCGCGCCATTGCTCCCACACACACACACAGGCACGGATGGGTGCAGGGCACAGGGGGGGCGGCCTGGGCAGCAATAATCCTCTTGGCTGGCATAAACGGTATATTCGGCTATGGCATTATAATATACAATCCCCCGCCAGGTTTTTTTTTTATTTTGAGCGGGGCGGAGCTTGATCCCACAGCACTAACCAGCGCCATTTTCTCCACAGCACGCTGCTGAGAAGCTGGCTCCCCGGACTCTCCCCTGCTGAACACGGTGACAGAGGGCTTTGAAGGAGGGGGGGGGGCACATAATTTGGGCGCAGTTAATATATATGTATATATAAAAAAAGCGCTATATATATCTGGGAATTGTGTTTCCAGGTTCATTGGCGCTGGGTGTGTACTGGCATACTCTCTCTCTCTCTCTCCAAAGGGCCTTGTTGGGGGAACGGTCTGCAGATTAGAGATTTCCCTGAGTGTGTGGGGTGTCGGTACGTGTGTGACGGCATGTCTGAAGCGGAAGGCTCTTCTAGGGAGGAGGTGGAGCAAATGAGTGTGGTGTCTCCGTCGGCAACGCCGACACCTGATTGGTTGGATATGTGGAATGTTTTAAATGCAAATGTGAATTTATTACACAAAAGGTTGGACAAAGCGGAGTCCAGGGTAAATACAGGGAGTCAATCCCTGCCTTTCACTATGTCACAGGGCCCTTCTGGGTCTCAAAAGCGCCCACCATCCCAAGTAGCAGACAGTGATACCGATACGGATTCTGACTCCAGTGTCGACTATGATGATGCGAGATTGCAGCCGAGATTGTCAAAAATTATTCATTATATGATTATTGCAATAAAAGATGTGTTGCATATCACAGATGACCCCTCTGTACCTGACACGAGGGTCCACATGTTTAAGGAAAAGAAACTTGAGGTTACTTTCCCCCCTTCACATGAGCTAAATGAGTTGTTTGAAAGGGCTTGGGAAACTCCAGACAAGAAACTGCAGATTCCCAAAAGGATTCTTATGGCGTATCCTTTCCCGGCTAAGGACAGGATACGGTGGGAATCCTCCCCCAGGGTGGACAAAGCGTTGACGCGCTTATCCAAAAAGGTGGCGCTGTCATCTCAAGATACCGCAACCCTCAAGGATCCTGCGGATCGCAGGCAAGAGACTACCTTGAAGTCAATTTACACACATACTGGTACATTACTCAGACCGGCGATAGCGTCGGCTTGGGTTTGTAGCGCTGTAGCAGCAATTTCTGCTAGGCGAGCCCTGTGGACCAGACAATGGACAGGTGATGCCGACTCAAAGAAGCATATGGAGGTTTTGCCTTACAAGGGTCAGTACTTATTTGGGGAAGGTCTCACGGACTTGGTTTCCACAGCTACTGCAGGTAAATCCACTTTTTTACCTTATGTTTCCTCACAGCAAAAGAAAACGCCACATTATCAGATGCAGTCCTTTCGGTCGCATAAATCCAAGAGAGTACGGGGATCTTCCTTCCTCGCCAGAGGTAAGGACAGAGGGAAAAAGCTGGCAACTACAGCTAGTTCCCAGGACAGAAGTCCTCCCTGGCTTCTACAAAATCCACCGCATGACGCTGGGGCTCCGCTGAGGGAGTCCGCCCCAGTGGGGGCACGTCTTCGACTTTTCAGCCACGTCTGGATTCAATCATAGGTGGATCCCTGGGCAAAAGACATTGTTTCCCAGGGTTACAAGCTGGAATTCGAAGAGGTGCCTCCTCGCCGGTTTTTCAAATCGGCCCTACCAGCTTCTTTCCCGGAGAGGGAAGTAGTTTTAAATGCAATTCAAAAACTGTGTCTTCAACAAGTGGTGGTCAAAGTTCCCCTGCTTCAACAGGGGACGGGGTACTACTCAACCCTGTTTGTGGTCCCGAAACCGGACGGTTCGGTCAGACCCATTCTGAATTTAAAATCCTTAAACCTATACTTGAAAAGGTTCAAATTCAAGATGGAATGGCTCAGAGCGGTCATCGCCAGCCTGGAGGGGGGGGGGGGGGATTATATGGTGTCCCTGGACATAAAGGATGCATACCTTCATGTCCCCATATATCCTCATCAGGCGTTCCTGAGATTTGCTGTACAGGATTGTCATTACCAATTTCAGACGTTGCCGTTTGGGCTTTCCACAGCCCCGAGGATTTTCACCAAGGTAATGGCGGATATGATGGTGCTCCTGCGCAAGCAGGGAGTCACAATTATCCCGTACTTGGACGATCTCCTAATAAAAGCGAGATTGAGAGAACAGTTGCTGAACAGCGTATCACTCTCCCTGAGGGTGTTGCAGCAGCACGGCTGGATTCTCAATCTACCAAAGTTACAGTTGGTTCCAACGACCCGTTTGCCTTTCTTAGGCATGATTCTGGATACGGAACAAAAAAGGGTTTTTCTCCCGATGGAAAAGGCCCAGGAACTCCAGAACGTGGTCTTGGACCTGTTAAAGCCAAAAAGGGTGTCGGTCCATCAATGCACTCGAGTTCTGGGAAAGATGGTGGCGTCTTATGAGGCCATTCCATTCGGCAGGTTCCATGCGAGGACCTTTCAGTGGGACCTTCTGGACAAGTGGTCCGGGTCACATCTACATATTCATCAGATGATCAGCCTGTCCCCCAGGGCCAGGGTATCTCTCTTGTGGTGGCTGCAGAGTGCTCACCTTCTAGAGGGTCACAGGTTTGGCATTCAGGACTGGGTTCTGGTGACCACGGACGCGAGCCTCCGAGGATGGGGAGCAGTCACACAGGGAAGAAACTTCCAGGGTCTGTGGTCAAGCCAGGAGGCTTGTCTACACATCAACGTACTGGAATTGAGGGCCATATACAACGGCCTACGTCAAGCGGATATTTTCTTCGCGACCTACCGATTCTGATTCAGTCAGACAACGTCACGGCAGTGGCTCATGTAAACCGCCAAGGCGGAACAAGGAGCAGAGTGACAACGGCGGAAGCCACCAAAATTCTTCGCTGGGCGGAAAATCATGTAAGCGCTCTGACAGCAGTCTTCATTCCGGGAGTGGACAACTGGGAAGCAGACTTCCTCAGCAGACACGATCTCCATCCAGGAGAGTGGGGACTTCATCAAGAAGTCTTTGCAGAAATTGCAAGTCAGTGGGGACTGCCTTAAATAGACATGATGGCGTCACGTCTCAACAAAAAGCTCCCGAGGTATTGTGCCAGGTCAAGGGACCCTCAGGCGGTAGCAGTGGACGCCCTGGTGACTCCGTGGGTGTTTCAGTCGGTCTATGTGTTCCCTCCTCTTCCTCTCATCTCAAAAATATTGAGAATCATAAGACGAAAAGGAGTACAGGCAATTCTCATTGTTCCAGATTGGCCTCGAAGGGCCTGGTATCCGGATCTGCAGGAAATGCTCACAGAAAATCCGTGGCCTCTTCCTCTCAGAGAGGACCTGTTGCAACAGGGACCTTGTCTGTTCCAAGACTTACCGCGGCTGCTTTTGACGGCATGGCGGTTGAACGCTGGATCCTAGCTGAAAATAAGAATTTACTCACCGGTAATTCTATTTCTCGTAGTCCGTAGTGGATGCTGGGTACTCCGTAAGGACCATGGGGAATAGACGGGCTCCGCAGGAGACTGGGCACTCTAAAAGAAAGATTAGGTACTATCTGGTGTGCACTGGCTCCTCCCTCTATGCCCCTCCTCCAGACCTCAGTTAGGGAAACTGTGCCCGGAAGAGCTGACACTACAAGGAAAGGATTTGGAATCCAGGGTAAGACTCATACCAGCCACACCAATCACACCGTACAACTCGTGATAACTATACCCAGTTAACAGTATGAATAACAACTGAGCCTCACTGAACAGATGGCTCATAACAATAACCCTTTAGTTAAGCAATAACTATATACAAGTATTGCAGAAAATCCGCACTTGGGACGGGCTCCCAGCATCCACTACGGACTACGAGAAATAGAATTACCGGTGAGTAAATTCTTATTTTCTCTGACGTCCTAGTGGATGCTGGGTACTCCGTAAGGACCATGGGGATTATACCAAAGCTCCCAAACGGGCGGGAGAGTGCGGATGACTCTGCAGCACCGCATGAGCAAACTCAAGGTCCTCCTCAGCCAGGGTATCAAACTTGTAGAATTTTGCAAACGTGTTTGACCCCGACCAGGTAGCAGCTTGGCAAAGTTGTAATGCAGAGACCCCTTGGGCAGCCGCCCAAGAAGAGCCCCCTTCCGCGTAGAATGGGCTTTTACTGATTTAGGATGCGGCAGTCCAGCCGCAGAATGTGCAAGTTGAATCGTGCTACAGATCCAGCGAGCAATAGTCTGCTTAGAAGCAGGAGCACCCAGCTTGTTGGGTGCATGCAGGATAAACAGCGAGTCAGTATTTCTGACTCTAGCCGTCCTGGAAACATAGATTTTCAGGGCCCGGACTACATCCAGCAACTTGTAGGCCTCCAAGTCCCGAGTAGCCGCAGGCACCACAACAGGTTGGTTCAAATGAAACGCTGATACCACCTTAGGGAGAAATTGGGGACGAATCCTCAATTCTGCCCTGTCCCTATGGAAGATCAGATAAGGGCTTTCACATGACAAAGCCGCCAATTCTGACACACGCCTAGCCGAAGCCAAGGCCAAATATATATGACCACTTTCCACGTGAGATACTTCAACTCCACGTTCTGAAGTGGCTCAAAACAATGTGATTTTAGGAAATCCAACACTACGTTGAGATCCCAAGGTGCCACTGGAGGCACAAAAGGGGGCTGAATATGCAGCACTCCCTTAACAACGTCTGAACTTCAGGCAGCGTCTTGCCTAGCCTTTAACAGCGTAGGAATCACTTCATCTGGAACGCCCTTTTCCGTTAGGATCCAGCGTTCAACCGGCAAGCCTTCAAACGCAGCCGCGGTAAGTCTTGGAACAGACAGGGCCCCTGCAGTAACAGGTCCTGTCTGAGAGACAGAGGCCATGGGTCCTCCGAGATCATTTCTTGTAGTTCTGGGTACCAAGTTCTTCTTGGCCAATCCGGAACTACGAGTATAGTTCTTACTCCTCTCTTACTTACTATCCTCAGTACCTTGGGTATGAGAGGAAGAGGAGGGAACACATAAACCGACTGGTACACCCACGGTGTCACTAGTGCGTCCACAGCTATCGCCTGAGGGTCTCTTGACCTGGCGCAATATCTTTTTTAGCTTTTTGTTGAGGCGGGACGCCATCATGTCCACCTGTGGCCGTTCCCAACGTTCACAATCTGCGTGAAGACTTCTGGATGAAGTCCCCACTATCCCGGGTGGAGGTCGTGCCTGCTGAGGAAGTCTGCTTCCTAGTTTTCCACACCCGGAATGAACACTGCTGACAGTGTTAGCACGTGATACTCCGCCCATCGGAGAATCCTTGTGGCTTCTGCCAACGCCATCCTGCTTCTTGTGCCGCCTTGTCGGTTTACATGGGCGACAGCCGTGATGTTGTCTGACTGAATCAGAACCAGCTGGTTTTGAAGCAGGGGTTCTGCTTGCCTTAGGGCATTGTAAATGGCCCTTAGGTCCAGAATCTTTTTTTTTTTTTTTTTTTTTTTTTAATATTTATTTATTCGAATTTTCCATATACATCAGAGAGTAAACATTGCAGAACAATCAGACATTGTACAATAACCATTACAGCCCTGGTGGGCGTGAGATCACAATAAAGGTAACCATTAATAAAGGAAATATATGCGTAGGACACCGTCATTCCGCGTATCATTATATGTTCCCATGTGGTTTAGCAGGAGCCTGAATTGTGATCGCTCCATCGTCTGACCATCCATAACAGTTGAAATGTTACAGTATAAAACATAATATACCAATTGGACAGAAAAAAAAAAGACAGAAGGGTGATGGTAAGACAAAGGGGAAAGGGAGGGGAGGGAGGGGGGAGAGAGGTATCCTAGACTTATGTTGTAAGGTACAGTCTATACCAGTGCAAGCGTATTAATCTACTTTTGTCGCCTTTTTGGTTGGATAGGCTCATAGTCGTTGAAAACTTTAGTTATATGTTGCTGAGTCTCCAAGTCAAGAGTATTTATGAATGGAGCCCATTTAGTAAAGAATGATCTGACTCCATGCGCAAGGTCCTGGCAAACATATTTCCTTTCATAATACAATAATTGTAAAAGTTTGCATTTAACGTCTCCCAGTCTAGGAGCAGTTTTTTTAATCCAGTGGAGCAATATACATTTCTTACACACCGCTAGTAGAGTGATTAATAAAGGTAAGATATTTTTCTTATTCCTGCCCAGGTCCCAATTGGAGAAATTAATACCCAGACAGGCAGCTGGGTCTGGACAGAGATGGAGATGAAGCATATCATTAGTAAATCGTATGACTTTACACCAAAACTGCCTAAGTTTGTAGCAATCCCACATACAATGCATAAAATCTGCTTTAACAGCTGTACATTTTCCACATTCACCAAGTTCTCCCTTGACCATATGTCTACGTTGATATGGGGTGATATATGCCCTATGTATAGTGCGAATATGTACCTCTTGCAAATAAGCAGATTTTAATATTTTCAGAGAGAGGGAGGAGGAAGCTGTCAAATCTTGTAATGTGGTCAGTAGAGGAATATCTGTTTTCCATTTTGATACCAATATCTCCCATTGTTTACGGCTATTAAAGGTAATAAGCAGGGCGTATAAATGTTTCACTTTATAGTTAGTGTTTAAAAGAAAGTAGAACAATTTCTCCAAAGAATCGATCTGGGCTATTGTGATTTGTGTTGTATGTAGTAGGAAGGGGGTTACTTTCTTTTTCATCAAGAAATGGCGGACTTGTAGGAACATGAATAGATGTGAGTTAGGTAACGAGAAGTGATTAGCTAACGTTTCAAAAGAAGCCAGATGGCCTCCCGGGTCAAAGACCTTGTAAGATAGATCCAGCCCCTTGGAACGCCACATTTTAAACCAAGGATTTGTTAGCGATGGGGAAAAGGAGGGATTACCCCATAAGGGGATGAAGGACGTAGTGTATGAGTCACTGTTGCAATGTTTATTAACTGCGATCCAAGTCTTGTGTGTATCTGCAAATAAGATATGAGTGCGTATTTCTGTGGGTATAAGGGAGGGTGGTGATTGTAGAAGGGCACTAGGTGAATAGGGTGCGAAAACTTCCATATCGAGAGATAGGTCAGTGTAATGAGATTTGGATAATATCCAATCTTGGATGTATCTAAAGATAACAGCGTGTGAATACATCTTTAAATCGGGATAACCCATCCCCCCCTCCTTCCTGGGCAGTATAAGTTTGGCCTTCGAAATCCTGGGGCGCTTGCCCTGCCAGAGAAATTTGGAAAATAAGGCATCTATTTTTTGCATGTCAGACTTTACCAACACAGTAGGCAACATCTGCATACAATAGAACAGCTTAGGGAAGAGAATTGAATGTATAACAGTTAGACGGCCCAGAAGGGATAGAGGAAGGTCTCTCCATGCCTCCATTTTCGTTGCTAATTTTGCTATTATAGGGTGAAAATTAGCCGAGTATAGCTTTTTTAAATCAGAACAAATTTGTATGCCCAAATATTTAATCTGTGACAATGCAATTGAAAAGGGGAAGGAAGGATCGGTCTGCAAGTCAGGGGGTATCTTACCCAGAGGTAGTATCTCTGATTTGGACAAATTGACTCGGTATCCTGAAACCAAGCCAAAAGAGTGTAGCAGATGTAGTAGAGCTGGCAAAGAGCGTTGAGGATTAGATAGAAAGATAAGAGTGTCATCTGCAAACAAGCTCACCCTCAGTTCCTCAGCTCCTACTCCTATACCAGTTATTAAAGGGGACGATCTTATTGCCACTGCTAATGGTTCTATTGCAATGGCAAACAAAAGGGGCGATAAAGGGCATCCTTGTCTCGTGCCTCTTTGTAGAGTGAATGCAGGAGAAAAGAGTCCATTGCAGACTACCTGGGAGTTAGGAGTAGAGTAGAACAGGCGGATAATATCAATGAATTGAGTAGGGAAGCCAAATTTTTCTAAAGTGCGGAACAGGTGAGGCCATAATACAAGATCGAAGGCCTTTTCCGCATCTAACGTGATTAGAATTGAAGGGGAAGAAGATGGGGTTACGACAGTAGCTTGATGTATTGCAGCTAGGACTCTTCGCACGTTCACTACTGAATGCCTCCCAGTTATAAACCCCGTTTGGTCTTTGTGGATTATAAGGGGCAAAATGGGTTTCAATCTTTCAGCTAAAATTTTTGTAAAAAGCTTATAATCAGAATTTAGCAGCGAAATAGGTCTGTATGACCCGGGGAGGGCTAGATTTCTGCCTGCTTTCGGTAAAATTTTAATAAAGGCATCCGAGAAGTGAAGAGGAAGAGACCCAGTACTGATTATATGATTAAAGCATGCAGCTAAGGGTTGGGCAACCTGTGAGTCCAACATCTTGTAAAATTCGTTAGTATAGCCGTCAGGTCCTGGGGACTTGGCAAGTTTCAATTGTTTTATAGCTAATAAGATTTCTGCAGTGGTAATGGGTGCAGTTAAGGATGAACAAAGAGAGTCAGGGAGCTGAGGAAGTGAGAGCGAGTCCCAATAGGCAAAGGGAAATTGAGAAGAGGGGGAGGGAAGAGGGGGGTCAGTAGTAGTAGGAGAGGAGGTTAGATCAGGATTCTCTGCTGGTACAGAATAGAGGGTTTCATAGAAGGACTTCATGACTTCTGCAATTTGTTTATCTGAAGTGGTGAGAGATCCATCCGCTTGTAACAGCGGGTGGACCACAGACTGGCCCCTTGAACCCTGTAACAGGTTGGTCAAAAGCCGTCCTGTTTTATTACCAAATTTATAAAACTTAGCGTTAACTTGAAAGTGGTGGTGATCACCACTTTTTTGTAATAATTCACTGAAATGCAATTTGGCTGATAGGTAGGAAGTTTTATGTTCTGGGGAAGGGGATAATTTATAGGTCTGAAAGGCATTAGATAGATTAGCTTGCAGTTCTAGGTAGGAGGCATTACGTTGTTTTTTAAGGGAAGACACATAGGCAATCAATTTACCCCTAATTACAGTCTTGGCAGCCTGCCAGAAGACTGTGGGATTGGAACTCGCATATGCCTCATTCTCACTCAGATACTCCCCCCACCAAGTCTCCAGTTGAGACTTCAGATATTGAGATTGCACTAAGTGGGAAGGGAATCTCCAAGTGGGAACAGAGCTCCCCGTCTTTCCAAAACTCACCACCATGTGAACCAAACCATGATCCGCTACAACAGGGGGCTCCATTTCCACCGATTCTATTCTCGGAAAAAACTGTTCCGCTACCAGGATATAATCAATTCTTGACCACGTGTTATGAGTCAGAGAGAGGCATGAATATTCCCTCTCTATAGGGTGCGTAGCCCTCCAAGTGTCTATTAAGTTAAGTGTCTTAAGAAAAAAAGGTATACCAATTTTAGGCAGTGTCATTTCTCGTTTCGGAGGGGGAGTCCTGTCCAGGAAGGAAGATGAGAGTAAGTTAAAGTCACCGCAGACTACCAATGTGGCAGGATCCAAAACATGCAATCTTGCTATCAGGGAGGTGAAGAAGGTTTTGCTATATACATTTGGTGCATAGATATTGCATATATGAAAGACCACACCTCGGAAATCTAGCTTCACTATTAAAACCCTGCCCTCCGTATCAGAATCCATATTAGACACATTAATATTTAGGGATTTCTTAGCTAATATCACCACACCCCGTGATTTATTATTATAGGATGAAGAACCCAATACTCCCCAGCCCATCATGTTCAATTTTTTAACCTCTTCGGGCTGTAGATGTGTTTCTTGCAGGCAGATTACATCTATCATATGTTTATTTAAATATGTCAAGAGACGCCGCCTTTTGGCAGGAGTGTGTATACCCCGTACATTAAGAGACCCAACCTTAAGAGACATCATAACACAGGTAGGGAATCATCACTCTAAACACCAGCACTTTTAAACCTAGTCTAGGAAGGGATGGGGAGGGATCACACATGAGGGACAAGCAGACATTAAAAATAAAAACATATAAACCGATAAAGAACATAAGAAAAACAGATACAAGCCACCATGAGCAGCAACTATTCATCTTCCACTTAGACTTCCAGTGGGAATCCAGGCCTCGTGCAGCCAGTGCTCCGAGGGCTGAATTCTGTAGTAACGACAATGAAAATAAGACCCTACGGCTCGGTCTCCGCTCAGAACACCACCCCTTGTAACTATTAACCATTTGTCCCTATCTACTCAGGGCACGGACTTAAGCACATTGAAACTCAGGGATACAACATATTGCTTTAGATAACAACGTAAAGGAACAATAATGTGTCAGCATATGAGCAGTAAATTTTACTGGTGCGTTATTACTCAGGGGACAGTTTGTTTGTTGGTTTGTTTGATTTCTCGTTATCGCCCCTTATAGACAAATGCAGCCTGACTTGACTCAGTCATCTGGGGCCTGGGACAGATCCATATTATTTCTCCCCTCAGCTTCCTCTTTGAGAAATGCCTCCGCGTCAGCAGGTGTGGTAAACTCGGAAAATTCTGCACCAGTGTAGATGCGTAGGCGCGCCGGGAATAGCATCATGAATCTTCGGTTAGATTTAGCAAGCATGGAACAGATTGGGGAAAAGGCACGTCGCAGTCTCGATAGCTCGACAGAAAAGTCTTGGAAAATACGTAGAGAATGCCCTTCCCATAAAATAGGGTTATATTTGCGGGACGCCTTCCAAATCGCCAATGTATGCAGATAGTTCAATGTCTTAAAGATCACCACTCTTGGACGTTGAGAAGAGTCTCTGGCCAGATCTCCCAAACGGTGCACTCTTTCAATCACCATGTCAGCACAGTCCCTGTCTATCCTTAACAGAGCGGGGAGTGTAGTATGGACAAAGTGCTCTAAGGCGGCCCCTTTAAGTGTTTCAGGCAGGCCAATGATTCTTAAATTATTTCTTCTGGTTCTGTTTTCGATGCTATCTATCTTCTCTGATAGACGTTTATTATCTAGAACCAGAGCGGAGATAGTTTTCTGTAGCCCTGTTACATTGTCAGTGTTGTCACTAATGCGCTGCTCAGCTTCAGTCATCCTGCCAGCCAAGTTTTTTATCTGTGTTGTTATGTCCACCACAGCTTTTTGCAATAATGGCGCCATTGCCTCCTGCAACGCCAGTACCATGTCCTCATGTGCAGAGGAGTGTGTAGGTATACTAGATTTAGAGTCCCCCGTGCTAGCCGCCGCTGCAATGGGTTTTTTACTGACCGGAGTTCCAGGGGCTGTATCGGCGTCCGGCGCCATGTTGTGTTCCCCCCTGCGCTTCTCCTGTCTCGGTGGCTGTGGCGGAAGGAGCGTCTTCGGGGCGGCTGGTGACGCTAAAAATTTCTCCATAGTCTCCTCTGTCCGTCGAGGGGACCGGGAGCGGTGTTTCCCCGATGCTGACAGCGTGTTTGCGGTAAGGGGTCAGTGTTGAGAGCGGAGCCGCGAGGAGAAGCTGCTCACTCTCCCATGCCGGAACCGGAAGTGAGGTCCAGAATCTTTATGTGTAGGGAAGTCTCCTGACTCGACCATTGTCCCTGGAAGTTTCTTCCCTGAGTGACTGCTCCCCAACCTCGGAGGCTTGCATCCGTGGTCACCAGGACCCAGTCCTGAATGCCGAATCTGCGGCCCTCGAGAAGATGAGCACTCTGCAGCCACCACAGCAGAGACACCCTGGCCCTCGGGGACAGGGTGATCAGCCGATGCATCTGAAGATGCGATCCTCACTTGTCTAACAGGTCCCACTGAAAGTTCCTTGCATGGAACCTGCCGAAGGGAATTGCTTCGTAAGAAGCTACCATCTTTTCCAGGACTCGCGTGCAATGATGCACCGACACCTGTTTTGGTTGCAGGAGGTCTCTGACCAGAGATGACAACTCCTTGGCCTTCTCCTCCGGGAGAAACACCTTCTTCTGTTCTGTGTCCAGAAACATGCCCAATATCAGCAGACGCGTCGTAGGAACCAGCTGCGTCTTTGGGATATTCAGAATCCAGCCGTGCTATTGTAGCACTTCCTAAGATAGTGCTACTCCGATCAACGACTGATCTTGGACCTCGCCTTTATAAGGAGATCGTCCAAGTACGGGATAATTATAACTCCCTTCTTTCAAAGGAGTATCATCATTTTGGCCATTACCTTGGAACACACCCTCGGTGCCGTGGACAGACCAAACGGCAACGTCTGGAATTGGTAATGGCAGTTCTGTACCACAACCTTGAGGTACTCCTGGTGAGGTGGGTAAATGGGGACATGTAGGTAAGCATCCATGATGTCCAGTGACACCATAATATCCCCCTCTTCCAGGCTTGCAATAACCGCCCTGAGCGATTCTATTTTGAACTTGAACTTCCTTATATAAGTGTTCAAGGATTTCAAATTTAGAATGGGTCTCACCGAACCGTCTGGTTTCGGTATCACAAACATTGTGGAATAGTAACCTCGTCCCTGTTGAAGGAGAGGAACTTTGATTATCACCTGCTGGAGGTACAGCTTGTGAATTGCCGCCAGTACTACCTCCCTTTCCTTGGGAGTAGCAGGCAAGGCTGATTTGAGGTAACGGCGAGGGGGAGACGTCTCGAACTCCAGCTTGTATCCCTGAGATACCTGTAGAATCCAGAGATCCAGCTGTGAGCGAACCCAGTGGTCGCTGAAGTTCCGGAGACGGGCCCCCACCGCACCTGGCTCCACCTGTGGAGCCCCAGCGTCATGCGGTGGACTTAGTGGAAGCAGGGGAGGATATTTGTTACTGGGAACTGGCTGTCTGGTGCAGCTTTTTCCCTCTACCCCTGCCTCTGGGCAGAAAGGACGCGCGGACCGGACGATCGTGGACGGGCCCAGTGTTCGATCCCTCTGGAGCTAATGGTGTCCAGTAGCCTTAGAAGCCCAAGCTAGCTGCAAGCAGGTAGGTTCGCTTCTCTCCCCTCAGTCCCTCGTAGCAGTGAGTCTGTTGCCAGCAGATCTCACTGAAAATAAAAAACCTAACAAATACTTTCTTTACTAGAAGCTCAGGAGAGCCCCTAGTGTGCAACCAGCTCGGGCCGGGCACAGATTCTAACTCTAACTGAGGTCTGGAGGAGGGGCATAGAGGGAGGAGCCAGTGCACACCAGATAGTACCTAATCTTTCTTTTAGAGTGCCCAGTCTCCTGCGGAGCCCGTCTATTCCCCATGGTCCTTACGGAGTACCCAGCATCCACTAGGACGTCAGAGAAAAGGGCATTCCAGATGAGGTAATTCCTACTCTGATAAGGGCTAGGAAGGAGGTGATAGCAAAACATTATCACCGTATCTGGAGGAAGTATGTGTCTTGGTGTGAGACCAAGAATGCTCCATCGGGCCGTTTTCTCCACTTCCTACAGACTGGAGTGAATTTGGGCCTAAAATTAGGTTCCATTAAGGTACAGATTTCGGCCCTGTCCATTTTCTTTCAGAAGGAATTGGCTTCTCTACCAGAAGTACAGACTTTTGTGAAGGGAGTGCTGCATATCCAGCCTCCTTTTGTGCCCCCAGTGGCACCATGGGACCTTAACGTGGTGTTACAATTCCTTAAGTCTCACTGGTTTGAGCCTCTTCAAACCGTGGAATTAAAGTATCTCACTTGGAAAGTGGTTATGTTGTTGGCCTTGGCATCTGCAAGGTGGGTGTCCGAATTGGCGGCCTTGTCTCACAAGAGACCCTATTTGACCTTCCATGTGGATAGAGCGGAGTTGAGGACTCATCCTCAATTTTTGCCTAAGGTGGTTTCTTCATTTCATATGAACCAACCTATTGTGGTGCCTGTGGCTACGAGTGACTTGGAGGATTCCAAGTCCCTGGATGTAGTCAGGGCCTTAAAAATCTATGTAGCCAGGACGGCTCGAGTTAGGAAAACAGAGGCACTGTTTGTCCTGTGTGCAGCCAACAAAGTTGGCGCTCCTGCTTCGAAGCAGACTATTGCTCGCTGGATCTGTAACACGATTCAGCAGGCTCATTCTACGGCAGGATTGCCGTTAACAAATTCGGTAAAGGCCCATTCCACTAGGAAGGTGGCCTCTTCTTGGGCGGCTGCCCGAGGCGTCTCGGCTTTACAGCTTTGCCGAGCAGCTACCTGGTCAGGTTCAAACACTTTTGCAAAGTTCTATAAGTTTGATACCCTGGCTGATGAGGACCTTGCGTTTGCTCAGTCGGTGCTGCAGAGTCGTCCGCACTCTCCCGCCCGGTCTGGAGCTTTGGTATAATCCCCATGGTCCTTACGGAGTCCCCAGCATCCTCTAGGACGTAAGAGAAAATAAGATTTTAAACCTACCGGTAAATCTTTTTCTCCTAGTCCGTAGAGGATGCTGGGCGCCCGTCCCAGTGCGGACAACATTCTGCAAGACTTGTATATAGTTATTGCTTGCATAAGGGTTATGTTACAGTTTTGTTCAGTCTTTGACTGATGCTGTTCTGTTTCATACTGTTGACTGGTTCGTATATTCCAGGTTATACGGTGTGGATGGTGTGGGGTGGTGTGAATCTTGCCCTTGGATTAACAAAATCCTTTCCTCGTACTGTCCGTCTCCTCTGGGCAGTTTCTCTAACTGAGGTCTGGAGGAGGGGCATAGAGGGAGGAGCCAGTGCACACCCATTCTAAAGTTTCTTTATAGTGCCCATGTCTCCTGCGGAGCCAGTCTATTCCCCATGGTCCTTACGGAGTCCCCAGCATCCTCTACGGACTAGGAGAAAAATATTTACCGGTAGGGTTAAAATCTTATTTTTATAAATTAACAAAATAAATGCAAAGTGAATAAACAGAAGAGAAACAGCAACAGACATGATGGTCTCCTTACTTCCTCTGCTGATATTGCCAAATTATTTTATACATTCTATTCACAACTTTACCCTAGGACTTCCCAAGATGTCCTTTTGATGGACTTTTTATTGGCCGAAGTGAAACTTCCAAAATTGAGCCTATGTCAAAAAGAACTACTTGACTCTGACATCTGTTGAGGAGGTTCAGGAGGCGTTTCCTTTTTACATTTAAACAAATCCCTGGCCCAGACTGGTTTATTGCAGAGTTAATAAAATCCTCCAGCTGGAACTTGCCCCCATTTTGCACAATCTTTTCCACCACATTCATAGGGCCTATTCCGATTACCCTTCCTATAACTCTGCCTTTTACCATGCTTCTAATGAAACCCTCAGTCTGAGATTTCCTATCATATTATCATGTTTTTAAATTTTGATTTTAAACTCTAGAAAGATTATGGCTAATAGGCTTCAGATATATCTTCTTTCCCTTTTCACTGAGCATCAGTTTGGCCAGTGTCTTGACAATATTCTGTCAAAGAGATACAGTGATTGTGATTATAGCCTCTTTGATTCAATCCTTTTAATTTTCAAACATGTTGGTTAGCCTAGACGCCAAGTAAGCGTTTGATACAGTCTCTTGGAACCTATCTACACAATGTTCTCTGATGGCTTTGGGAGAGACTTAGATTTAATACAATTTTTCTACACATCCCCAAACACCTCTTTATCGATCAATTAGTGACAAGGTGCTTACAACCAGGGCTGCACATCATGGGTGCCCTCTTCCGCCTTTTTAACTTGGTATTGGACCAAATTAACCAGGTTTTGCAATCCTGGCCGTTAATACAGGTCATTATAATAGATTCTTGGGAAAAGCTAGTCTGCATTTGTGTACAATCTTCTCTACTATGTCTCAAACCCTAGGATCTTCCTTAAACCACTTGTGAGAAAATTTGGCAAGATCTTGGGTTCACAGTGAATTTTGATAAATCTATGACTCTCTATATTAAGCAGGGAGATGTGAGGTCAGCTTAGGCTAGAGACAGTGGCGTAAGTTTGTCCCAGTTGCCCGGACGCAAGAAAAAATAAGAATTTACTCACCGGTAATTCTATTTCTCGTAGTCCATAGTGGATGCTGGGTACTCCGTAAGGACCATGGGGAATAGACGGGCTCCGCAGGAGACTGGGCACTCTTAAAAGAAAGATTAGGTACTATATCTGGTGTGCACTGGCTCCTCCCTCTATGCCCCTCCTCCAGACCTCAGTTAGGGAAACTGTGCCCGGAAGAGCTGACATTACTAGGAAAGGATTTGGAATCCAGGGTAAGACTCATACCAGCCACACCAATCACACTGTACAACTCGTGATAACTATACCCAGTTAACAGTATGAACAATAACTGAGCCTCTCTCAACAGATGGCTCATACAATAACCCTTTAGTTAAGCAATAACTATATACATGTATTGCAGAGAGTCCGCACTTGGGACGGGCTCCCAGCATCCACTACGGACTATGAGAAATAGAATTACCGGTGAGTAAATTCTTATTTTCTCTGACGTCCTAGTGGATGCTGGGTACTCCGTATGGACCATGGGGATTATACCAAAGCTCCCAAACGGGCGGGAGAGTGCGGATGACTCTGCAGCACCGAATGAGCAAACTCAAGGTCCTCCTCAGCCAGGGTATCAAACTTGTAGAATTTTGCAAAAGTGTTTGAACCCGACCAAGTAGCAGCTCGGCAAAGTTGTAAAGCCGAGACCCCTCGGGCAGCCGCCCAAGAAGAGCCCACCTTCATCATGGAATGGGCTTTTACTGATTTAGGATGCGGCAGTCCAGCCGCAGAATGTGCAAGCTGAATGGTGCTACAAATCCAGCGAGCAATAGTCTGCTTTGAAGCAGGAGCACCCAGCTTGTTGGGTGCATGCAGGATAAATAGCGAGTCAGTTGTTCTGACTCTAGCCATCCTGGAAACGTAAAGTTTCAGGGCCCGGACTACGTCCAGCAACTTGGAATCCTCCAAGTCCCTAGTAGCCGCAGGCACCACAATAGGTTGGTTCAAATGAAACGATGATACCACCTTAGGGAGAAATTGGGGACGAGTCCTCCATTCTGCCCTTTCCATATGGAAGATCAGATATGGGCTTTTACATGACAAAGCCGCCAATTCTGACACACGCCTAGTCCAAGCTAAGGCCAAAAGCATGACCACTTTCCACGTGAGATATTTTAGCTCCACGGTCTTAAGTGGCTCAAACCAGTGGGATTTTAGGAATCCAACACACGTTAAGATCCCAAGGTGCCACTGGAGGCACAAAAGGGGCTGAATATGCAGCACCCCTGTAACAACGTCCGAACTTCAGGCAGTGAAGCCAGTTCTTTTTGAGAGAAAAAGGGATAGGGCCGAAATCTTGGCCTTTATGGATCCTAATTTTAGGCCCATAGTCACTCCTGACTGTAGGAAGTGCAGGAATCGACCCCCCTGGAATTCCTCTGTAGGGCCTTCCCGGCCACACCGCAAGCAACCTATTTTCGCCATATACAGTGAAAAAGTCTTGCTGTCACGTCTTTCCTAGCCTTTATCAGCGTAGGAATAACTGCATCCGGAATGCCCTTTTCCGCTAGGATCCGGCGTTCAACCGCCATGCCGTCCACCGCAGCAAGTCTTGGATCAGACAGGGTCCCTGTTGCAATATGTCCTGACTGAGAGGCAGAGGCCATGGGTCCTCTGAGAGCATTTCTTGCAGTTCCGGGTACCGAGTCCTTCTTGGCCAATCCGGAGCAAAGAATATTGTTCACACTCCTCCGTTTATTACAATTCTCAGCCCTTGGGTCTGAGAGGAAGAGGAGGGAATATATAGACCGACTGGAACACCCACGGTGTTACTAGTGCGACCACAGCTATCGCCTGAGAGTCCCTTGACCCAGCGTAAAACCTTTTTTATCTTTTTATTGAGGTGGGACGCCATGTAGTCCACCTGAGGCAGTTTCCATCAATTTGCAAAACTGCGTGAAGACTTCCTGATGAAGTCACCACTTTCCCGGGTGGAGGTCGTGTCCACTCCCGGAATGAACACTGCTGACAGTGCGTTTACTTGATTCTCCGCCCAGCGAAGAATTCTGGTGGCTTCTACCCTCGCCACCCTGCTCCTTGTGCCGCCCTGGCGGTTTACATGAGCCCCTGCGGTCTGACTGGATCAGAACCGGTTGGTCGCGAAGCAGGAACTCCGCTTGACTTAGGGCGTTGTATATGGCCCTTAGTTCCAGGATATTGATGTGAAGGCAAGTCTGTTGGCTTGACCACAAACCTTGGAATTTTCTTCCCTGTGTAACTGCCCCCCACCCTCGGAGGCTTGCATCCGTGGTCACCAGGACCCAGTCCTGAATGCCGAATCTGCGGCCCTCGAGAAGGTGAGCACTCCGCAGCCACCACAGGAGAGACACCCTGGCCCTGGGGGATAGGGTGATTAACCGATGCATCTGAAGATGTGATCCGAACCACTTGTCCAGTAAATTCCATTGTCCTTGCATGGAACCAGCCGAAGGGGATGGCCTCGTATGATGCCATCATCCTTCCCAGGACTCGAGTGCAGTGATGCACTGACACCGGTTTTGGTTTTCAATGGATTCCTGACCAGTGTCATGAGCTCCTGAGCTCTCTCTATCGGGAGATAAACCCTCTTCTGGTCTGTGTCTAGGATCATGCCTAGGCGAGGCAGATGAGCTGTAGGAACCAACTGCGACTTTGGAATATATAGAATCCAGTCGTGTTGCCGTTTCACTTCCAGAGAAGGTGATACGCTGTCCAGCAACTGCTCTCTTGATCTCGCTTTTATGAGGAGATCATCCAAGTATGTGATAATAGTGACACCTTGCTTCCGCAGGAGCACCATCATATCCGCCATTACCTTGGTGAAATTGGTAATGACAATCCTGTACCGCAATTCTGAGGTACGCCTGATGAGGTGCGCATCCCTTATGTCCCGATTCATTTCAGGCATGCAATGACCGCTCTTAGCGATTCCATCTTGAACCTGAACCTTTTCAGGTATATGGTCAGGGATTTTAATTCAAT
Organism: Pseudophryne corroboree; assembly: GCF_028390025.1. NCBI lineage: Eukaryota > Metazoa > Chordata > Amphibia > Anura > Myobatrachidae > Pseudophryne > Pseudophryne corroboree. The sequence goes on along the minus strand of NC_086444.1, from coordinate 314,436,637 downwards.
ATGGGTCTAACCGAACCGTCTGGTTTCGGGATTATAACATGGTCGAATAATAACACCCTCTTGTTGAAGGAGGGGACCCTTGACCACCACCTGTTGAAGATACAATTTACGAATTGCAGTTAACACTGGCTCCCTCTCTTGGGGGGAAGCCCGCCGGGTCCTCGGTGAGGGGGCATCTTCTCACAGTCCAGCCTGTATCCCTGCGATACAATTTCTATTGCCCAGGGATCTAACAGGGAGTGAACCCACTTGTGGCTGAATTTACGAAGGCGTGTCCCCACCGGGCCTAGCTCCGCCTGTGGAGCCCCAGCGACATGCGGTGGATTTTTGTAGAGGCCGGGGAGGACTTCTGTTCCTGGGGACTAGCTGTGTTGTACAGCTTCTTTCCTCTGCCCCCGGCTCTGACAAGAAAGGACGCACCTCAGACTTTCTTGTTTCTTTATTCAAAAAGCTGCATTTAATAATGTTGTGCTTTCCTAGGCTGTGCAGGAATATAAGGCAAAATATCAGAATTACCAACTATAACTGTGGAGACCAGGCCTGAGAACCTTTCTCCACACAATCCTCAGCCTTCCATATGCCTCTTAAGTCGGCATCATCTGTCCAATGTATATTCTACAGGACACGTCAAGCAGAAATCGACATAGCTTTTGTCTCTAGGACCCAGTATACTCATGTCCCTTTGGGCATGCTTTATAATTATATATATATCACTTAAGACAGCATATTAAAATATTTATATGCATACTAGGGTCTCAATCTTTGCTGATAAGGTACCTGTCCACGCTGCCACATCGCTATAAACCCATGCCGACACAATCGCCGGTCTGGGTAGTATACTAGAATGTGCACGCTATCTGCAGGATCCCTGAGAATAGCTAGTGCAAACAGGACACCCAAGGGGAAGATTCTCAACACATCCTGGCCCTAGTGGGGAAAGGATACAGCCTGAGAATTCTCTTGTGGGAAGCTGCCGTCTCTTGTCTGGAGATTCCCGCTCTTTTTCCTCATGAGAGGAGGGAAATTTACCTCAGCATTCTTCCCCTTAACATGTGTACTCTCCAGGGACGTGCGGTGAGCTAAATAGCTCAGGAGGCACTGGCTAGCACCAGAGACAGATTTATATACAATATATGAGCCAAAGCGTACATGTGGGCATTTTACACAGGTGCAGCAGTATAAACTCCTGGAAATTTGGTGAGTTTTGATTAGAGATGTGCGGAAAAGTTAGCCAGGTGAGGCACTGCCTCACCTGCCATAGAGTTCTGGCTATCTCCTTCAGACCTTACCAATCCAGATCCCCGACTCCTGGTTCCGGACTGTGAGATCTTTGATCCAGCAATTTATTTGGCGTCGTAAGAGACCCAGGATCAGTAGATCTATCCTGACTCGACCACCTCAAAAAGGGGGGTTCACGCTCCCAGATATTAATATTTATTACCAAGCAATCCTCTTAAACAGAGTCTTAGACTGGACCAGGAGCCGGGAGCTTAAACAATGGGTGGTCTTGGAAGGTTTATGCATACAATTGTTCCCAGAAATATTCCCGTGGCTCCCGATCTTGCCCAAACTACAACGCCCTCACCCGACCATTACTCCTACACTTTCTTTTTGGAAGGGGACACGACGAAGATCGTGTATCTCTTCTGTCTTTGGCCCCCTCCCCTCTTTTCTCAGCAATCCAACCTTTCCACCTGGCCTCTCATTGGGATATTATCAAAATTGGGCGCTAGAGGGACTCTTTAGAGTGGGGCAGTTGGTCCACCCATCTGGGATTAAACAGTTCTCGGAGATACGGGAGAAATGGGAGATCCCACAGACAGATTTCTGGAAATTCCTGCAGGTCCGACACTTCCTATACACAGATAATGCATACCGTGAGGCTTCAAGGGAGCTGACCGCGTTTGAAAAAATGTGTGTGGCTCCTATGACTCCCGTACACACTGTCTCCACCCTGTACAAACTCCTAAGTGCATCTGACTCCCTGACACCTCCCCATTTTATTCAAAAGTGGGAGAGGGATCTAAACATCTCACTCTCAGACAAGGAATGGGACTCTATCTTTCTTAAAACCCATAAGAGCTCCATCTGTATCCAGGTTAGAGAAACGCAATATAAGATCCTGATGAGATGGTACAGACACCCCACTCTCTTACACGCCATTTCCCCATCCATATCACCTATCTGTTGGAGATGTCATGGGGACCTAGGCTCTCTACTACACATCTGGTGGACCTGCCCCTTCATTAAAAACTACTGGGATGACGTAATTTCTATCTCTGGTGCTATTTTACATACTTCCGTCCCATCTGACCCGGCCTTTTGGTTACTAAATCATTCCACTACCCCAATCTCTACCTACAAGTCATCGTTATTACGACACCTGGGCAATGCCGCACGAGCAGTGATCCCCACAATGTGGAAATCTGTCAGTCCCCCCACAAGGCATACCTGGTTTTCTAGACTAGATTATTACATGAACATGGAAGATGTCTTAATGAGCGCCGGGGACAGGCGATCGGAATTTGCTGCTTTGTGGTGGCCTTGGATAGATTATAAAACATCGGACTCATATAAGACTTACACTTCCTCTGTAAAATAGAGCAGTGGACGGAAACACCTCTTTGACTCAACCTGTAGAGGGTCCTAGACGAATAAACTTAATCATTGAATCATTGCACATATCCTACTCTCCTTATCGTAACATACTCGGTTCAGCCACCTCACCTCTTTGATGTTTTCTTTTTCTTTTCTCATGTTATACACCTATTCTTTATTATGCTTCCTTAACCCAAAATGTTAATGCAGACTATAACTGTACTGAATATGCGATTATCAATATATGTACGCTCATGTTGTCACATCATCTTGCCATTGATTGTTACCCAGAAATGTTCACAACCTGTTATAAGTCTGTATTGTTACAATAAAAACAGATTATACAAAAAAAAAAAGAGTTCTGGCTATAAAAAATATTAGAATAATGCAAAAAATATATTTCAAACATATTCTTTTTATTTTTCATATACTTTATACAGTCAAAACTCTGGTACAAACGTTAGTATGACAGGAAAGGCTCTGCTTCACCTGCCTCACCCCACCGCACGTCACTGGTACTCTCGTGTCAGGGACAGATGAGTCATCAGTGATATGCAAATCATCTTTTATTCCAATAATCATATATTGAATATCTTTTAGCCCTCTTGGCTGTAACTTTGCATTATCGTAGTCGACAGTGGAGTTAAACTCCGTGTCGATACTTTGTTATTTTGGATAGTGAACATAGAGAGACTCTGAAGGACTCTGTGACATAGGGACAGACCAGGGTAGATTTCCTTTCTGTTCCCTAACCTTTTGTGCAATAATTTTACCTCAGCACTTACACATATCCAAACAGGTGTCGGCGTTGTTGACGGAGACACCCTCCCACACACTTATCCGCTCTATCACCTCCTTAGAGGAGCCTTTTACCTCAGACATGTCGACACACGCGTACCGACACACCACACACAGGGGATGCTCTATTTGAAGACAGTTCCCCCACCAGGCCCTTTGGAGAGACAGAGAGAGAGTATGCCAGCACACACCACAGCGCTATATAATACAGGGATGTACACTATACTGAGTGATTTTTCCCCTATAGCAGCTTATATACACAGTTTTGCGCCTAAATTTATGTGCCCCCCCTTTCTTTTTTACCCTTTGTGTACCAGGATACTGCAGGGGAGAGCCTGGGGAGCTTCCTTCCAGCTGAGCTGTGAAGAGAAAATGGCGCCGGTGTGCTGAGGAAGAAGGCCCGGCCCCCTCAGCGGCGGGCTTCTGTCCTTTTATGTACTTTAATGGCGGGGGTTAATGCACATATACAGTTTATCAGACCGTATTATGTGCTTTTCGCCAAGTAAGGTAATCTAATTGCTGCCCCGGGCGCCCCCCCCCCCCCCCAGCGCCCTGCACCCATCAGTGACCGGAGTGTGTGGTGTGCTAAGGGAGCAATGGCGCACAGCTGCAGTGCTGTGCGCTACCTTAATGAAGACCGGAGTCTTCAGCCGCCGATTTTCAACTTCTCTTCGTTCTTCTGGCTCTGCAAGGGGGACGGCGGCGCGGCTCCGGGACCGGACGACCGAGGACTGGGCCTGTGTTCGATCCCTCTGGAGCTAATGGTGTCCAGTAGCCTTAGAAGCCCAAGCTAGCTGCAAGCAGTTAGGTTCGCTTCTCTCCCCTCAGTCCCACGTAGCAGTGAGTCTGTTGCCAGCAGATCTCACTGAAAATAAAAAACCTAACAAATACTTTCTTTTCTAGGAAGCTCAGGAGAGCCCCTAGGGTGCATCCAGCTCTGGCCGGGCACAGATACTAACTGAGGTCTGGAGGAGGGGCATAGAGGGAGGAGCCAGTGCACACCAGATATAGTACCTAATCTTTCTTTTAAGAGTGCCCAGTCTCCTGCGGAGCCCGTCTATACCCCATGGTTCTTACGGAGTACCCAGCATCCACTAGGACGTCAGAGAAATATTGGTGCCCGCCCTATATATCATCCGTGAGCCAATAAGATGCCGTTTTGAGATCCGAGTAAAACTGAACCCACTCATCTCTAATTCTAACTACAGTATAGGAAGCTACTACAAAACTGTTGCAACTAGGCAGATCTATGTAGGGGTCCAGCCACACACTACATAGATCTGCTCAGTCACTCACAATGCTGATTAGTTCTCTGACAATTAATGTGCAAGTGTCATATCCAGGATTAGAACCCACAACCTATTACACTGGAATCATGCACCTTACTGATGGAGATATGTGCTCTTGCAAAGGAAGTATGAGGATTATTTCTAACTATATGAAGTTACGTGTAATTGTCAGAGAAATAACTTCATATACAGGTTGAGTCTCCCTTATCCAAAATGCTTGGGACCAGAGGTATTTTGGATATCGGATTTTTCCGTGTTTTGGAATAATTGCATACCATAATGAGATATCATGGTGATGGGACCTAAGTCTAAGCACAGAATGCATTTATGTTACATATACACCTTATACACACAGCCTGAAGGTCATTTTAGCCAATATTTTTTATAACTTTGTGCACTAAACAAAGTGTGTATACATTCACACAATTCATTTATGTTTCATATACACCTTATACACACAGCCTGAAGGTCATTTAATACAATATTTTTAATAACTTTGTGTATTAAACAAAGTTTGTGTACATTGAGCCATCAGAAAACAAAGGTTTCACTATCTCAATCTCACTCAAAAAAGTCCGTATTTTGGAATATTTGGATATGGGATACTCAACCTGTAGTTAGAATTCTCATGCTTCCTTTATAGGGGCAAATAGCTTCATCAGTAAGGTGTCTGCTTCCAGTATATCTATAATAAAGAGGGTGTGATTTGTAAGGTGCAGTGACTAGTGGGGAAGTCTGCTACAGAAGAGTTACCGGCTGCTGTCAGTTAACTTCATTGATTAATGTCGCTGAACACAGAACCGGAGGAGAAGTGCCCCCTTTAAGACAGGAGCCCGGCGGCAGCTGACTCCGTTGCCTCCCAGAGTTCTGCCTCTGGCTAGAGATAGAACAATTAAGCAGGCACCTAAATCCATTCCGTAATTGGGTGTACAACAAAAAACTCTCAGTCTCCTTTTTAAACGTAATGTTACTAGAGCCATTACTAATCTGAATAAAGGAAATTGAGGGCTGGGATTGTCTCATCCACTGCTTTTTGGACAGAATTAATTCTTCTTAAATGTATGGTTTCCAGGGATACTTTATCTACTTGAATATGTCCCTGTCCTGCAAAACTGTAGAGACATCAACAAAATGAATACTTTACTATACGGCTGATTCCTGTATAGGTCTTTTAAAACTTCAACAATGGTGTCATTAATTATCCAATGTGGAATTATATAATTGGGTCACTCAACTGTGATATCTTCACGACTGGTTACATGATACTAACATACTCGTCTATGCCCATAATTCTGTGGATTGTCACTTCCTATGTGGTATTAAGCCAAATCTAGAGTCAGTGATAGTGACACGCGGGGCTGCGCATCGATATCACTATGGGCATACACATGGAGAGATCCGTGCTTAATTTCTAAGCAATCCAGTCAGATTTCTTAGAATTTAAGCATGGATCTCTCAGTGTGTACCCCTCTTAAGTCTCCTTGCGTTCCTTCACTTAAATGACCATAATATCCAACCCGTCATTCTCTCCAACCCACTCCTTATGACCTGTGGCTAACAATGGTGTCGGTGAACACAGTGTGATCAAGAGAACCCCTGCGCATGCTCAAAAAGTTGTTGTGGCTCTGTGGACTTGGAGCGTGACCATGCGGGATCGGCAATTACATCAATAAAGATGGCATGGCCTTGTGGGAAGCCCCCGATTACCAAACTCCGGGGGCGTGCGGGCTGCCCCTGGAGACCCTTCCAGCACTGCTGGCTCTATCTCAGTGACAGAAGCCGAGTGCTGCTGGATAATGTCACACTACAGCTCCTGGCTTATGTCACAGCGAAGGAGACAAAATTTTGGTGTCACCCACTGAATATCCACGACACCCATAGAGTGAGAATAGATCCTGTAGCCACCGAACCCACAAGGGGACTCTTTGCGCTCGCCCCGCTGCTGGCATTCTGGCGGCCGGGATGCCGCTGTCGAGATATGGACAGCAGGCATCCCATCCGCCAGTAAAGCATACTGAACCCTCTCAGTTTCCTGTTCTTAGCTGACAGGAGTAAAACCTAGTGTTGTCTTTTGCTGCGATAACCCAGCTATTTCAAAGTTCAGAGTCCGACGTTCTCTTCTGTATGCCACTAATGTAAAACAGTTTGAGTATTCTAGGTACATTATTTTATGTGTATATTATCTTAAACCATAGGTTTGCATGCTTCTAATCAACTTAATTAGCTTCTAAAGCATCTAATGTTAGCCAAATACATAATTAGAGCTAATAATGAAATTGTATATATGTACAGTATATATCAGTCACCCACTAAGAACTAAATTGTATTCACATTCCCACTGAGACGAGAAGACAACATTTACTCATAACTTACCCAGTGTGCACAGGATGAGGAAGACCATAGCTATGAGCAGATATCCAGAATCCTGTTTAGAGTAAGATAGCAGTCTTCCTACAGTTGCCCCAGACATCTCACTTTGCACATCCTGTTTCTGTCTGCCCTCATGTGCCACATTCTGATCAGCAAACAGTGCAGAATAAAACCTTGTTTCTTGTCTGCAAGGCGGTAACTTTCCCAGTTGTCTCCATGTCAAGAGTGTGACAGCTGATGACACCCATGTCCATACTAGAAGACTCCAGAACCAAGGATCTTTTATAGGCTTTTCCACCTCAGAATACAGCAACATTTTTATCATGGCGTAAGAACCAATAAGGTAGCACACCAAAGTCATAGGAGTTATAGATGCCTGCAGCCTCTGAGGACCATTCATTCTGTTTTGTGCAACACCTATCACAGCTCCTACAGATATGCAGGTTCTCAGGAAAGAGGTGCCCCAGACATCCATCACAGAGTGAAACATACTAAACTGCACCATGTCTTGAATAATACTTTCTTTCTTACAGCTGAAGATGTACAATAGTGTGGATATAGTGAGGTCACAGACTGTGAATGTGAGTGTGCAAAGCATAACAACATTGCAAGAACTCATCTTTAAATGTGTTGGTTCTTCTCGCACCAAACAAGACACATCTTCTTCAATTTCCCTGTAAATAATATAACAAACATATCATGTAATCTTTATTCACAAACACCAACAATAGTAACACATTAGATCAGAGCCGTAACTAGACTTTTTGGTGCCCTGTGCCAGAGAGAGAATTGGCGGCCCCCTCCTCCCCGTTCATTTTTTCCAATAGGGACATATGGCGCATGCCTGGTAGAGAAGGGGCATGCCAAGATTGATCCCAGAGAAAGCCCATGCTATGATGCCCCTTCCCAGATGATAGATAGATAGATAGATAGATAGATAGATAGATAGATAGATAGATAGATAGATAGATAGATAGATAGATAGTACACACACATTTATAGACCACTGCTAGAAAACGGATTTGGAGACAAATCCTCTTTATACCACATTCATGCACTTAACTACTGAGTTTGTTGTTATTCAGTTACAATACCCTTTATTAAATAATACATTTAAATATACTGCCATACCTAGGATTCAAACCTATAACCTGTTGAATTCTAATCAAACACCCTACTCATTGAGCTATTTGATACTGTATACAAACTATGGACACTATATGAAGCTACCAGTACTCTGTAAAAAAAATAATTAGCATTGCAATTGAGCAGATCTATGTAGTGTGCTGCCACCCATCCAATCTATTGCAGCCACACCCTAAATAGACATGCTCTGCCGCAATGCTGATAATTTTTTCACAAAGTACAAGGTAAGCTTCAAATAGTTAGAATTCTCTAGCTTAAAATTCTCTAATTTTCTATGCAAGGGCAGATTGCTCAATGAATAGATTGCCTGACTGCAATGCCACAGGCAATGGGTTCAAAACCCAGGTATGTCAGCATCTTGAAATGTTATAAAGGACAGTGTGACTGAATAACAAAGAAATCTTAAGTTGAGTTCATGAATGTTGTATAGGTATTAGCGACAGAAGGGGTCAGGGTAGGAGACAACGGCGGTCAGAAGATGCTGGGCTTCAAAAAGGGGGAAGCTGCAAGTGAAATTGATTAAAACGGATAATTCACAAGTGCCGCTAACAGCGCCCCCTACCCTGCAGCGCTATGCATGGTGCCCCCTCCGCACACACCTAGTTACGGCCCTGCGTTAGATTAACTAAATATGTACAATTATATCTATAGCAAATTTCCCAAACTGATCACTTCAACTGACCATACATAGGGCCTGTTACCATTAGTTTAAAATGACAGTGTTTTCCGCATGACACATAGATTTCTTGTGTGTGGCTCTGAGAAGGAGTTTGTATACACACCTGAGACAGAATATAAAAGACCTTGAAGACAAGATGGTATTTTAACATAAAATAGGTACTAAGCTTTGGGGGCCCATTCATCAAAAACTATTTGCAGCTATATTCCTGAAAACATCAGGTTTTGGGGGTTAGCTGCAAATACTTAGTATCATCTGGATGTACAGTATGTAGGAGATACCTGCTGTGATCCCTCCATTCCCGCTGGCAGCTGCAGTCTTCTTTATGGGATGTTATGCTGCCAGATGCAAAGCATTCCAAAGATTGATCCCCGCAGCTGCCGTTGTAACCTATGGGCTACACACCACAAACCTTTCCCAGCAGAGGGGTGCCCCAGAACCGGTAAATGCTGCTGTGCATGTGTGGTCAGCGCTATTGCGCATGCGCAGTGTCCCACTTTCACACTGAGCACATTGCAGGGACGAGCTCCAGGTGCTCATTGATAAATTGGCCCGATATAATAGCTCATCAAATGCCAATATCAAATACAATGAATAAAAAATGGGGATAAAGTGCATGGAGATAAAGTACCAGCCAATCAGCTCCCAACTGCCACGATATAGGCTGTGTTTGAAAAATGACAGTTAGGAGCTGATTGGATGGTATTTTATCTCTGTCCGCTTTATCTCTATCCAAGGCTTAGTGCATAGACCCCATAGAGTGGGTACACTGAGCAATAGGCCAAACTAACAGTTAGAACAGGATCAGGGGGAGTCTACGCCGCTTTTAATTGGGATTTGACTAAAACAGAGAGCCATGCAACATGTACTGTATCTGTTCTTAGTTTCTCTGCGGTGAGACTGACCATCGATTGTGGGCATCATTCGATAACGGGTCCCCCTCAGATGACTGAAGATGTGAAAGACATATTCAAGTATAAGTTGAGTATTGATTCTTATACTGCTTATCATTCTTCAACTGCATGCAGTGTTTTGTTATCATCATTTATATGCACCAATAAACTGTGAGTTACGATGGGGCACGAGTGCTGCAGGCGCCCAACATTTCTGCTCGCACCCACCAAAGGTGGCGGGCAGAAAGGTGCGAAAAGTTAGACTTTTGGGTGCCAAGTGGAATTTTTCTTGGCGCACCCAGTAGATGGGTTTAACAATGCATTTGGCGCAAGCGCGATAAGTATTGGGCATACAAAAACAATTGAATAGCTCCGCTGGGTGCCCATTACTAACCAACTAGCAAAAAAAAAAAAAAAAAATCCCCCTATGTATGTACTTATAACTTTTTCAAAGTACACATATTGTAGAAATAAAAATACCCCTTCCCTTTCAAATAATAGTACTTTAGTGGGGGTCTCTGCCCTGGAACCCCAACACTTTAGGAGACATCCAATATATCAACTCTAATGTGAAGACCTGAAGGAAGCTGCAGTGAGAACTTCAAGCTAAGGAGAGGTGTCCACACCAAAAGACTATTACTGGGTAGGGGATTTACTAGAAGGGTACTAAATACTTTATTACTACAGGTATTTACTTATTACTGAAACTGCAATGTAAAATTTGTGGTTTAGCAGTTAAAGTCGGGATGTCATCTAAAAATATCAACTTACACTGGGATCCTTTGCAAATATATTGTACAATGAGGTTATGACAAAACTTTTCACACTGATCCAATATGTAGTTAACTGGTCCTGGCACACCGCCATGTGTCAGAAAAAATAGGATTTTAATACCTACCGGTAAATCCTTTTCTCTTAGTCCGTAGAGGATGCTGGGGACACCATTAGAACCATGGTGGTATAGACGGGATCCGCAGGAGACATGGGCACTTTAAGACTTTCAAAAGGGGTGTGCACTGGCTCCTCCCTCTATGCCCCTCCTCCAGACTCCAGTTATAGGAACTGTGCCCAGGGAGACAGACATATTTCGAGGAAAGGATTTATTGTTAAACTAAGGTGAGATTCATACCAACACACACCTCAAGCATGCCGCACAACGTGGCATTCAAAAGAACACAAGCCAACGGCATGAACAATTGCAGCAACATGCTGACAATAACCGTAACACAACATGTGTGTAACCACAACTAATAACTGCAGATACAGTACGCACTGGGACGGGCGCCCAGCATCCTCTACGGACTAAGAGAAAAGGATTTACTGGTAGGTATTAAAATCCTATTTTCTCATACGTCCTAGAGGATGCTGGGGACACCATTAGAACCATGGGGTTATACCAAAGCTCTAGAACGGGCGGGAGAGTGCGGATGACTCTGCAGCACCGATTGACCAAACTTGAGGTCGTCATCGGCCAGGGTGTCAAACTTGTAAAACTTCGCAAAAGTGTTTGAACCCGACCAAGTAGCAGTACGGCAAAGTTGCAATGCCGAGACCCCTCGGGCAGCCGCCCAGGACGAGCCCACCTTTCTAGTAGAATGGGCCTTCACCGATTTCGGCAACGGCAATCCAGCCGTGGAATGAGCATGCTGAATCGTGTTACAGAACCAGCGTGCAATGGTCTGTTTGGAAGCAGGACACCCAATCTTGTTGGGAGCATACAGGACAAACAGAGCCTCGGTTTTCCTAACCTGAGCCGTTCTGGCGACATAGATTTTCAGAGCCCTGACCACATACAGAGACTTTGACTCAACGAAAGCGTCAGTAGCCACTGGCACCACAATAGGCTGCTTTATGTGGAAAGATGAAACCACCTTCGGCAGAAAATGCTGACGAGTCCTCAACTCTGCTCTATCTTCATGAAATATTAAATAAGGACTCTTATGAGACAAGGCCACTAACTCAGACACCCGCCTTGCAGATGCCAAAGCCAACAGGATGACCACTTTCCAAGTGAGAAACTTCAACTCTACCTTCTGTAAAGGTTCAAACCAATGTGATTGAAGTGACTGCAACACCATGTTAAGATCCCATGGTGCCACTGGGGGCCCAAATGGAGCTTGGATGTGCAACACACCTTTCACGAAAGTCTGAACTTCTGGAAGGGAGGCCAATTGTTTTTGAAAGAAAACCGATAAGGCTGAAATCTGCACCTTAATTGAGCCCAACTTTAGGCCCGCCTCCACACCTGCTTGTAGAAAATGGAGAAAACGTCCTAGCTGAAACTTTTCCGCAGGAGCCTTCTTGGATTCACACCAAGACACATAATTTCTCAAAATGCGGTGGTAATGTCTAGACGTTACTCCCTTCCTGGCCTGAAGAAGTGTGGGAATGACTTCACTGGGAATACCTTTTCTGGCTAGGATTTGGCGTTCAACCGCCATGCTGTCAAACGCAGCCACGGTAAGTCTTGGTATACGTACGGCCCCTGTTGTAACAGGTCCTCGCGTAGAGGAAGAGGCCAGGGATCTCCTATGAGTAATTACTGAAGATCTGGATACCAAGCCCTCCTTGTCCAGTACGGGACAATGAGGATCGCTTGAACCTTTGTTCTTCTTATGATCTTTAGAACTTTTGGAATGAGAGGCAGCGGCGGGAATACATACACCGACGGAAACACCCATGGTGTCACCAGTGCATCCACTGCTATTGCTTGAGGGTCCCTCGACCTGGAACAATATCTCTGAAGCTTCTTGTTGAGACGAGACGCCATCATGTCTATTTGAGGAATTCCCCAATAACTTGTCACTTCTGTGAAGACCTCCTGATGGAGGCTCCACTCTCCTGGATGGAGATCGTGTCTGCTGAGGAAGTCTGCTTCCCAGTTGTCCACTCCTGGAATGAAGATCGCTGACGGTGCGCTTGTATGCTTTTCCACCCAGCGGAGAACCTTTGTGACTTCTGCCATTGCCTCTCTGCTTTTTGTTCCGCCCCGGCGGTTTATGTACGCTACTGCTGTAACATTGTCTAACTGGATCAGTACGGGCAGATTGCGAAGAAGATGTTCCGCCTGCACAAGGCCGTTGTAAATGGCCCTTAACTCCAAAACGTTTATGTGGAGACAAGTTTCCTGGCTTGACCATCTTCCTTGGAAGTTTTCCCCCTGCGTGACTGCTCCCCATCCTCGAACACTTGCATCCATGGTTAATAGGATCCAGTCCTGGATCCTGAACCTGCACCCCTCTAGAAGGTGAGAACTGTGTAGCCACCACAGGAGTGATATTCTGGTCTTGGAAGACAGGATTATCCTCCGGTGCATGTGCAGGTGGGATCCGGACCACTTGTCCAATAGGTCCCACTGAAACACCCTGGCATGGAATCTGCCAAACTGAATGGCCTCATAGGCCGCAACCATCTTCCCCAGCAACCGAGTGCATTGATGGATTGACACTCTTGCCGGTTTCAGAATTTGTTTGACCAGAGTCTGATGTTCCTGAGCCTTTTCCACTGGAAGAAAAACTCTCTGTAGTGCTGTGTCCAGTATCATTCCTAAAAAACGACAACCGCGTCGCCGGAATCAACTGTGATTTTGGCAAGTTTAGGAGCCAACCATGTTGTTGAAGAACTGTCAGGGACAGTGCAATGTTTCTCACCAACTGGTCCCTGGATCACGCCTTTATCAGGAGATCATCCAAGTACGGGATAATCGTGACTCCTTGTTTGCGAAGGAGAACCATAATTTCCGCCATCACTTTGGTGAAAATCCGCGGAGCCGTGGACAGACCAAACGGCAACGTCTGAAATTGGTAATGACAATCTTGAATTGCAAACCTCAGGTAAGCCTGATGCGGAAGATAAATGGGAACATGTAAGTAGGTATCCTTTATGTCCACCGACACCATAAAATCCCTTTCCTCCAGACTGGAGATCACCGCTCGGAGAGACTCCATCTTGAATTTGAAATTTTTTAGGTAGAAATTGAGGGATTTCAGGTTTAGGATTGGTCTGACCGAGCCATCCGGCTTCGGGACCACAAACAGGCTTGAATAAAAGCCTTCTCCTTGTTTGTGACTGGGGAACCTTGACGATGACCTGATTTTGACACAACTTTTGTATTGCGTCACAAACTACCTCCCTGTCTGGAAGAGAAGCTGGTAAGGCCGATTTGAAAAATCGGCGAGGGGGAACGTCTTGAAACTCCAGTTTGTACCCTTGGGATACTATTTGTAAAACCCATGGGTCCAGGTCCGAACGAACCCAGAACTGACGTCATGCGCTGGATTTGGCAGAAGTCGGGGAGGGCTTCTGCTCCTGGGAACCCGCCACGACTGGTGATCTTTTACCCTTTCCCCTTCCTCTAGTAGCAAGGAAGGAAGAACCTCGCCTTTTCTTGTATTTATTGGGCCGAAAGGACTTCCTTTGATAGTGTTGTGTTTTCTTTTGTTGTGAAGGCACATAAGGTAAAAATGATGACTTACCCGCAGTAGCCGTAGATACCAAATCAGCGAGGACGTCACCAAACAAGACACCACCTTTAAATGGTAAAGATTCCATATTTTTCATGGAGTCAGCATCAGCATTCCATTGATGAATCCACAATGCTCGCCTAGCTGAGACTGCCATGGCATTGGCCTTTGATCCCAAAAGGCCAATATCTCTCGCCGTTTCCTTTAGATAAGCAGCAGCGTCCTTGTTATAACCCAGCATAAACAGGATGCAATCCCTATCTAGGGTATCTATATCAGATGACAAGTTATCTGCCCACTTTTCGATAGCACTACTCACCCACGCAGATGCAATGACCGGTCTGAGTAGCGTACCTGTGGTCGTATAAATGGATTTTAACGTATTTTCCTGCTTACGATCCGCAGGGTCTTTAAGGGCTGCCGTGCCAGGTGACGGAAGAGCCACCTTTTTAGACAAACACGATAGGGCCTTGTCTACAATGGGGGGTGACTCCCACTTTTCCCTATCCCCAGAGGGAAACAGATAAGCCACCGGAATCCTTTTGGGAATCTGAAACTTTCTGTCAGGACTTTCCCAGACTTTTTCAAATAGAGTGTTCAGTTCATGAGAGGGAGGAAACGTTATCTCAGGTTTCTTTTCTTTATAGATACAGACCCTTTTATCAGGAACAGCAGGGTCCTCAGTGATAAGTAATACCTCTTTAACCGCCACAATCATGTACTGAATGCTCTTTGCCAATTTTGGATCCAATCTGGAATCGCTATAGTCGACACTGGAATCAGTGTCCGTGTCGGTATCAGTGTCTGCCAACTGGGCAAACGTACGTTTCTGTGACTCCGAGGGGCCCTGGACTTGTAATAACATATCCTCCACAGATTTATTCCATGCCTGGGTCTGAGACTCAGACTTGTCTAATCTCTTACTAATACGAGCCACATTAGCATTCAAAGCATTCAAAACATTTACCCAATCAGGAGTCGGCGGTGCCGACAGGGCCACCCCCACAGCCTCCTCCTGGGAAGAGCGCTCAGCCTCAGACATGTCAACACACGTGTACCAAACACCCACAGACACACTGGGCCAATAGGGGACAGACCCACAGTAAAGTCTGTCAGGTAGACACAGAGGGAATTTGCCAGCTCACAACCCAGCGCCAAATCAACGGGTCTGAAGCGACTAATAAAAATGCCCCAGACATGTAGCGCTTTTAATATCAAGTATATTGCACCAAATTATCCTGTGCCCCCCGTTTTGCACCCTGATACTTGTCAACAGTGTGAGGAAGGACCAGCGTCTCTGCGGCTTGTGTAGAGGAAATGGCGCCGAGTGAGCGGTGAGGAAGAAGCTCCGCCCCCTTAATGGAGCACTTCTGTCCCGCTTATTTTAATAAATAATTATGCTGGCGGGGGTTAGGACAGTGCCTTGGCACTAATGTCCCCTCTTGCCAGTGGAAATGAGGTTTTTACAAGCTGCCCAGGGTGAAAACCGCCCCCCCCCGCGCCCTGCACCCTTTAGTGCTGTGTGTGTGTGGGAGCTTGGCGCGCCGCATCCGTTCGCTGCGCGGTACCTCAGAAATGCTGTCACTGAAGTCTTCTTTTCTTCTGCTACTCACCTGTCTTCTGACTTCTGGCTCTGGAAGGGGGTGACAGCCGGCTGTGGGAGTGAGCATCTAGGCGTACCCAGCGATCAGCACCCTCAGGAGCTAATGGTGTCCTGTAGCCAGAAGCAGAGCCATTGAACTCACTGGAAGTTGGTCATACTTCTCTCCCCTAAGTCCCACGAAGCAGGGAGACTGTTGTCAGCAGCCTCCCTGAACATAACAAAACCTAACAAGTCTTTTTCAGAGAAACTCAGTAGAGCTCCCCTGTAGTGCGTCCAATCTCACTGGGCACAATTCTAAAGGCCCATACACATTAGACGATGTCGCTCTGTGAGCGACATCGTCTGTTTCCCCCTCCTGGGCCGGCCGGTCGGCGGCCGACTGTACACACTGAGCGATATGACCGCTCATATCGCTCAGTGACATCACGCCTCCGCCAGCCCTGCATGAAGGTCGTGGACGACAGTCCACATCCTTCATGCATGCCCTACCGACAGCGACGATCGTTGCCGACCTGCGGGGCCGCTCATTGACGATACAATGAGCGACGTCGCTCAAGGAGGGGGGAAATGAGCGACGTCGCTCATTTTATCGTTAAGTGTGTATGGACCTTTAAACTGGAGTCTGCAGGAGGGGCATAGAGGGAGGAGCCAGTGCACACCCCTTTTGAAAGTCTTAAAGTGCCCATGTCTCCTGCGGATCCCGTCTACACCCCCATGGTTCTAATGGTGTCCCCAGCATCCTCTAGGACGTATAAGAAATAGATATCTTCAAGCAGCTGCTTTTCTTAAGTCTAATGCATGCTGATAATTAACCATGAGACTGTCTTTCCTTTCTTGATCACATTACCTACAGGGACATACATTTTTAATAGGTAGACTCTCGTATTTCTACTTGCCTGGCAGAACCAAGATGCAGTGGTGTTGGCTTGACAGGTTTAAGAGAAGAATGATATTGATAACTTAGGGGGACAGTTATCAAATCTTGGAGAGAGATAAAGTACCAACCAATCAGCTTCTAACTTACATTTTGCAGGCTATGCAACAAAAATGAGCAAATTAGCAGCTGACTGGTTGCTGAGCGATGTGTCCACTTTATCACTCTTCAAGATTTGGTAAAATACCGCCTTAGTATTTATGACAAGATAAAGTGGCACAGGTCTAATATGATGAAGAAATGCCATACACAAACATTACAAGAATAATAAGAGACACAGGTGGACATTTACTAAGGTCCCGAATCCATTTGAGTTTATTTTTTTTATTTCTAAGTGGCTTCTCGGGAATTTACTAAACACAAATCTCGGCAGTGTTGGGGCTATTCATATTGAGATACACTGCCGACCACAAAAATAGGAATCAATAGACCATCGGTCAAACGCGGCTGTTATTTTATACAACATGGTAATTTACTAAGAATTCATATTCTCAATCATTGCTGACAATAGCCAAACACTGCCGGGAAAGCATGGAAATCGTACAAAAATAGAACTTTCAAATAGACCTGCTTTTGGCTGGCGTGTTTGGAGAGTCATGGGAGGGTAATGCCAACACCGCAGTGACCAATATAAATGTGTTCCCCGGCTGTGGCATTATGTCGCTGGCTAGTGAAGCCCGGTGCTGGTTTTAAAAATACGGGGGACCACTACATCTTTTATCCCCTGTATTTTTGGAACCAGAACCGGACCAAGAGCCCGGTGCTGGTTGTATAAATACTGGGGATCTCTATGCATTTTTCCCCCTGTATTTTAACAACCATGACAGGCTCAAAGAGCCCGGGGCTGGTTATGCTTTGGAGAGGGGACCCCACGCAATTTTTATTTTTTATTTTAACTATTTCAGTAATGTACACAATGAAGCCCTGCACGGATTACACTGATCCGGATAGAGTTCACTGTGTTAAATCCGGCAGTGTTTTACTATTCTCTCCCGTAAAACACTGCTGGCAATACGAATTTCATCGACATTGGTGAACTCGTATTGAAAAACACGGTAGTTTAGTAAATTACCGTGTTTTTTCTCAAAAAGTTGCACTCTCAAACTGCCGATGTCAGCCGAGATTGATCTCAGCTGAAATCTGCAAAAAACAGAATCTTAGTAAATATACCCCACAATGCGTGCTGCTCCCCACTATAGATGGATTCTCTCTAGTGACCTACACACAGTGAAGGCAGCCATTGTGGTGGCAAAACTAATAGTGATTTGAGGATACAGTCATCACAGATGCGCTTCATGGACAATATTTACCAAGTATTGGTTCATAGTGAACTGATCATTCTCCTTAGTATCGGTTTGCACTCAGAATGACTGCTACCACCATGTCAGATCTACCAAGTCACATACAAAGTGACCACCAGAGATCATCACAAAGTGACCTCTAGACATCAGTAAATTATACATTTATAAAGAAATACTAAAAATATAGACACTAATTAGAATGGAAACTGGTTTCATGATGCTACTAAACTCCAGGTAATAATTCAGTATGAAGTAGAACTGTTGGAACTGCAATCCACGAAGCTAAAGCACTTCTCTGGCTAACGTTACCTCTAGAGTAATTTCCGCACATACTCGCTCTGCTAATGATCGCCACTCCCCGTTTTCACATTCAGAATTTTTCCCATGCTACTCCCATAATCTGGAATACCCACCCTCACTCTGTTAAACTTTCAAACATACCCTTAAAGTATTTTTTGAATTCTAGCTTACCACTCATCTACCTACAATGGACGGAATGCAATTATCTGTGGTACTTGCAGCTGGGTATTAGCTCCTGACTGATTGCAGGGCTTTTGCTCCTGGGTTAAGTGCCCAAAGCTATTCAATTACTGCCCACTAGTCGTGGTCTATAGCAGTCAGTAATTGCATAATTCCGGGCACTTCACCATGGGAGTTATGGGTTGGAGCTAAAACCCTTGCTAATTGAATTGCCCCCAATGTCTATAGTCTCTGCTTTCTTCTACTATGGCCTCTTCATCTTCCTATTGTGTCCACCCATATCCCATATAGATTGTAAACTTGTGCACGCAGGGCCCTTTATTCTTTGCGGATGGGATGGGATGTGATGGGATTAATTTGCATTGCTCTAGTTGAATACATTGCAGGGATGTATCAAATATTGCATGCAGGGACAGAGCTTGCAAGGAAGCTCTGTCCCTGCAAATTCTATCCCCACAGCCATCAGGGGGGTTTTTTGCAATAAAAAAACCCCTTGAAACCGTATCCCCACATGTGTTGGAAGCTACATCCCTCCGCACCGATGACTGCAGGCAGGGAAGGCTGAGTTAGAGTAGGGAGAAACCTGGGGAACCCCTCATTATCTCATTATAGCGTTACTATCACAGGACTTCCTACTGTACTTTTTTTTTTTTTTTTTCACAAATTCGACCACATCACATTTCCCATTACAAGGGAAATGCAATCTATTTAGTAAATAATAATCTGGAGGGTAAATCCTTGGTGTTACCAATCGCTAGTAACACCAAGGACTTATCCTTCAGCTCAACTGCATTGCCAGGGCTTCTGGCTAAGAAACTGTTGGGATATCTGCATCAAAAGTCTACTACAGTGTACCATCGATACAACTTTATGCTGACTTTGGGGATCATTCCGAGTTGATCGCTCGCTAGTAACATTTTGCAGCGCAGCGATCATCTCAACCGCGGCTAAACTGTGCATGCACCGCAATGCGCAGGCGCGTCGTACGAGTACAAAGCGGTTCGTTGCTGAGCAATGGATTTAACGAAGAATCCATTCGCACAGCCGAACGCACGGTCATTGATAGGAAGAAGGCGTTCAAGGGTGTCAACTGACTGTTTTCAGGGAGTGGTTGGAAAAACGAAGGTGTGTCCAGGCGTTTGCAGGGCGGGTGTCTGACGTCAAATCCGGACCAGACACGCTGAAATGATCACAAGGGCTGAGTAAGTCTAGAGTTACTTAGAAACGGCACAAAATATTTTCGGCCCGCTCGGCAGCACACGCGTTCGCACACTTGCAAAGCGAAAATACACTCCCCATAGGCGGCGACTATTTTATCGCAAGCCAGCAAAAAGTTGCTAGCGAGCGATCAACTCGGAATGACCCCCTTTATACGGAGACAAGGTCCTAGTCCAGCTGATGGATTACAATGATTTATTACAGAGTGCCATTCGTGATCACATGCAAGGAATAAACTACAGGTTGAGTATCCCATATCCAAATATTCCGAAATACGGAATATTCCGAAATACGGAATTTTTTGAGTGAGACAGAGATAGTGAAACCTTTGTTTTCTGATGGCTCAATGTACACAAACTTTGTTTAGTACACAAAGTTATTAAAAATATTGTATTAAACGACCTTCAGGCTGTGTGTATAATAGAGATGAGCGGGTTCGGTTTCTTTGAATCCGAACCCGCACGAACTTCACTTTTTTTTCCACGGGTCCGAGCGACTCGGATCTTCCCGCCTTGCTCGGTTAACCCGAGCGCGCCCGAACGTCATCATGACGCTGTCGGATTCTCGCGAGGCTCGGATTCTATCGCGAGACTCGGATTCTATATAAGGAGCCGCGCGTCGCCGCCATTTTCACTCGTGCATTGAGATTGATAGGGAGAGGACGTGTCTGGCGTCCTCTCCATTAGAATAGAGATAGATAGATTAGATAGAGAGAGATTGTGCAGAGTCGCAGACAGAGTTAGTTTACCACAGTCAGTGACCAGTGCAGTTGCTAGTTAACTTTTATTTAATATAATATATCCGTTCACTTCTCTCTGCTATATCCGTTCTCTGCCTGAAAAAAAAAACGATACACAGCACAGTCAGTCACACAGTGTGACTCAGTCTGTGTGCACTCAGCTCAGCCCAGTGTGCTGCACAGTCATCAATGTATAAATTAAAAGCTTATAATTAATTGTGGGGGAGACTGGGGAGCACTGCAGGTTGTTAGCAGGAGCCAGGAGTACAATTATATTAATTAACAGTGCACACTTTTGCTGCAGGAGTGGTGACCAGTGCCTGACCACCAGTATAGTATTGTTGTATACTACTAATATCTCTTTAAATATCAACCAGTCTATATTAGCAGCAGACACAGTACAGTGCGGTAGTTCACGGCTGTGGCTACCTCTGTGTCGGCACACGGCAGGCAGTCCGTCCGACCAGAATTGTATTATTTATTATTATATACCTACCACCTAACCGTGGTTTTTTTTTCATTCTTTATACCGTCATAGTGTCATCCTAATTGTTACGAGTATACTACTATCTCTTTATCAACCAGTGTACAGTGCGGTAGTTCACGGCTGTGGCTACCTCTGTGTCGGCACACGGCAGGCAGTCCGTCCGACCAGAATTGTATTATTTATTATTATATACCTACCACCTAACCGTGGTTTTTTTTTCATTCTTTATACCGTCATAGTGTCATCCTAATTGTTACGAGTATACTACTATCTCTTTATCAACCAGTGTACAGTGCGGTAGTTCACGGCTGTGGCTACCTCTGTGTCGGCACACGGCAGGCAGTCCGTCCGACCAGAATTGTATTATTTATTATTATATACCTACCACCTAACCGTGGTTTTTTTTTCATTCTTTATACCGTCATAGTGTCATCCTAATTGTTACGAGTATACTACTATCTCTTTATCAACCAGTGTACAGTGCGGTAGTTCACGGCTGTGGCTACCTCTGTGTCGGCACACGGCAGGCAGTCCGTCCGACCAGAATTGTATTATTTATTATTATATACCTACCACCTAACCGTGGTTTTTTTTTCATTCTTTATACCGTCATAGTGTCATCCTAATTGTTACGAGTATACTACTATCTCTTTATCAACCAGTGTACAGTGCGGTAGTTCACGGCTGTGGCTACCTCTGTGTCGGCACACGGCAGGCAGTCCGTCCGACCAGAATTGTATTATTTATTATTATATACCTACCACCTAACCGTGGTTTTTTTTTCATTCTTTATACCGTCATAGTGTCATCCTAATTGTTACGAGTATACTACTATCTCTTTATCAACCAGTGTACAGTGCGGTAGTTCACGGCTGTGGCTACCTCTGTGTCGGCAGTCGGCAGGCAGTCCGTCCATCCATAATTGTATTATTATTATAATATATACCACCTAACCGTGGTTTTTTTTTCATTCTTTATACCGTCATAGTGTCATACTAGTTGTTACGAGTATACTACTATCTCTTTATCAACCAGTGTACAGTGCGGTAGTTCACGGCTGTGGCTACCTCTGTGTCGGCAGTCGGCAGGCAGTCCGTCCATCCATAATTGTATTATTATTATAATATATACCACCTAACTGTGGTTTTTTTTGCATTCTTTATACCGTCGTCATAGTGTCATACTAGTTGTTACGAGTATACTACTATCTCTTTATCAACCAGTGTACAGTGCGGTAGTTCACGGCTGTGGCTACCTCTGTGTCGGCAGTCGGCAGGCAGTCCGTCCATCCATAATTGTATTATTATTATAATATATACCACCTAACCGTGGTTTTTTTTTCATTCTTTATACCGTCGTCATAGTGTCATACTAGTTGTTACGAGTATACTACTATCTCTTTATCAACCAGTGTACAGTGCGGTAGTTCACGGCTGTGGCTACCTCTGTGTCGGCAGTCGGCAGGCAGTCCGTCCATCCATAATTGTATTATTATTATAATATATACCACCTAACCGTGGTTTTTTTTTCATTCTTTATACCGTCGTCATAGTGTCATACTAGTTGTTACGAGTATACTACTATCTCTTTATCAACCAGTGTACAGTGCGGTAGTTCACGGCTGTGGCTACCTCTGTGTCGGCAGTCGGCAGGCAGTCCGTCCATCCATAATTGTATTATTATTATAATATATACCACCTAACCGTGGTTTTTTTTTCATTCTTTATACCGTCGTCATAGTGTCATACTAGTTGTTACGAGTATACTACTATCTCTTTATCAACCAGTGTACAGTGCGGTAGTTCACGGCTGTGGCTACCTCTGTGTCGGCAGTCGGCAGGCAGTCCGTCCATCCATAATTGTATTATTATTATAATATATACCACCTAACCGTGGTTTTTTTTTCATTCTTTATACCGTCGTCATAGTGTCATACTAGTTGTTACGAGTATACTACTATCTCTTTATCAACCAGTGTACAGTGCGGTAGTTCACGGCTGTGGCTACCTCTGTGTCGGCAGTCGGCAGGCAGTCCGTCCATCCATAATTGTATTATTATTATAATATATACCACCTAACCGTGGTTTTTTTTTCATTCTTTATACCGTCGTCATAGTGTCATACTAGTTGTTACGAGTATACTACTATCTCTTTATCAACCAGTGTACAGTGCGGTAGTTCACGGCTGTGGCTACCTCTGTGTCGGCAGTCGGCAGGCAGTCCGTCCATCCATAATTGTATTATTATTATAATATATACCACCTAACCGTGGTTTTTTTATACCACCTAACCGTGGCAGTCCGTCCATAATTGTATACTAGTATCCAATCCATCCATCTCCATTGTTTACCTGAGGTGCCTTTTAGTTCTGCCTATAAAATATGGAGAACAAAAAAGTTGAGGTTCCAAAATTAGGGAAAGATCAAGATCCACTTCCACCTCGTGCTGAAGCTGCTGCCACTAGTCATGGCCGAGACGATGAAATGCCAGCAACGTCGTCTGCCAAGGCCGATGCCCAATGTCATAGTACAGAGCATGTCAAATCCAAAACACCAAATATCAGAAAAAAAAGGACTCCAAAACCTAAAATAAAATTGTCGGAGGAGAAGCGTAAACTTGCCAATATGCCATTTACCACACGGAGTGGCAAGGAACGGCTGAGGCCCTGGCCTATGTTCATGGCTAGTGGTTCAGCTTCACATGAGGATGGAAGCACTCAGCCTCTCGCTAGAAAACTGAAAAGACTCAAGCTGGCAAAAGCACCGCAAAGAACTGTGCGTTCTTTGAAATCCCAAATCCACAAGGAGAGTCCAATTGTGTCGTTTGCGATGCCTGACCTTCCCAACACTGGACGTGAAGAGCATGCGCCTTCCACTATTTGCATGCCCCCTGCAAGTGCTGGAAGGAGCACCCGCAGTCCAGTTCCTGATAGTCAGATTGAAGATGTCAGTGTTGAAGTACACCAGGATGAGGAGGATATGGGTGTTGCTGGCGCTGGGGAGGAAATTGACCAGGAGGATTCTGATGGTGAGGTGGTTTGTTTAAGTCAGGCACCCGGGGAGACACCTGTTGTCCGTGGGAGGAATATGGCCGTTGACATGCCAGGTGAAAATACCAAAAAAATCAGCTCTTCGGTGTGGAGGTATTTCACCAGAAATGCGGACAACAGGTGTCAAGCCGTGTGTTCCCTTTGTCAAGCTGTAATAAGTAGGGGTAAGGACGTTAACCACCTCGGAACATCCTCCCTTATACGTCACCTGCAGCGCATTCATAATAAGTCAGTGACAAGTTCAAAAACTTTGGGTGACAGCGGAAGCAGTCCACTGACCAGTAAATCCCTTCCTCTTGTAACCAAGCTCACGCAAACCACCCCACCAACTCCCTCAGTGTCAATTTCCTCCTTCCCCAGGAATGCCAATAGTCCTGCAGGCCATGTCACTGGCAAGTCTGACGAGTCCTCTCCTGCCTGGGATTCCTCCGATGCATCCTTGCGTGTAACGCCTACTGCTGCTGGCGCTGCTGTTGTTGCCGCTGGGAGTCGATGGTCATCCCAGAGGGGAAGTCGTAAGCCCACTTGTACTACTTCCAGTAAGCAATTGACTGTTCAACAGTCCTTTGCGAGGAAGATGAAATATCACAGCAGTCATCCTACTGCAAAGCGGATAACTGAGTCCTTGACAACTATGTTGGTGTTAGACGTGCGTCCGGTATCCGCCGTTAGTTCACAGGGAACTAGACAATTTATTGAGGCAGTGTGCCCCCGTTACCAAATACCATCTAGGTTCCACTTCTCTAGGCAGGCGATACCGAGAATGTACACGGACGTCAGAAAAAGACTCACCAGTCTCCTAAAAAATGCAGTTGTACCCAATGTCCACTTAACCACGGACATGTGGACAAGTGGAGCAGGGCAGGGTCAGGACTATATGACTGTGACAGCCCACTGGGTAGATGTATGGACTCCCGCCGCAAGAACAGCAGCGGCGGCACCAGTAGCAGCATCTCGCAAACGCCAACTCTTTCCTAGGCAGGCTACGCTTTGTATCACCGCTTTCCAGAATACGCACACAGCTGAAAACCTCTTACGGCAACTGAGGAAGATCATCGCGGAATGGCTTACCCCAATTGGACTCTCCTGTGGATTTGTGGCATCGGACAACGCCAGCAATATTGTGTGTGCATTAAATATGGGCAAATTCCAGCACGTCCCATGTTTTGCACATACCTTGAATTTGGTGGTGCAGAATTTTTTAAAAAACGACAGGGGCGTGCAAGAGATGCTGTCGGTGGCCAGAAAAATTGCGGGACACTTTCGGCGTACAGGCACCACGTACAGAAGACTGGAGCACCACCAAAAACTACTGAACCTGCCCTGCCATCATCTGAAGCAAGAAGTGGTAACGAGGTGGAATTCAACCCTCTATATGCTTCAGAGGTTGGAGGAGC
This sequence comes from Pseudophryne corroboree, assembly GCF_028390025.1. Lineage (NCBI taxonomy): Eukaryota > Metazoa > Chordata > Amphibia > Anura > Myobatrachidae > Pseudophryne > Pseudophryne corroboree. The sequence goes on along the minus strand of NC_086444.1, from coordinate 314,411,193 downwards.
AGCAAAAGGCCATTCAAGCCTATACAATTGAGCACGATATAGGAGATGGAATGCACCTGTCTCAAGTGCAGTGGAGAATGATTTCAACGTTGTGCAAGGTTCTGATGCCCTTTGAACTTGCCACACGTGAAGTCAGTTCAGACACTGCCAGCCTGAGTCAGGTCATTCCCCTCATCAGGCTTTTGCAGAAGAAGCTGGAGGCATTGAAGAAGGAGCTAACACGGAGCGATTCCGCTAGGCATGTGGGACTTGTGGATGCAGCCCTTAATTCGCTTAACAAGGATTCACGGGTGGTCAATCTGTTGAAATCAGAGCACTACATTTTGGCCACCGTGCTCGATCCTAGATTTAAAGCCTACCTTGGATCTCTCTTTCCGGCAGACACAGGTCTGCTGGGGTTGAAAGACCTGCTGGTGACAAAATTGTCAAGTCAAGCGGAACGCGACCTGTCAACATCTCCTCCTTCACATTCTCCCGCAACTGGGGGTGCGAGGAAAAGGCTCAGAATTCCGAGCCCACCCGCTGGCGGTGATGCAGGGCAGTCTGGAGCGACTGCTGATGCTGACATCTGGTCCGGACTGAAGGACCTGCCAACGATTACGGACATGTCGTCTACTGTCACTGCATATGATTCTCTCAACATTGATAGAATGGTGGAGGATTATATGAGTGACCGCATCCAAGTAGGCACGTCACACAGTCCGTACTTATACTGGCAGGAAAAAGAGGCAATTTGGAGGCCCTTGCACAAACTGGCTTTATTCTACCTAAGTTGCCCTCCCACAAGTGTGTACTCCGAAAGAGTGTTTAGTGCCGCCGCTCACCTTGTCAGCAATCGGCGTACGAGGTTACATCCAGAAAATGTGGAGAAGATGATGTTCATTAAAATGAATTATAATCAATTCCTCCGCGGAGACATTGACCAGCAGCAATTGCCTCCACAAAGTACACAGGGAGCTGAGATGGTGGATTCCAGTGGGGACGAATTGATAATCTGTGAGGAGGGGGATGTACACGGTGATATATCGGAGGGTGAAGATGAGGTGGACATCTTGCCTCTGTAGAGCCAGTTTGTGCAAGGAGAGATTAATTGCTTCTTTTTTGGGGGGGGGTCCAAACCAACCCGTCATATCAGTCACAGTCGTGTGGCAGACCCTGTCACTGAAATGATGGGTTGGTTAAAGTGTGCATGTCCTGTTTTGTTTATACAACATAAGGGTGGGTGGGAGGGCCCAAGGATAATTCCATCTTGCACCTCTTTTTTCTTTTCTTTTTCTTTGCATCATGTGCTGATTGGGGAGGGTTTTTTGGAAGGGACATCCTGCGTGACACTGCAGTGCCACTCCTAGATGGGCCCGGTGTTTGTGTCGGCCACTAGGGTCGCTAATCTTACTCACACAGCTACCTCATTGCGCCTCTTTTTTTCTTTGCGTCATGTGCTGTTTGGGGAGGGTTTTTTGGAAGGGACATCCTGCGTGACACTGCAGTGCCACTCCTAGATGGGCCCGGTGTTTGTGTCGGCCACTAGGGTCGCTAATCTTACTCACACAGTCAGCTACCTCATTGCGCCTCTTTTTTTCTTTGCGTCATGTGCTGTTTGGGGAGGGTTTTTTGGAAGGGCCATCCTGCGTGACACTGCAGTGCCACTCCTAGATGGGCCCGGTGTTTGTGTCGGCCACTAGGGTCGCTAATCTTACTCACACAGCTACCTCATTGCGCCTCTTTTTTTCTTTGCGTCATGTGCTGTTTGGGGAGGGTTTTTTGGAAGGGCCATCCTGCGTGACACTGCAGTGCCACTCCTAGATGGGCCCGGTGTTTGTGTCGGCCACTAGGGTCGCTAATCTTACTCACACAGCTACCTCATTGCGCCTCTTTTTTTCTTTGCGTCATGTGCTGTTTGGGGAGGGTTTTTTGGAAGGGACATCCTGCGTGACACTGCAGTGCCACTCCTAGATGGGCCCGGTGTTTGTGTCGGCCACTAGGGTCGCTTATCTTACTCACACAGCGACCTCGGTGCAAATTTTAGGACTAAAAATAATATTGTGAGGTGTGAGGTATTCAGAATAGACTGAAAATGAGTGTAAATTATGGTTTTTGAGGTTAATAATACTTTGGGATCAAAATGACCCCCAAATTCTATGATTTAAGCTGTTTTTTAGTGTTTTTGGAAAAAAACACCCGAATCCAAAACACACCCGAATCCGACAAAAATAATTCGGTGAGGTTTTGCCAAAACGCGTTCGAACCCAAAACACGGCCGCGGAACCGAACCCAAAACCAAAACACAAAACCCGAAAAATTTCAGGCGCTCATCTCTAGTGTATAAGGTGTATATGAAACATAAATGAATTATGTGAATGTACACTCACTTTGTCTAATGCACAAAGTTATTAAAAATATTGGCTAAAATTACCTTCAGGCTGTGTGTATAAGGTGTAAATGAATCATAAATGCATTCTGTGCTTAGACTTAGGTCCCATCGCCATGATATCTCATTATATTATGCAATTATTCCAAAATACGGAATAATCCGATATCCAAAATACTTCTGGTCCCAAGCATTTTGGATAAGGGATACTCAACCTGTATTAGATTTTAGTTGATGTCTTTTAAAGTGTGTTGCACTTTTACAAATGAATTGTGATTTTCTATATGTGGTTATATATAAATACAGTATATATACACCTTTTTAATTACATAATACATGTGAGATTATATTTCAAATTGTCCCACTATGTTTTACAGTATAAGCGCTGGTATATTTTTTTTATTTAATATATATATTGTGACAAGAACACTGGGATAGTGTTTGAGGGCAGGTATATTTGTCCCAGGTTCTTGTCTTACATGTTTTAGAAAATGTTAACTTCTAGGAAAAATGCTTTTTGTTTTGTCTGAACCTTTTCAGTTTGCTGTAAAAGCTGGGTAAAGGCTCTGAGAGAGAGATAAGGCGAGTTCTAGACATTGGGCCCAGTTCGGGTCTTTGGCCTCACAGAGGGCTAATCAGGGTTTCAGCTGTGTAAGAGTGATATAGTGCTTCTAACCTGATTAGGATGGGCAGACTGCCTGGGAAGGCTGAGGGATCTGTGTGTGAGAGACACGCTTTCTGATGCAAGTAAGCTATACAGTATGTACTGAAGAACTCTGTGTTTTGTTTAGTGACAGTTAGGAATATCTTATGTTTAGTTAGTGCCGGACAGGCAAGGTATTTTTATTTTGGGGTTTGTTTTATTTTCTGTTTCAATAAAACTGGCCGGGGTCAGTTGTACCAGAAACTGGACTTGTGTTGTTCCTCAGCTGCTGCGTGCTACCATATTCCCCAGGAAAAGGCGCCTTGCACCCCTACAGTGTTACAACTTGGTGGAGAATGCGAGCAACCCCGTTCTGCGCATAAGTGAAAGCAGCAGCTTTGTGAGGCCTGCAGAAAACGGTGGTTTATGCAGATACAGCCCAGTGTGAAGTTACTGAGACTCACCCCTGAGGGTTTGATATATGTCTTGGGTGAAAGCAGCTACAAAGCCGCCTGAAAAATCTGTCGACATGGAGGATCTGCTTAAAGCCTTGCTGCAAGCTACAGCGGCTCAGCAGGAGGCCAACCGACAGCAGCAGGTGGCAATGGAGGAAAATAGGAGACAGCAGCAGGTGGCTATTGACGAACTTTACCGGCAACAGCGTCAGGATAGAGAGGCCTTAACAGAAGTGGTGCAGAGCCTTGCAGCCCGGATTGGAGATGTGGCCGTCAGTGCTCCGACCAGCTCTAGTTCTATACGGGCCAGTCACTTCTTGCAGAAAATGACAGAGGCTGACGATGTGGAGGCCTACTTGACCACGTTTGAAAGGACTGCAGAGCGTGAGAACTGGCCAAAAGCACAGTGGGCCAGTCTGCTGGCACCTTTTCTGTCAGGTGAGCCCCAAAAAGCGTACTTTGATTTAAGCCCTGCTGAGGCTCGGGACTATGATAAACTAAAGACTGAGATCCTGACCCGCCTGGGAGTCACGCTGTCAGTACGAGCACAACGGGTGCACCGTTGGGTGTACGCCATGGAGAAGCCTCCGCGCTCTCAGATGCACGACCTTATTCAGCTAACAAAAAAATGGCTACAGCCAGAGACATTAACTGGTCCCCAGATGGTTGAAAGAGTCGTCATGGACCGCTACTTGAGATCTTTGCCCATGGTCCTGCGCAAGTGGGTGAGCCATGGAAACCCGGGTACTGCTGACCAATTAGTAGACATGGTAGAGCGGTATTTGGCAGCAGAGGAACTACTGATGACCACCCAGCAACCCATAGATCCTCGACAGCGCCCTTCAGTAAAGACTGGTAAGACTGTTCCGTGGGAAAACGTTGCTGGGCGGTTAAGAGAACGCAAGGCTGGAGAGACTGTAAACACTGGCCCTGGAGACAGGCCAATGGGGCTAGAACGGTCTATGTTGCCCAAACGGGTTGATAATCGTGTGGTTAAATGTTTTAGATGTGGTATGCCAGGTCATGTTGTTGCCAATTGCCCAGTCATGCAAGAACCCATGCAATGTGATGCTGCCTTTGAATGTCGCAGAATGTCTTTCTTTGCTAGGTTAGCCTGTACTGTGGTACCTTCACCTGAGCTGGAAAAACAAATGTGTGATGTGTTCTTAGAGGGTAACCGGGTAGAGGCCTTGCTAGATTCAGGAAGTTTAGTTACCCTCGTGAAAGCTGGGTTAGTGAACCCCTTAAAGGTCCAGCAAATACCTATTGGGGTAACTTGCATACATGGGGATACCCAACATTATGCCACTGCTGAGGTGAATATAGAAACTTGTTGTGGGTCAGCAATGGTTAAAGTGGGACTGGTCCCTAGCTTGGTGCATGAGGCCATAATAGGGAGGGATTTTCCTCATTTTTGGAAACTGTGGGAATCACGGTTATCAACAGATGTGAGAAGTAAAAAGCCAGTTGATAATACCGGTGATTTTATGGATGTACGTGGGTCTTCGGAACTTTCTGGCCCTTTGCCTTTTGCTAGTTTGGCTGGGGAAGTGACAGATGGGGAGTCCAGTGAGGACCCTCTTGCCGGGAACAGAGACATAGTAGTTAGAACTGAAAGCGTGCCTGACCTGGAGGTAAAGAAGGATCTGTTTGCGTCTGAACAGTTAAAGGATCCTACCTTAATAAAGGCTAGAGAGAATGTTAAGATTGTTAATGGGGAACCTGTGGTACCAGGTGACAGGGTTACGTATCCCCACATGGCCATCTGTAATGAGCTCTTGTACCACATTGTCAAAAGGGGTGAGGATGTGGTAGAACAGCTGGTAGTTCCCCAGCCTTATCGGAGAACGGTACTAGATTTAGCTCAGTCACGTTACCGCAGGACATTTAGGGGCAGAAAAAACCACTGAAAGAGTTTTACAAAGGTTCTTTTGGCCAGGGGTTTATAAAGAAGTGTCTGAATATTGTTCTTCCTGTCCTGAATGCCAGTATCATGCCCCTAGACCCCATTTCAGGAGCCCACTAGTTCCCATGCCTATTATAGAGGTCCCGTTTGACAGAATAGCCATGGATCTCGTGGGGCCCTTGTTAAAGTCTGCTCGGGGCCATCAGTATATCCTGGTAATTATGGACTATGCCACTCGATATCCTGAGGCTGTCCCTTTACGCACTATCACAACCAAGACGATAGCTAAGGAGCTGGTGCAGGTATTTAGTAGAGTGGGAATACCAAAAGAAATTTTGACTGACCAAGGTACTCCATTTATGTCAAGGATCATGAAAGAATTGTGCAAGTTATTTAAGGTCACTCACCTCAGGACGTCCATCTACCATCCCCAAACTGACGGGTTGGTGGAAAGGTTTAATAAAACATTAAAAAGTATGTTAAAAAAGGTTGTTGAGAGAGATGGGAAAAACTGGGATTGTTTGTTGCCCTACTTGTTAATGGCCATCAGAGAAGTTCCTCAGTCCTCTACGGGGTTTTCTCCGTTTGATTTGTTGTATGGTAGACACCCCAGAGGGTTGTTGGATATTGCCAAAGAGACGTGGGAAGGACAGCCCACTCCTTATAGAAGCGTTATTGAGCATGTAACACAAATGCAGGATAGGATTGCAGCCGTGGTACCTGTTGTCAGAGAGCACATGGAACAGGCCCAAAGTGCTCAACAGAGGGTCTATAACCGGAGTGCCAAGATACGGGAATTTGCTCCTGGAGATAGAGTTCTTGTTTTGGTACCCACTGTGGAAAGCAAATTCCTAGCTAAATGGCAGGGTCCATTTGAGATTAGGGAAAAAGTGAATGAGGTTAATTACAAAGTATACCAGCCGGGAAAGAGAAAACCCGAACAGATTTACCATGTTAACTTAATCAAACCCTGGAAAGATAGGTTGTCTCTGTCAGCGGAGCCTTGCCCTTCGGTGTCTTCACCCCGGTTGCTTCCCGCAGTGAAGGTGTCAGAGACATTATCAGCTGATCAGAACAATCAGGTTAAAGAATTTCTCATCCAAAATAGGGAGGTATTTTCAGAGCTGCCTGGCCGAACGACCATAATAAAACATGACATTGTCACAGAACCAGGGGTCAGGGTTCATTTAAAGCCATATAGGATTCCTGAAGCTCAGCGAGAAGCTATTTCTAAGGAAGTTAAAACCATGTTAGAACTTGGAGTCATAGAGGAGTCTAACAGTGAGTGGTCCAGTCCCATAGTGCTCATCCCGAAGCCCGACGGTAGCATACGCTTCTGTAATGACTTTCGTAAGTTAAATGAGGTGTCCAAGTTTGACGCATACCCCAAGCCCCGTGTGGATGAGCTTGTAGAAAGGCTGGGAACAGCCAGGTTTCTCACCACATTGGACCTGACCAAAGGTTACTGGCAAATACCTTTATCTGATAGCGCCAAAGAAAAAACAGCCTTTTCGGTTCCGGAGGGGCTGTACCAGTATAAGATGTTACCCTTTGGGTTGCATGGGGCTCCAGCAACCTTTCAACGGGCGATGGATAAAATTTTGAGGCCCCATAGAAAATATGCAGCTGCCTATTTGGATGATGTGGTAATTCACAGTACAGACTGGGGGTCCCATTTGGTTAAAGTACAAGCAGTACTGGACTCAATCAGAGAGGCAGGGTTAACTGCTAACCCAAAGAAGTGCTGCCTCGCAATGGAGGAGGTCAAATACTTGGGCTTCACCATAGGCAGAGGTCTGATTAGGCCCCAATTGAATAAAGTTGATGCTATTCAAAACTGGCCTCGTCCAGTGAATAAAAAACAGGTAAGGGCTTTTTTGGGAATTACTGGGTACTATAGACGGTTTATTCCTAATTTTGCGACCACAGCGGTGCCGTTGTCAGACCTTACCAAAGGGAAGCAGTCAAATGTGGTGAAATGGAACCCTGATGCAGAAAAGGCGTTCCAAGCGTTAAAAGTGGCTTTGTGTTCACAACCGGTGTTGATAACACCAGATTTTTCAAAAGAATTTGTGGTACAGACAGATGCCTCAGAGGTAGGGATAGGTGCTGTGCTGTCCCAAACCAGAGATGGGGACGAACACCCTATCATTTATTTGAGTAGGAAACTCAATGAGCATGAAAAAAGGTATGCCATTGTGGAAAAGGAGGCTTTGGCCATTAAGTGGGCACTAGATACCTTGAGATATTACCTCTTGGGTAGACAATTCAGACTAGTGACAGACCATGCCCCTTTAAAATGGATGTATGTAAATAGAGGCAAGAATGCTCGTGTAACTAGATGGTTTCTAGCGTTGCAGGACTTTAAGTTTACTGTCGAACATAGACCGGGAACACAATTGGCCAACGCAGATGCATTGTCTCGCATCTTCTGTTTGGGGGCTACAAGTGTTCCGGCCCCTAGGTCGAAACAGGGGAGGGGGATATGTGACAAGAACACTGGGATAGTGTTTGAGGGCAGGTATATTTGTCCCAGGTTCTTGTCTTACATGTTTTAGAAAATGTTAACTTCTAGGAAAAATGCTTTTTGTTTTGTCTGAACCTTTTCAGTTTGCTGTAAAAGCTGGGTAAAGGCTCTGAGAGAGAGATAAGGCGAGTTCTAGACATTGGGCCCAGTTCGGGTCTTTGGCCTCACAGAGGGCTAATCAGGGTTTCAGCTGTGTAAGAGTGATATAGTGCTTCTAACCTGATTAGTATGGGCAGACTGCCTGGGAAGGCTGAGGGATCTGTGTGTGAGAGACACGCTTTCTGATGCAAGTAAGCTATACAGTATGTACTGAAGAACTCTGTGTTTTGTTTAGTGACAGTTAGGAATATCTTATGTTTAGTTAGTGCCGGACAGGCAAGGTATTTTTATTTTGGGGTTTGTTTTATTTTCTGTTTCAATAAAACTGGCCGGGGTCAGTTGTACCAGAAACTGGACTTGTGTTGTTCCTCAGCTGCTGCGTGCTACCATATTCCCCAGGAAAAGGCGCCTTGCACCCCTACAGTGTTACAACTTATATATATATATATATATATACATATACACACACACACACATATATATATATATATATATATATATATATATATATATATATATATATATTTGGAGTGTGACAGCTCCGTTACCAGCTGCTATTGACAGCGCACCATTTTTTTAGTATTTCTATAAAAATGCGATTTTAAGGGCTTGGAGGACAATTTTGCGAATTCTCCTAATGTCCTTTAGTACATTTAGGTGATACTAAAATAATGTGGAAAAAATGGTGTGAAAACACAGTATTTCACATTGTTTTAGAAAAAAATATTTTTGATAAATATGCCCGTAAGTCTTGTAGAGTGGAGAAGATAAACTACCAATCCATCAGCTCTTGTCATTTGTCATTTTTCCAGGACCGCCTGTAACATGCAGTTAGGAACAGATTTACTGGAACTTTATCTCTCTCCAAGGCTAAGTATATTTCCCCCGTAGTCAGCTGTATTCCCCATTTGGCGATGTGGAACTCTTGTGACAACCTATAAATAATAATAACTTCAGGGGCATTCTCAACCCACCTGCTAGCTCTCAGCATGCCTCTCCCTACTCCTCTCAGGCGTTATCCGTTTGGATGGTCGACCATGTAATGGTCGACAGTCATTAGGTCGACCACTATTGGTCGACACATGAAAATGGTCAACACATAACAGGTCGACATACTGTATGAAAAGGTCGACATGTTTTTTTTTTTTTATAAATTAGATTTTTAGATTTTTCATACATTACCATCCACGTGGACTACGATTGGGAATAGTAACCTGTGCCGAGCACAGCGAAGCACCTTGCCCGCAGCCGCGAGCTATGCAAGGGGACGGGGTACATTAATTGGGGTTCCTGGTCATGTTACGGAAAAAATTACACCAAAAATAGTTCAAAAATTCATGTTGACCTTTTCATGTGTCGACCATGTGCCCATGTCAATGAAGACTAATAGTGGTCGACCCAATGACTGTCGACCATAACATGGTCGATCATTCATACCGGAACCCTCTCAGGCCCAGTGGTGAATTTCCCACTAGGCATGTGCCCAGGGGCGGTGGCACTTGGATGCTTGTTTTAGTGCTGTCCAAATATTTCCACTCTACTGTACCATACAGCACATTGAGTGGAGTGTAACCCAGTAGGAACTCCCCTGTAAACTTTTCTACTTTGTAAATACGCATACATAATTAAAAATAAAACAAAATATCATGGTTCATGTCTTTTTTATTATATTAAATTGGTATTCATCAAATGAAGGCTTTTAACCAATCATTAAAATAATACAATTAGACAGAGGGGGGCAGATGTTACTGTTGTGCCTAGAGGCGCCATGACCCCTAAATTCACCCCTGCTCAGGCCACTGGTAATTCAGGAGTTTCCTGCACTAGTTTTTAGCAGTAGCGAATGAGAGAAATAAGTCAAACCGTACAACAACAACAAAAAAATGAACGTACTCAAAAGAAAAGTAGGATTCATGCATACCCAATAAAATTCTGGTTTTAAAAGTATTGGTCAGTAGTTGTGGTGTGTGCTAGCAACTGTGCAGCTAGGGGAGAGAGAGCAAGAGGAACCCAACAACACATCCTAAATGTAGCAAAATGAGATAAAATAAATGTAGAAATAAACCCACATATCATGTTCTGCTAAAAGAGCGGAAGCATAATAAAGTCCTTTGTATTATTATTATTATTATTATCTGTACAGTAACAAGTGCATATCTTAATGACTGCTCCAAGACGTGCTTTCTGACAGTCATTTGCTGTGTGACAGTAATATATCAGTCAGTAGTGTATAGCTAAGGAGGACACACGGCGAATGGAATACTAGTATAAACAGAGATGAGCGTGAGGTCACCCAGTACATACGCAGAAGACAAGGAAACTAGGTAAATCCTGAGGGGTCAGGAAAAACATTATTGTCCTCCCTGCCAGCGCCCTCCACACTGGCTGCGCCAGAAGCCTCCGGAGGGATGAGCCATGTGATGGATACGGAGTGCGGTCCTTACCTCTTCCCTACGCCTCCAGCTCACCTGTTATAGCCGGATGCTTCTGCTGCTGCGTTCATGAGACAGTCGGTGACGCCACGAAGCCACACCCACTGCATGCGACCACTGTCCTGCAGCACCAGTGAGTCGCGCTCAGGATCTGGTTAAAGGGCCAGCACGGCACTGAGTGACCCGGGGCAGCTTCCAGGTCGCTGCTGGCATGGTTGGCATTTTTATTTGCACCATGAATGAGGGTTTAGAACCGAGTCACTAATATCTGTCACTGTGGGTTCTGAGCATTTACCAGTCTATTGTACAACATGCTGCTATGTTATACTGATACACTGTAATAACATACCTCCCAACATGACCCTCTCCAGGAGGGACAGAATGCTCTGCTCCTGGACATCCCTCTTAATTTATGATTGCCAGCAGCTGTGTTGAAGGGTTCACTACGGCTGGCCGGCGGTCGGGCTCCCGGCGACCAGCATCCCGGCGCCGGGAGCCCGACCGCCGGCTTACCGACAGCTTGGCGAGCGCAAGTGAGCCCCTTGCGGGCTCGCTGCGCTCGCCACGCTACGGGCACGGTGGCGCGCTACGCGCGCCACACTATTTTATTCTCCCTCTATGGGGGTCGTGGACCCCCACGAGGGAAAATAAGTGTCGGTATGCCGGCTGTCGGGCTCCCGGCGCCGGTATACTGAGCGCCGGGAGCCCGACCGCCGGCAAACAGAAGACCACCCGTGTTGAACAGGCTAATGGATAAGAAAGGTGTTTCAGCACAGGTGAGGGCAATCATACATTAAGAGGGAAGTCCAGGAGCAGAGCATTCTGTCCCTCCTGGAGAGGGTCATGTTGGGAGGTATGGTAATAAGGGCCTTATTTAATAATATCCCATAGGTAGATGCTAGACTCAAGAGGGCTAAGGGACCTTTTCCGTCTGGGGGAGGAGTCACAACACAAGGGGGAGGAGCAAGGCCAGCGGGATAGTTCCTCTACTATCCACGCCACCAACTACTACCTTTAGTAATCAGGTGGCGAGCGGAGCGGAGCGAGCCACCGAGCCCGAAGCGTGGCGAGCGAAGTGAGCCCGCGAGGGTACTTTTCGGGTACCCTGTTCGCCCGTAGCTACTCCCCCTGGTGACGTGTCTCCTCCCCTAGATACGTCAGAAGGTCCCTTCTCCCACTCCGAAATAGAATCAACCATAAATTAAGGGCCCCATACACTTATGCGACCACATGTCGCAGGCGATCACCCTGGCAGCCACCCGGAGAGCAGGATCGCCCAAGATACATTGTATGCTGTCCTTTTGCATACAATGTATCTTGTGCATTACCAGCCATGCCCCCAGGTCAGACCTGATTGAATGTGCAGCACATTCAATCTGGAGGATCCGATCCGATGCTCACGGGAACACGTATTGGATCGGAAACACCTCCAATTTAATCCAATATATATCCGGCCGAAATCGGGCAATTATCGCTCTAGTGTATGGGGCCCTTTACACTTGTAATTGCCGCTATTCTTAGTGATAATAGATGAATTAAAGAGAATTTATTGTTAAAGTCACGCTGGGAAAGCGATAACTGTGCCCCATTCAAAGTGCTTCTGCTCATCACGTACACACAGGGCCTAATTCAGAGCTGATTGCAGCATCAAATTTGTCAGCAGTTGGGCAAAACCATGTGCGCTGCACAGGGCCGTAACTACGTGTGTGCCAAGTGGGCTTGGCACACAGCGCAGTTGCCCTGAGGGCGCACGGCCAGCGGCATGTAATAAGTCAAATTGACTCATTACATGCCGCCTGTTCTGTGCTGTGCGCCGCCGCGATGTGGAGGGAGAAGAGAGCAGCGCCGGGCAGGTGAGAAGGAGGAGGAGGGAGGGGGACTGGAGCCGCAGCAGCGCTATTTCATTGGTAGTAAGCGCCGCTGCAGCAGCCCCCTCTCCTTCCGTATTGGCTGCCTGGCGCTGCTGTGGATGCTGGGATGTGGTTCCTCCATCCCAGCATCCACAGCAGCGCCAGGCAGCCAATACGGAAGGAGAGGGGACTGCTGCAGCGGCGCTTACTACCAATGAAATAGCGCTGCTGCAGCTCCAGTCTCCCTCCCTCCCTCCTCCTACTCACCTGCCTGCACCGAGGAAGCTGCACGAGGAGCTTGTCAGTGGGGAGATGGTAAGTATCTCTCTCTCTCTCTCTCTCGGACACCGTCTGCCATAATGTGTAAAAAGGGGGCCTGGCTGCCGCAATGTGTAAAAAGGGGGCCTGGCTGCTGCAATGTGTAAAAAGGGGGCCTGGCTGCCGCAATGTGTAAAAAGGGGGCCTGGCTGCCGCAATGTGTAAAAAGGGGGACTGGCTGCCGCAATGTGTAAAAAGGGGGCCTGGCTGCCGGAATGTGTAAAAAGGGGGTCTGGCTGCCGCAATGTGTAAAAAGGGGGACTGGCTGCCGCAATGTGTAAAAAGGGGGACTGGCTGCCGCAATGTGTAAAAAGTGGTACACCATCTGCCGTAATATGTAAAAAGGGGGCGTGGCTGCCGCAATGTGTAAAAAGGGGTACACCATCTGCCGTAATATGTAAAAAGGGGGCCTGGCTGCCGCAATGTGTAAAAAGGGAGACTGGCTGCCGTAATGTGTAAAAAGGAGGACCGGCTGCCGCAATGTGTAAAAAGGGGTACACCATCTGCCGTAATATGCAAAAAGGGGGCTGGCTGCCGCAATGTGTAAAAAGGGGACTGGCTGCCGCAATGTGTAAAAAGGGGTACTGGCTGCCGCAATGTGTAAAAAGGGGGTCTGGCTGCCGCAATGTGTAAAAAGGGGGACTGGCTGCCGCAATGTGTAAAAAGGGGGCCTGGCTGCCGGAATGTGTAAAAAGGGGGTCTGGCTGCCGCAATGTGTAAAAAGGGGGACTGGCTGCCGCAATGTGTAAAAAGGGGGACTGGCTGCCGTAATGTGTAAAAAGTGGTACACCATCTGCCGTAATATGTAAAAAGGGGGCCTGGCTGCCGCAATGTGTAAAAAGGGGTACACCATCTGCCGTAATATGTAAAAAGGGGGCCTGGCTGCCGCAATGTGTAAAAAGGGAGACTGGCTGCCGTAATGTGTAAAAAGGAGGACCGGCTGCTGCAATGTGTAAAAAGGGGTACACCATCTGCCGTAATATGCAAAAAGGGGGCCTGGCTGCCGCAATGTGTAAAAAGGGGACTGGCTGCCGCAATGTGTAAAAAGGGGACTGGCTGCCGCAATGTGTAAAAAGGGGGACTGGCTGCCGCAATGTGTAAAAAGGGGGACTGGCTGCCGCAATGTGTAAAAAGGGGGACGCTGGCTGCTGCAATGTGTATAAAGGGTGACACCATCTGCCGTTATGTGTAAAAAGGGGGACGCTGTCTGCCGTAATATGTAAAAAGGGGGACTGTCTGCTGTAATGTGTAAAAAGGGGGACGCTGTCTGCTGTAATGTATAAAAGGGTCTCTACCTGGTGTAGTGGCGCTACTGTGCAGCGTAATTTGAATAATGGAGACTACTGTGCACCGTAGTATGAATTGCTATTATTTCGTGGCCACGCCCCTTCCCCATAAAGCCACGCCCCTATATATTTTCCGCGCGCCTACGGCGCGCACTGCCCCTATCTTGCATGGGGGCGCCAATGTCGTTTCTTGCACACAGCGCTAAAATGCCTAGTTACGGCACTGGCGCTGCATGGGAGGCAGATATAATATGTGCAGAGAGAGTTAGATATGGGTGGGGTGTGTTTAAACTGAAATCTAAATTGCAGTGTAAAAATATAGCAGCCAGTATTTACCATGCACAGAAATAATCCACCCACATTTAACTCTCTGCAAATGTTACATCTGCCACACCTGCACCGCACATGGGGGGTCATTCTGACCCAATCGCACGCTGCAGTTTATCGCAGCGGCGCGATCGAGTCAGAACTGCGCCGGCCGAAGGCCGTCGCTGTGCTACGATCGCCTCAGCCTGATTGACAGGCAGAGGCGGTCGCTGGGCGGGGGAACGGCGGCGTTTGGCCGGTGTTTTGTTGGCGCGGTCCGGGCAATGCAGGCGTGGCCGGACCGTGCGGGGGAGCGGGCCGCAGCGGCTGCGTGACGTCACACGCAGCAGCTGCGTGACGTCACACGCAGCAGCTGCGTGATGTCACACGCAGCAGCTGCGTGCCGGGGAGCGATGAGTAGCTCCCGGCCAGCACGCTAAAGCTGCGCTGGCTGGGAGCTACTCCTCAAGTGCAAAAGCTTTTGCACTTCTGTGGGGGAGGGGCTAAATTTGTTAGCAGTTGGGCAAAACTATGGGGGTCATTCCGAGTTGTTCGCTCGCAAGCTGCTTTTAGCAGCTTTACACACGCTAAGCCGCCGCCTACTGGGAGTGAATCTTAGCTTCTTAAAATTGCGAACGAAAGATTCGCAATATAGCGAAAAGACATCTCTGTGCAGTTTCTGAGTAGCTTCAAACTTACTCGGCATCTGCGATCAGTTCAGTCAGTGTCGTTCCTGGTTTGACGTCATAAACACACCCAGCGTTCGCCCAGACACTCCTCCGTTTCTCCAGCCACTCCCGCGTTTTTCCCAGAAACTGTAGCGTTTTTTCTCACACACCCATAAAACGGCCAGTTTCCGCCCAGAAACACCCACTTCCTGTCAATCACATTACGATCACCAGAACGAGGAAAAAACCGTGAGTAAAATACCTAACTGCATAGCAAATTTACTTGGCGCAGTCGCACTGCGGACATTGCGCATGCGCACTAAGCGAAAAATCGCTGCGATGCGAAAAAATTTACCGAGCGAACAACTCGGAATGACCCCCTATGTGCACTTCAGGGGGGGCAGATATAACATTTACAGAGAGAGTTAGATTTCGGTGGGTTATTTTGTTTCTGTGCAGGGCAAATACTGGCTGCTTTATTTTTACACTGCAATTTTGATTTCCGTTTGAACACACCCCACCCAAATCTAAATCTCTCTGTACATGTTATATCTGCCCCTTGCAGTGCACATGGTTTTGCCCAACTGCTAACAAATTTGCTGCTGCAATCAGCTCTCAATTAGGCCCTACGTGTGATATGGACTGTGGTGGTCATTCCGAGTTGATCGCTCGCTGCCGATTTTCGCAGTGCAGCGATCAAGTGAAAAAACGGCAAAAATGCGCATGCGCATGCGCTAACTACTTTCACACAAAACTTTGTAGATTTACACAGGGCCGGTTCTAGCCCTTCTTGCGCCCCGGGCGGGAAATAGGGGTGTGGCTTCATACAGGGGGCGTGGCCAGTTACGCCCCCTGTACAGTAGAGTAGCGCTGCTGAAATGCTGAGCGGTACGCGATGACGTTATCACGCACCGCACAGCAAAGGTCCTCTCCACGAAGGGAAACTAGACGCGTAGCATCTAGTTCCCTTCGTGGAGAGGACCATTGCTGTGCGGTGCGAGATGACGTCATCGAGCATCGCACAGCAAAGGTCCTCTCCACGAAGGAAAACTAGACGCGTAGCGTCTAGTTCCCTTCACAGGGGGACACAGCGGGCAGCACAGCAGTAGCGGGTCTTGCCATGGTGCGGCGCCCTCCGGAAGGCGGCGCCCCGGGCAAAAGTCCTGCTTGCCCGTGGAAAGATCCGCTACTGGATTTACACAAGCTCGATAAACATTTTTTCATCGCTTGAGTGATCGTAGTGTGATTGACAGGAAGTGGGTGTTTCTGGGCAGAAACTGGGCGTTTTCAGGGAGTATGCTAAAAAATGCAGGCGTGCCAGGTAAAAATGCAGGAGTGGCTGGAGAAACGGGGGGAGTGGCTGGCCGAACGCAGGGCGTGTTTGTGACGTCAAACCAGGAACTAAACGGACTGAGGTGATCGCAATCTAGGAGTAGGTCTGGATGGAACTACTCAGAAACTGCAGGGAATTATTTAGTAGCAGTTCTGCTAATCTTTCGTTCGCTATTCTGATAAGCTAAGATACACTCCCAGAGGGCGGCGGCCTAGCATTTGCAATGCTGCTAAAAGCAGCTAGCGAGCAAACAACTCGGAATGAGGGCCTGTAGTCCATATCGCGCAGTAAATCGCACCGTGTGTATGCACCTTTACAGCAACTTTTGTAAGGCTGCCAATCAATAAGCATCTTTGACAGTTAGTTGTAACAACTGGAATCAATGCTAAGCTAACATTGATTCCTGTTGCCGATATAAATTATTGGCCCATAGCCCTGAGGGTTGGTGGCTTTGAAAAAATGTCAGTTAGTAAATATACCCCCTGGTGCCTTTATCATTAAATATTTGCAGCTTTTGGGGCTTGCAGGGGGTAACCGCAAATATTTAGTATTCCCCAAATGCATCACAGAGGGACCACAGCAGATATCACCAATATCGGCTGCGAACCCTCTATTCCTTCCAACATCCGAAACACCCATAGGTTTCTATTGGGGATGTGATGATGCCAAATTTATGCCAGAGATTGGTCCCCGCCCAATGGGCTACACATCGCAAACCTAGCTGGGAGAGGGTTCCCCCATAAATCCCCACAATGGCCGCCAGCTGGACTGTGTATGTGCAGGAGCCCTGGCACCACACCGCAGGAACCGGTTCCTTTCAGAGCTCCTGTCCCTGCAGCTGCTTCATGATACATTTGCCTGCTATAATGACATTCAGTACTGCAATGCGATTCTCAGTGTTATACAGTGGTGCAAGTATGCAGGTACGCTCAGGTACGGAGTACCCTTAAGAATTCGGCAGCAGGTACGCAGTACCACCCAATGCACACTTTGCATCTGTGACTGCCATTACCTCAATTATAATGCCCTGCCTAGCAGAGCCATCTTAACAGCAGTGTAGGCCCCTGGGCAAAGCAATGCACTGGGCCCCCTACCCATCCTCCAGCGGTAAGGGTAGGAGGTGATATCTGCAGCAGCTTTGATGTCCCGCAGGCGGTAGGGGGTGTTCTATCTACTGCTTAGCATTTAAGACCTGGAGCAGTAATTTCTGCTAATTATTCCTTTACTGCACAGATGGTGGGAGATGGGGCGGGAGGGAGAATACTAAACTGTAGAAGTGAGCATTGTGCTGAATGAAGGGGCCCCGGTACATGATTTACAGGGAGGTAGGGCGGGGTTTAATACACAGGGGAGGGGTGGATAGTGGAGTGGCCTTAATATTCATAATTTTCCAGTGGGAGGGCAGATTGTTTGACTGCAAATATCTCCAGTTCTTGGAAATAGATTTCTTAGCTTTCAATGGCATAAAACACTACAGAGTCCCTCCTTTCAGAAGGTACTGGGAACGTGGGGATCAGAGTTCAGGAACCAGAGCAATCCACCAACGAATATATAAAACTGCATACCAGGCATGTGGAGCTGGAGCAGGGACCAGCTGCTGGGAGGTTGATCTAGTTCTGGACATAGTAGAAACAAGGTGCCAGTGTCCACCGAAAGGGGGGAGTCCCAGCTTTTGGAGTATATCCTCAGAAAAACTCAAAGTTAGACAGAGCCCTAGATATCTGGCTGAGAAGAGCAATTGACAGGCTCGGATAGGGACCACTGCTTAGAAGTCAGATATCTCCAGTTCCCCAGGGCCAATTTTCAAAAATCTGGTACCCCTGGAAAAAGGGGACCCTCATCTATCTGCTTAGGGCCCTTAGTCCCATGGGGCCCCTTGGGCAAGTGCCCATTGAGCCCATACAAAAAGACGGCCCTGCTGCCGAGCAGCAAGACCATGGTGTTCAGCAGTATTATTATCGGGGCATTACTATATATTTCTAGTGTAATGTGGACACTACTATATATTTCTGTTATTAGGGGCATTACTATATATTTCTATTATTAGGGGCATTACTATATATTTCTATTGTAATATGGACACTACTATATATTTCTATTATTAGGGGCATAACTATATATTTCTATTGTAATGTGGGACACTACTATATATTTCTATTCTTATGGGGCATTACTATATATTTCTATTGTAATGTGGGACACTACTATATATTTCTGTTATTAGGGGCATTACTATATATTTCTATTATTAGGGGCATTACTATATATTTCTATTGTAATATGGACACTACTATATATTTCTATTATTAGGGGCATAACTATATATTTCTATTGTAATGTGGGACACTACTATATATTTCTGTTATTAGGGGCATTACTATATATTTCTATTATTAGGGGCATTACTATATATTTCTATTGTAATATGGACACTACTATATATTTCTATTATTAGGGGCATAACTATATATTTCTATTGTAATATGGACACTACTATATATTTCTATTATTAGGGGCATAACTATATATTTCTAGTGTAATGTGGACACTACTATATATTTCTGTTATTAGGGGCATTACTATATATTTCTATTATTAGGGGCATTACTATATATTTCTATTGTAATATGGACACTACTATATATTTCTATTATTAGGGGCATAACTATATATTTCTATTGTAATGTGGGACACTACTATATATTTCTATTCTTATGGGGCATTACTATATATTTCTATTGTAATATGGACACTACTATATATTTCTATTATTAGGGGCATTACTATATATTTCTCTTGTAATGTGGGACACTACTATATATTTCTATTCTTATGGGGCATTACTATATATTTCTATTGTAATGTGGGACACTACTATATATTTCTGTTATACCGGGGGACACTACTACAGTATATATTCCTGTTATAATGTGGGCATTACTATGTATTTTTATTAGAGATGAGCGGGTTCGGTTCTCAGAGAACCGAACCGTACCAAACTTCACCATTCGAGTTTGGTTCCGAGCCAGTCTCGGGGTTTATCCTTTGATAAAGCTGCAATTCTTGGGGTGCAGCGAAACGCGTCAGTACCCCTTTTCATCACCATCCTAGCTCCTGTGACCGTTAATTTGAGTGTCTGCACAAATCCCGGATCCACCATCAGCCTGCCTTTGCAACCTAAAGAGGAAAACTACAGCACCCACCGCTTCTAATGAGGACAAAGACTCCGACTGTGTACTCTAACTTTTGGAAGCCCTTCCACCTCTAATACATGGTGATCGGTAACTATTCAACTGCCGAATTGTGCTGAATATAAATTATATCCTCATTGGGACTAGTGGACATACCTGGGTATACATTTAGGAACAGACACCAATCGGTCTAACTGCTAATAGATTCATATGAGAGCTACAAAGGTGTATTTATCGAATGCCTGTTTTTTTCTGACCCATGAGGAGACAATTGTTTTTTAACTGTTCTTTAATGTTTTTTTAACATAATAAATTGTTATATTATTACATCAATGCAATCATTTCATTTTAGCGCTTCTCCTTTTCATATTGTTTGTACTTTCCAGGAGTGACTCTCCTGTTCTTTTAGCAGCTGCTTGGTGCAGCGACCACATATTGAGCACCTGTTTCTTCTTGATAGAAGGGTTTTTTTGGGTTCTCCCGCCTGACTCGGAAACCAGAACAAGGCAAAACGTCATCATCCCGCTGTCGGATTCTCGCTGGATTTGGATTCCATATAAGGAGCCGCGCGTCCCCGTCATTTTCACTCCGGCATTGGAGAGTATACAGAGAGGACGTGTCTCCGTTCTTTCAGTGTCCTCAGTGTCCATGGCTTGTGCTGAATCTGTCCAGTCACAGTGCTTGTGTCCTCTGCTGCCATATGTACAGTGCTGTCCAGTGGTGCTGTGTTGTGCTGCATCAGTTCAGTGGTGGTGTGTTGTGCTGCATCAGCCACAATGATGGTGTCCTCTGCTGCCATATGTCCAGTGCTGTCCAGTGGTGCTGTGTTGTGCTGCATCAGTTCAGTGGTGGTGTGTTGTGCTGCATCAGTCACAGTGGTGGTGTCCTTTGCTGCCATATGTCCAGTGCTGCTGTATAATAAGCTCCTTACAGTGTTGCTGTGTTGTCCTGCATCAGACCAGTGGTAGTGTCCTGGGCATCAGTCAGTCCAGTGACCATTCACAGTGGTGGTGTCATCTGCTGCCATATGCCCAGTACTGCTGTATAATTATCTGTGTTGTCCAGCATCAGACCAGTGCTACTGTCCTGTGCATCAGTCAGTCCAGGAACCATTCACAGTGGTGGTGTCCTCTGCTGCCATATGTCCAGTGCTGCTGTATAATAAGTCCATTACAGTGTTGCTGTGTTGTCCTGGCCATCAGTCATTCCAGTGACCAGGCAGTCACAGTGGTATATGCTGCTGCTATATGTCCACTGCTACAGTATTATAATAATAATAATAATAATAATAATAATAATAACAATAACAACAACCACAAGTCACTCACAGTGTTGCTGTGTTGTGCTGCATCAGACCAGTGATAGTGTCCTGGCCATCAGTCATTCTAGTGAACAGACAGTCACAGTGGTATACGCTGCTGCTATATGTCCACTGCTACAGTATTATGATAATAACAACAACAACAACAACAACAACAACCACAAGTCCCTCACAGTGTTGCTGTGTTGTGCTGCAGCCGACCAGTGCTAGTGTCCTGTGCATCAGTCAGTCCAGTGACCATTCACAGTGGTTGTGTCCTCTGCTGCCATATGTCCAGTGCTGCTGTATAATAAGTCCATTACAGTGTTGCTGTGTTGTCCTGCATCAGACCAGTGGTAGTGTCCTGGCCATCAGTCATTCCAGTGACCAGGCAGTCACAGTGATATACGCTGCTGCTATATGTCCACTGCTACAGTATAATAATAATAATAATAATAATAATATTAACAACAAGTCCCTTACAGTGTTGCTTTGTTGTGCTGCATCAGACCGGTGGTAGTGCCCTGGCCACCAATCATTCCAGTGACCAGGCAGTCACAGTGATATACGCTGCTGCTATATGTCCACTGCTACAGTATTATAATAATAACAACAACAACAAGTCCCTCACAGTGTTGTTGTGTTGTGCTGCATCAGACCAGTGGTAGTGTCCTGGCGGGTTCATTACGGTATGCCGGCGGTCGGGCTCCCGGCGACCAGCATACCGGCGCCGGGAGCCCGACCACCGGCTTACCGACAGTGTGGCAAGCGCAAATGAGCCCCTTGCGGGCTCGCTGCGCTCGCCACGCTACGGGCACGGTGGCGCGCGTTTTGTTCTCCCTCCAGGGGGGTCGTGGACCCCCACAAGGGAGAATAAGTGTCAGTATGCCGGCTGTCGGGATCCCGGCGCCGGTATGCTGTGCGCCTGGATCCAGTCAGTCGGCATACTGAAGACCACCCGTCCTGGCCATCAGTCATTCCAGTGACCAGGCAGTCACAGTGGTATACGCTGCTGCTATATGTCCACTGCTGCCATACAATAATAATAATAACAACAAGTCCCTTACAGTGTTGCTGTGTTGTGCTGCATCAGACCAGTGGTAGTGTCCTGGCCATCAGTTATTCCATTGACCAAGCAGTCACAGTTGTATACGCTGCTGCTATATGTCCACTGCTACAGTATTATAATAACAACAACAACAAGTCCCTCACAGTGTTGCTGTGTTGTGCTGCATCAGACCAGTGGTAGTGTCCTGGGCATCAGTCATTCCAGTGACCAGGCAGTCACAGTGGTATACGCTGCTGCTATATGTCCACTGCTGCTGTATTATAATAATAATAACAATAGGATTTTAATACCTACCGGTAAATCCTTTTCTCTAGAGGATGCTGGGGACTCCAAAAGGACCATGGGGTATAGACAGGATCCGCAGGAGACATGGGCACACTATAAGACTTTGAATGGGTGTGAACTGGCTCCTCCCTCTATGCCCCTCCTCCAGACCTCAGTTATAGGAACTGTGCCCAGGGAGACGGACATTTCGAGGAAAAGGATTTTAGTTAACCAAGTGTGAGAAATACACCAGCTCACACCACAACACACCGTACAACATGGCTTTTAAGCAATACCAGTAAACAGCATGAACTAAAATCAGCAACAAGCTGAATCTAACCAATACACAGCCTTCGTGTAACAGCAGCAATAACTATCAAAACAACTGCAAAAAACAGTCCGCACTGGGACGGACGCCCAGCATCCTCTACTGACTAGGAGAAAAGGATTTACCGGTAGGTATTAAAATCCTATTTTCTCTTACGTCCTAGAGGATGCTAGGGACTCCAAAAGGACCATGGGGTCTATACCAAAGCTCCAGACCGGGCGGGAGAGTGCGGATGACTGAAGATTGAGCAAACATGAGGTCCTCATCAGCCAGGGTATCAAACTTGTAGAACTTAGCAAAAGTGTTTGAACCCGACCACGTAGCTGCTCGGCAAAGTTGAAGCGCCGAGACTCCTCGGGCAGCCACCCAAAATGAGCCCACCTTCCTGGTAGAATGGGCCTTCACTGACTTCGGCAACGGCAATCCAGCCGTAGAATGAGTATGCCGAATCGTATTACAGATCCAGCGTGCAATAGTCTGCTTGGAAGCAGGAGCCCCAATTTTGCTGGGAACATATAGGACAAACAGAGCCTCTGGTTTCCTAATTTGAGCCGTTCTGGCTTCATAAATTTTCAAAGCTCTAACTACATTGAGAGATTTTGACACAGCCAAGGCATCGAAGCCACAGGCACCACAATAGGTTGGTTTACGTGAAACGAAGAAACCACCTTCGGCAGAAATTGTTGACGAGTTCTCAATTCCGCTCTATCCACATGGAAAATCAAATAGGGTCTCTTGTGAGACAAAGCCGCCAATTCCGACACCCGTCTTGCGGATGCCAATGCCAAAAGCATGACCACTTTCCAAGTGAGAAATTTCAACTCAACCTTTCGCAAAGGTTCAAACCAGTGAGACAAAAGAAATTGCAACACCATGTCAAGATCTCACGGTGCCACGGGTGGCACAAATGGAGGATAGATGTGCAGCACTCCCTTCACGAAAGTCTGAACCTCTGGAACGGCGGCCAATTATTTTTGAAAGAAAATAGATAACGCCGAAATCTGCACTTTAATGGAACCTAATTTCAGGCCTGCATCCACGCCTGCCTGCAAAAAATGGAGGAAACGGCCCAGCTGAAACTCCTCCGTAGGAGCTTTCTTGGCTTCACACCAAGACACATACTTTCTTCAAATACGATGATAATGCTTCGCCGTGACCTCCTTTCTAGCCTTAAGGAGAGTTGGGATGACTTCCCTGGGAATACCCTTTCGAGCTAGGATTTGGCGTTCAACCTCCACGCCGTCAAACGCAACCGCGGTAAGTCCTGGAAGATGCACGGCCCCTGCAGTAACAGATCCTCTCTGAGAGGAAGAGGCCAGGGATCTTCTATGAGCAATTTCTGAACATCCGGATACCAGGCCCTCCGTGGCCAATCTGGAACAATGAGTACCGCCTGAACCCTTGTTCTTCTTACGATCCTCAACACTTTTGGAATAAGTTAAAGTGGAGGGAACACATATACCGACTGAAACACCCACGGAGTCACCAGGGCGTCCACTGCACTGGCTTGAGGGTCCCTCGACCTGGAACAATATCTCTGAAGCTTCTTGTTGAGGCGAGATGCCATTATGTTTATTTGAGGAATTCCCCAACGACTTGTCACTTCTGCAAAAACCTCTTGATGAAGACCCCACTCTCCTGGATGGAGATTGTGTCTGCTTAGGAAGTCTGCTTCCCAGTTGTCCACGCCCGAGAGGAAGACCGCTGACAGAGCGCTTACATGCTTTTCCGCCCAGCGGAGAACTTTTGTGGCCTCCACCATTGCCGCTCTGCTCTTTGTTTTCCGCCCTGACGGTTTATGTACGCCACCGCTGTTACGTTGTCCGACTGAATGAGGACAGGTAGACCTAGAAAAAAGTGTTCCGCTTGCAGAAGGCCATTGTAGATGGCTCTTAATTCCAGAACGTTTATGTGCAGACAAGCTTCCTGGCTTGACCATTTTCCCTGGAAATTTTTTCCTTGTGTGACTGCTCCCCAGCCTCGGAGACTTGCATCCGTAGTCACCAGGACCCAATCCTGGATCCCGAACCGGCGTCCCTCTAGGAGGTGAGAACTTTGAAGCCACCACAGGAGAGATATTCTGGTCCTGGAAGATAGACCTATTTTCCAGTGCATATGCAGGTGAGACCCGGACCACTTGTCCAACATGTCCCACTGAAATACCCGGGCATGAAAGCTGCCAAACGGAATAAGCTGCAACCATCTTTCCCAGCACCCGAGTGCATTGATGAATCGATACTCTTGCCGGTTTCAGAATCCCCTTGACCATGGTCCGGATTTCCAGAGCTTTTTCCGCTGGGAGAACTCTGCAGTTCCGTGTCCAGGATCATGCCCAAGAAAGACAGCCGAGTTGTCGGAATCAACTGTGACTTTGGCAAATTTAGAATCCAACCATGTTGCAGAACTTTCAGGGAGAGTGCCACGTTTCTTAGCAACTGCTCCTTTGATCTCGCCTCTATCAGGAGATCGTCCAAGTACGGGATAATTGTGACACCCTGCTTGCGTAGGAGTACCATCATTTCCACCATTACTTTGGTGAAGACCCTCGGGGCCGTGGAAAGACCAAACGGCAACGTCTGAAATTGGTAATGACAATCCTGAACCGCAAACCTCAGGAAAGCTTGATGTGGAGGATATATTGGGACATGTAAGTAGGCATCTTTTATGTCGACTGACGCCATAAAATACCCCCCCTTCCAGACTGGAGATCACTGCTCGAAGAGATTCCATCTTGAATTTGAAAGTTTTCAAATACAGATTGAGTGATTTTAGGTTCAGGATCGGTCTGACCGAGCCATCCGGCTTTGGTACGACAAAGAGGCTCGAATAAAACCCTTCTCCCCGTTGAGACGGGGGTACCGTGACAATGACACACTGTTGACACAGCTGTTGTATCGCAACACTCACTACTTCCCTTTTTGGGATAGAAACTGGCAAGGCTGATTTGAAAAATCGGTGGGGGGGCACCTCCTGAAACTCCAGTTTGTACCCTTGGGACACTATGTCTAACACCCAAGGATCCAGGCCTGAGTGAAACCAGACCTGACTGAAGAGTCGGAGACGCGCCCCCACCGCTACGGACTCCCGTAGAGGAGCCCCAGCGTCATGCGGTGGACTTGGCAGAAGCCGGGGAGGACTTCTGGTCCTGGGAGCCTGGCACAGCAGGCGACCTTTTCCCCCTTCCTCTACCTTTAGAGGCAAGGAAGGACGACCCTCTTCCTTTTTTGTATTTATTAGGCCAAAAGGACTGCATCTGATAATGGGGCATCTTTTTCTGTTGTGCAGGAACATAAGGAAGAAAGGATGACTTACCTGCTGTAGCCGTAGACACTAGGTCAGCGAGGCCGTCACCAAACAAGACACTACCTTTATATGGGAGAGCTTCCATAGCTTTCTTAGAGTCGGCATCAGCATTCCATTGATGAATCCACAGCACTCTCCTGGCCGAGACTGCCATGGCATTAGCCCTTGATCTCAAGAGGCCAATGTCCCTCGCCGCATCCTTTAGGTAAGCTGCAGCATCCCTGATATAACCGAGAGTCAAAAGAATGTTATCCCTATCCAGGGTATCCATGTCAGATGCCAAATTATCTGCTCATTTACCAATAGCACTACTTACCCATGCCGACGCCACGGCAGGTCTGAGCAGTGCACCCGTAGTGACATAAATGGATTTTAAGGTTGTTTCTTGCTTACGATCCGCAGGGTCCTTATGGGCATCAGTGTCAGGAGACGGAAGCGCCACCTTCTTGGACAGTCGTGAAAGAGCCTTGTCCACATTGGGAGATGACTCCCACTTTTCCCCGTCGTCAGAGGGGAAAGGATATGCCATTAGAATTCTCTTGGGAATCTGCCACCTTTTGTCAGGAGATTCCCAAGCTTTTTCACAAAGAGCGTTCAGCTCATGAGAAGGGGGAAACATCACCTCAGGCTATTTACCCTTATACAAACAAACCCTTGTATCTGGAACAGTAGGCACTTCAGAAATATGTAAAACATCTTTAATTGCCACAATCATGTACTGAATACTCAACCAATTTTGGATGTAAACTGGCCTCACTATAGTCGACACTGGAATCAGAGTCCGTGTCTGTATCAGTATCCGCCATCTGGGTAAATGAACGCTTTTGTGACCCTGAGGGGGCCTGTACCTGAGACAAGGTGTCCTCCATGGATTTTCTCCACGTTTGTGTCTGAGAATCAGATTTATCCAGTCTTTTAGTCAATAACACCACATTTGCATTCAATGTACTCAACATATCCATCCAATCAGCAGTCAGCGGTGCCGACAGAGTCACTCTCAGCTCCTTATCTGCGCCCACTGCAATTTCCTCCGGGGAGGAGCACTCAGCCATGTCGACACACACGTACCGACACGCACAAACACACTGGCTATAGGGGACAGACCCACAGGAAAGCCTGTTAGAGAAACATAGAGGGAGCTTACCAGCTCACACCCCAGAGCCTATTCCAGTATTAAGAGAAAATACACACTGCCTCAGATGTCTGCGCTGTTATTATTAAAGGGTTAATAGCACCAAATTACTGTGCCCCCCCCCCCCGTTTTTCTTCCTGATACTTGTACAGGAGAGTGGAGGTCCGGGCCAGCGTCTCTGCAGCCTGTGAAGTGAAAATGGTAAGCCGTGAGGTATAAGCCACGCCCCCCCCTCACCGGCGCGCTGTAGTCCTGCTCAAAATTTAAATATTTATACTGGCGGGGGGCTATATTTCGTGCCTAGGCACTTATAATATATATATTTTGGCCAGTGTTGTACTCCAGTAATCATGCTGCCCAGGGCACCCCGCCCTGCACCCTGCAAGTGCCATCTGAAGTGTGTGTGGGAGCATGGCGCGCAGCGAGACCACTGTGCGGTACCTCATTACTGAAGTCTTCTGTCATCACTGAAGTCTTCTGATCTTCTTTATACTCACTCGGCTTCTTTCTTCTGGCTTCTGTGAGGGGGTTGACGGCGCGGCTCTGGGAACAAGCAACTAGGCACGCCAAGTGATCGAACCCTCTGGAGCTAATGGTGTCCAGTAGCCTAAGAAGCAGAGCCTTTGAACTCAGAAGAAGTAGGTCTGCTTCTCTCCCCCCACTCCCACGAAGCCTGTAGCCAGCAGGTCTCCCTGAAAATAAAAAACCTAACAAAGTCTTTTCAGAGTAACTCAGGAGGGCTCCCCTAGTGTGTGTCCAGTCTCTCTGGGCACAGAATCTAACTGAGGTCTGGAGGAGGGGCATAGAGGGAGGAGCCAGTTCACACCCATTCAAAGTCTTATAGTGTGCACGTCTCCTGCGGATCCCGTCTATACCCCATGGTCCTTTTGGAGTCCCAGCATCCTCTAGGACAGGGGTGTCAAAGACGAGGCCCGCGGGCCAAATCCGGCCCGCCAGACCTCGTCTGATGGCCCGCGGTGCCGCCGCCATGAAACCCCCTTCTCCCGAGTGCCCAGCTCGGGGGGGGGGGGGGGGGGGCGGGGTTTCGCGGAATGACGCGATTGCGTCGTGACGTCACGGCGCAAACGCGTCATTCAACGAAACCCCGTCGGAGGAGGGAGAAGGGAGCCGCGCAGACGAGGAGGGAGAGGCGGCTGAAGAGCGGCGAGAACCGCTTCAAATGTAAGTCAGCCCCTCTCCCTTCCTCTCTTTCTCTCTCTCTCCCTCCTTCCACCACCTGCCGCAATGTGTAAAATGGGGACCTGTGCCTGCCGCTATGTGTAAAATGGGGACCTGTGCCTGCCACAATGTGTAAAATGGGGACCTGTACCTGCCGCTATGTGTAAAATGGGGACCTGTGCCTGCCACAATGTGTAAAATGGGGACCTGTGCCTGCCACAATGTGTAAAATGGGGACCTGTACCTGCCGCTATGTGTAAAATGGGGACCTGTGCCTGCCACAATGTGTAAAATGGGGACCTGTACCTGCCGCTATGTGTAAAATGGGGACCTGTGCCTGCCACAATGTGTAAAATGGGGACCTGTGCCTGCCACAATGTGTAAAATGGGGACCTGTACCTGCCGCTATGTGTAAAATGGGGACCTGTGCCTGCCGCTATGTGTAAAATGGGGACCTGTGCCTGCCACAATGTGTAAAATGGGGACCTGTACCTGCCGCTGTGTGTAAAATGGGGACCTGTGCCTGCCACAATGTGTAAAATGGGGACCTGTGCCTGCCACAATGTGTAAAATGGGGACCTGTACCTGCCGCTATGTGTAAAATGGGGACCTGTGCCTGCCACAATGTGTAAAATGGGGACCTGTACCTGCCGCTATGTGTAAAATGGGGACCTGTGCCTGCCACAATGTGTAAAATGGGGACCTGTGCCTGCCACAATGTGTAAAATGGGGACCTGTACCTGCCGCTATGTGTAAAATGGGGACCTGTGCCTGCCACAATGTGTAAAATGGGGACCTGTGCCTGCCACAATGTGTAAAATGGGGACCTGTGCCTGCCGCTATGTGTAAAATGGGGACCTGTGCCTGCCACAATGTGTAAAATGGGGACTTGTGCCTGCCACAATGTGTAAAATGGGGACCTGTGCCTGCCACAATGTGTAAAATGGGGACCTGTGCCTGCCACAATGTGTAAAATGGGGACCTGTGCCTGCCACAATGTGTAAAATGGGGACCTGTACCTGCCACAATGTGTAAAATGGGGACCTGTGCCTGCCACAATGTGTAAAATGGGGACCTGTACCTGCCGCTATGTGTAAAATGGGGACCTGTGCACTATAAAAGGGGGCACATGGCTGGGCACTATAAAAGGGGGCACATGGCTGGGCACTTTAAAAGGGGGCAGATGGCTGGGCACATATAAGGCAGGTGGAGCGGTAAATTTTGGATAGACCTACAGATACAACCGGCCCTTTGATGGGGACCAAACTGCTGATGCGGCCCCCGATGAATTTGAGTTTGACACCCCTGCTCTAGGACGTAAGAGAAAATAATAATAATAATAATAATAATAATAACAATAACAACAAGTCCCTTACAGTGTTATTGTGCTGTGCTGCATCAGACCAGTGGTAGTGTCCTGGCCATCAGTCATTCCAGTGACCAGGCAGTCACAGTGGTATACGCTGCTGCTATATGTCCACTGCTGCCGTATAATAATAACAATAACAACAACAACAACAAGTCCCTCACAGTGTTGCTGTGTTGTGCTGCATTAGGCCAGTGGTAGTGTCCTGATTTATAACAAAATTGCAACACTATCAGGAATGTGATATTGTGTATCAGTGATCTACATGAATATGTTGTTGCAGAGAGAGTAGACACAACAAAAGACGCCCAGCTGCTTTTTAACAAATTTATTATAACACTTATTCTTTTTCTTTACTATTCACAGTGTTATCAATTCTTGCACTATTTTTCTATATGTTTTTTTAAGATATTTTGCATACAAATCATCTGCAAGATGTCAATGAAACAATAAACATTTTTTATCTTGATAAGTAAATTAAAAGTTATGTTTTAAACATATAGTGCACCCGAAACAGGTCGCTTTTTTTTCTTCTTTCATGTTTTCTCTCACATACTGAAGTGGGCAGAACTTCATAATCCAGCCTTGTCCGCAGTGTTCGTTCCGGGAGTCTTAAACTGGGAAGTTGACTTTCTCAGTCGACACGCCATTCAGGCAAGCAAATGGGCTCTACACCCGGAGGTCTTCCAGACTCTAGTAGACAAGTGGTGGTTGCCAGAGATAGATCTCATGGCGTCCCGTCTGAACAACAAAGTGCTTGCATACGGGTCGAGAACAAAGGATCCCAGAGCGATCTTTGTGGATGCCCTGTCGGGGGATTTCCATCTGGCTTATGTGTTTCCTCCAATCACCCTATTACCCAGGGTGGTGAGAAAGATAGAGCAAGGAAAAGGTGCCTTGATACTAATAGCTCCGGCTTGGCCCAGAAGGCATTTGTACACAAATCTGCAGAGGATGTCGATGGATGTTCCACTTCTGCTCCCTCAACGTTCAGATCTACTGATGCAGGGTCCTTGTTATCATAGACATCTGGATTGACTGTCTTTGACGGCGTGGCTCTTGAAACCTCTATCCTGAAGTCAAGAGGATTCTCACAACAGGTAATTCAAACTATGCTCAGAGTAAGGAAACCTTCCTCAGCTCGCATTTATCACAGAATATGGCAAACCTATAATTGGTGCAGTGAACGGAAAATGGACCCTAAGTCTTTCAGAGTTTCCATGGTCTTAGCATTCCTTCAGCCAAGGTCTGAAGGTGGCTTCCTTGAGAGTGCAAGTGTCGGCATTGACTGTATGGTTCCAAAAGACAGATTCCCTCTTCATTCTTTACGGATTTCACAAGAGGGGATGGCCTGCTAATAAGCAGACGCTGGCAAGATGGCTTCGGATGACTATTTCAGAAGCATATTCTCAGGCTGATCTCCCTGTTCCGGCTTATGTCTCTGCTCACTCTACTCGTAAGGTAGGTCCATCATGGGCAGCACAACGTGGTGCTTCAGCAGAACAGATATGTAAGGCGGCCACATGGTCTTCCATTAACACATTCATTAGACATTATGCCTTGGATACTTTTGCCTCTCATGACGCTGAATTCTGGCGAAGGAGTCTCCTGTCCAATCAGGAGCGTCCCCACCACTAAATTGCTTTGGGAAATCCCATTGTTATCCTGTAGATAACCTGTGGACCCTGCCGGAGAAATATACATTATGGTAAGAACTTACCTTTGATAACTGTATTTCTCCTAAGTCTACAGGATCCACAGGGATCCGACCCTGACACACCTGATTTGAGGATCCTTTTACTCACTGACCTCTTCCTTCTTGTACGGAAGGGTGTGCATGTGTGTTCTTATCGCCTGATTAGGGCTATCTATGATGCTCCTGCCTTGAGCTTTGGAATACAACTGATTTGCCTGAGCAAGGAGGCGGGGATATATGGACAGGCCCGTTGCATGCTGGGTGGCCTGAAAAGCTTTGACCGATTGGTGCAAATCCGCTGTCACTTCATCATATCCCATTGTTATCCTGTGGACTTAGGAGAAATACCATATCAACAGTAAGTTCTTACCATAACGTATATGTTCCGCATGTAATTTACATTTCTGCCATTTTATTTTCTGCATAATATAGAAGTTGTCTTTCTGCTTCATGTTGAGTTTTGTTATGTGTCTCAAATTGCCATTTCATTTTCCTGCACCCTGTATTTGTGTTAGCGTCAACCAGGGGCACCAGAATGTTTTGTGGTTAGAGGGGGCTTGGAAAAAAAATAATTTTGCCACTCCTCCCCCCGTGTGGGAATTCGCCTACCTCCGGATCCCCGGCTTCTCCTTTAAAAGCAGTCTGCTTCTGCAGTGTGGCCATGCTGAGCCTGCTGATACATCTTTGGACTACAGCCATGCCTGCTCCCAGTAATGCATCTGTGAAACAGCCGGCTAGGACAGAAGATGGGCCATTGCACGCTGCAGCAGCAGACTGCTTTTAAAGAGGGAGCTGCCCGCGGAGATCTGTCAATTTGGGGGGGGGTCAAGATCCATCTGGCATCAACCTGTAGTCTACATCACTGGTACAGCTTTTGTTTCTATTATAATTACAATTTTGTCTCTGCCATTTTATTTTGCACATTTATTTTGCCTTTACTGCTTACATTGGAATGCCAGTTTTATACTGTATTGCCTACACCCCCCCATCTCTTGCCATGCCCCATCCCCAACCCCCACCACACATGCAGTGACCTACCAGTTTGCTCTCTCATCTCCATTAACCCAGTGCTTAAAGTGGTCCTAGAGAGGTGGTGGAACTCACCCCCCTCCCCACGGTGCACATGTAATAAAGGTATTGCGCGTGCCGTAGGGGCGCATGTTAAAAAGGGGGTGGGGTCTCAAAAAGAAAGGGGCGTGGTCACACAATAGTAATAATGCCCACAGTAGTAGCACCCAAGTGGAAATTTTGAAGTGGGGGTATGGAAAAGTGATGGTTGTAATTATGTGCGCGCCGAAGGTGCGTGCGCTCCTGAAAAGGGGGCCCACGCAAAAAAGGGCGTGACCTTCAGTGTACTTTACCACACCATATACCCCTTATACACATTATGCACCACAAAAGTAGGACCCCTTTCACATTACACCTCATAGTATGAGCCACATTCACATTACACCACACGGTATGAGCCAAATTCACATTACACCACACGGTATGAGCCGAAATTCACATACAGCACACGGTATGAGACGAAATTCACATTATAGCACACAGAATGAGCCGAAATTCACATTATCGCACACAGAATGAGCCAAAATTCACATTATAGCAAACAGTATGAGCAAAAATTCACATTATAGAGTGACAGGGAGAGTGACAGCAGGGACATGGAAAGTGACAGCAAGGGCATACAGCAGGGACTAGGGAGAGAGTAAGGCAGCAGGGTAAGATTACCTGTTTAGCAGCGGCAGTGGTCTGCGGTGCGGTGGATGAGTAGGCTGTGGTAGGTGTGGAGTGGAGGAGGCTGTGGGCCTTGGAGATAGTGCAAAGGAGGAGGCTGTGGACATGCAGAGGTCCAAGGGCGGCTGAGGGTGGCTGCAGTGGATCTGGAACCAGGCTGCGGACCGGCAGCCAATCAGCAACAGATTTGAACTAGTAGGTCACAGGAGCTCGATGCGGCGGCAGGGATAATAAAGCCGGCCTGGTTCCAGATCCGCTGCAGCTGGGAGTCTGGAACCAGGGCTTCCAGTGCGGCAGTGATGGTAGGGGCGGAGCGCGGACCGGGAGCTCAGCTTCTTTGTCGGTCCATACAGTAATGCCCACAGCAGTAGCATACCTTATACAATGCCCACAGTAGTAGTGCCCCTTATGCAATGCCCGCAATAGTAGTGCCCCTTATGTCCCCAGGAGCGGTGCCCTTTATGAAGTGCCCCCTTTGCAATGCCCTCATTAGCAGTGCACCCCATCAGTAATGCCCTTAATGGTGATGCCCCTGTGTAGTATTGCCCCCAGTAGTGATGTTGCCTGCAGTAACGCCCCCAGTAATTTAGCCCCCTGTAGTTTAGCCCCAGTAGTCATGCCCGCGCTGGTAATGCCCCTGCAGTTATGACCCCAGTAATTTATTCCCCCCCTTTAGTTTAGCCTCCCAGTCGTTTTGTCCTCATGTAGTTTGCCTCATGTAGTTTAGCCCCCAGTGGTAAGGCCCC